>NC_059107.1:117622002-117930336 GCF_020740685.1 Jaculus jaculus
GCAAGGCCAATCATGCTGGAGGTGAGCTTATAACCTCCTCCACGTAGACCAGCTGACAGAAAGCTGGAAGAAGTCATTATGCATGCAGTTCAAAGGGACAGAGAGAAAACACCAGTGAAGATAATCAACAGTGGACACTGCAAGCCTTATATTTGGCCAACCAGGCCAAATGAGCCAATGAGTGCAATAGTGGCATGTCTGACATGGTGGAAATCAACTGTTCTCTAATTAGACTGGAGGTCCACTCCCTGGGAAGGACTATATCCCTGAAACTGAAAACCTAAAGCAGGGGTAGTCATGAACCATAGGGGTGTAACTTCTGCTGCTGTTTGGCTAAATGTATATACTATGCTCATCAAACTGCCCAGTAAGCACTTCTCATAATGTTCATACCTATATATTAATGCTACTCTCACTTTTGGTAGATAACCTTCTCTTTTCAGATGTCAGTGACCTTGGGATGACTCAGAAGGCATCATTGTGCTGGGAAGAAGTGACAGACGAGTGCTCAGCAGTGCAATATCTCTATCACACCTTCCAAGGCTCAGGGTTCATTGCAGAAGAGGTGGTAGAAAGAATGTAAGAGCCAAAGGAAGGGTAGGACTTCTTACAACGTGCTCCCCTAGACACAAAATGGCCTGGATATCCATGACATCACAGTGCCTAACACACCTACATAAGACCACCATAATAGGAGGAAAAGATCATGACATCAAAATAAAAGAGAGACTTATTGAGAGGGGGAGGGCATATGATGGAGAACAGAATTTCAAAGGGGAAAGTGGGGGAAGAGAGGGCCTTACCATGGTATATTGTTTACAATCACATAAGTTGTTAATAAAAATAAATAAATAAAATAAAAACATTTAAGAAAAAATTGAAAACAAACTGTCCCAACTGGTCACTTACATTTAATAGTAAGGCATTCATGAAGGCAATGTATTTTTTATTTTTATTTTTATTTTTTTTTAATTTTTTTAAATTTATTTATTTGAGAGCGACAGACACAGAGAAAAAGACAGATAGAGGGGGAGAGAGAGAATGGGCGCGCCAGGGCTTCCAGCCTCTGCAAAGGAACTCCAGACGCGTGCACCCCCCTGTGCATCTGGCTAACGTGGGACCTGGGGAACTGAGCCTCGAACCGGGGTCCTTAGGCTTCACAGGCAAGCGCTTAACTGCTAAGCCATCTCTCCAGCCCGGCAATGTATTGAGAAACCCTCAGAAGAAAAGGGAAAAGATTTTGGACCATTTCTCTTCTGTGCTAATGTTTTAAGATATTTGTTTTAAAATAAGTGTGTTTTAATGGCAACTTGACCAAAATTCTATCACAGGAGTTTGACAACCATTAATGCAAAGTTTAATAAGAAAAATATAAATAAATAAAATTATCATTACAGATTAAATTAAATTTTACTATAATTTCATTTAATATATCTCAGGTTAATTGCCTCAACTTGTTTTTTTTTTTTCTTTCTTTCCTTTTTTTGAGCACTGCACCTAATTTAATTTAAATATTTCTTAATGTATATAGTCACAATTCAAGTTATTCTACATGGTTCTTATTATTTGCTAAGTAAATTCATGTATGGGGGAAGTTAAAATTTTCAGAAAAATTTTCAGATGTAAAATAGAGAATTTCAAAATAAGTTTACTATTTTTTGTGTCAAGGAAAATGCTTTTATTTTGCCTATTTATTCATATTTTGTGCTGCAAATAACTTGAAAGTCTGCATTTGTGTGTGTCTATAGTCCTGTACTCTGAATGAGCTCATCTCACCAAAAGCTCAATTTGTGCAAGATCTGTTTAGCTGTTTTGGTATTAATATATTTTATTCACATGGCATATTATTTCACCTGTCTCTTTTTCAATCTCCATATAAAATATGAATTATTGTTCATCCTCCATGAATTATGTAGAAAATAAAACATGTAGATATAACATTATGCATATAAATTAAATTTTAAAGGTACACAGAGAACTCTATTATATTTGCCTTATAAACATGTGCAGAAAAAACTATATATTAAAGTCTATTCAATAGGTAAATAACTGCCAAATTCAAAATTACTTTTCAGAAATTCTCATTTTTAATGAAGTGTATCAGATGATTGAGTTGTGAATACCAATACTCAGGCAATTTTATTTCAAGAAGAAAATTAATTTCTCAGGTCACTTTACTCACCTGACAAATGCCAATTGATTAGAGTCTTATAGTGTTGCTTAGTTTAACTAATGCCAGTAAAGCAGTTTTAGATTTTCTTAGAAAGTATAATAATTTAAATATAATGATCTCTACAAGTGGGAATAAATTCTGAGAATGAGGGAATACAGGCAAATTTGCTTTTCCTTTTTGCACATAGCTTTCTCTGTTCATTGTGTAAAACCAGTTTTCTCTCAAGATCCACTTTTCTCTACATTGTAATCAGAGTGCCCAATTAAGAAATTATGCCTATATGAGCCTTATTATGACATATTTTTGTCTGATCAATATTCCCTCCCACTTGTAAAGCCCTGTGTAGATCACCAGGTAAGTTTTTTTTATAGTTCCCATTTTCACATGTCAGCTACACACTCTTTGAATTTCAGTTATGTATGCCTCACTGGATCACTCTACTTGAAATTCACTGTAATACAATGGTTACAATATATAATTATATGTCAATTAATATTTTAATATACATTCTAAGATTTGTCAGTTATTAAATGTGTAAGCATAGATAATTTCCTCAATATTAATGAGCTTTAATCTCATAATTTATGAAATGGAACATAGAAGGATGAATCAATCAATTATGAAACATCTGTTATATTGCAAATGATAATCAACATCACTTATTTTCTCTTCTTATTTCCTCTCCTTCCTCCTCCTACTTTTCCTCTTCCTTTCCTTTCTCCTCATCCGATTTACAGTTATGACTTCAATACTGAGCCTAGTTTAAGCTTTCTGTCACTCTTAATGAATTATTTTTAACTCTCTCTCTCTCTCTTTCTCTCTCTCTCTCTCTTATTTTTTGTGTGTGTTTTGAAGCTTGACTCGTCATAGCTTTCAACACTAATTTGGCAAATAACATATACTTATACATATCTGTTTATGATTATCCTTAGGTATGTGTATAACCCTAGAAATCAACAGCCACTGTTAAACAACAAAGATTGACTTTCTCTTTATTTATTTGAAAGATTTTTTTTATAACTCTCTTTTTGTCTACTTCCTTAAATGTTAACTTTGTGGCAGTACTATCAAGCTCAAACAAAAAAAAAATCATTGATATCTTGTAAGAAGAAGAAAATTAAGAAGTTTTACTTGTTCAAATGCAAGAAGAAATTAGTTAAAACTTCTATTATCTTAATACTTCTCTCATTAAGTTAAAAATATTCTTTTATAATATTATTTTATTTCTTTGATTCTTGGTTTATCCAGATTTGTTATGATTACTAAATTTTGATTCCCCCATTTTTCTAGTGACAAGGATCTAAGCCAGGGCCTTAACCTTTCTATGCATTCCTTCCTCTACTGAGCTAAGTCCTCAAGCCACATGACAATTAAATGCTCAAACAAGGATTTTAAATATTTTTGGAAAGTTACATATACAATTGATTTTTGATTTTATGTTGCCGCATCTGTAGTTTCAGTTGTGTGATCAGAGTCACTTATGTAAATTATGACCCATATTACCAAATTGTGTAAGTAATAAATATTTTTAAAGGTCTTCAAATATATGTACATTTACAAAGTACACATACAATTTGTTTACAAAACTTTGAAAGTAACTTTTTAAGAAAATCTGTCTCCCAATGCTGTACACTAGCAATAAAAATATTAATCAGTACCAACTAAATAGTGTATTTGAATTCTATGTTTGGACTTGGTACCTAAAAATGAAATAGAAAAGATGTGTTCAGAGCATAAAGTTTTAATAACAACAAGCAGATTTATAGTTTAAAGAATGCTCTAGATCAATAGATTGACATGAATTTATGAGTGAAACAAAAATTATTCAAATTTATGTATCAGTGTCATTATATAATAGTTTCCCATGTTTCTTCTTCTCAAGTTTTTCCTTCTCCCAAGTTTGGTGTAAGAAACTGGAAAAGTGTATGCATGTGTGTGCATGAATAAACATATTCATATTAAAGTGTTCTAATGCTCCAATATGATTACATCTTTGGAGTATTGAAAGAAATATAGGAATTAACTATATATTCACTCAAATCGTAGGCAATAGAGCCCATCAAATACAGTTGCTCTAATATTGAATAAAGCATTTGTGAAGTTGCAATGTGTATTTTCATTTGAATAAAATATTACTTTAATTTAAAAAATAGTAAGAAGCATTCATGTGTGTTATTAATAACATTTTAACTTAAATATTTTCAGTAACACAGCAAAAATATGAAAACATTTGTCTTTTCTATTTATCAACATTACTTCAACTTCTTGTGGTGGTTTGAATTAAGCATCCCATAAACACTGGTGTTTTGAGTGCTTGGTTCCCAGCTAGTGGAAATTCAGGGGTGGAACCTTTTTAGAGTAGGTGTGTTTAGGAGGTGACATTGATGTTTATTATTATCGCCAATTTTAGCTGGCTTACTTTCCTGCTGCTGTTTTCCACCTGTTGTGGCAGAGGTGATGTCCAGCTTCTGCTCATGCCATGCTGTCCCCTCTCATCATAAAGCTTCCCCACGAGGCTGTGAGCCAGAATAAACAACTTTCTTCCCTGCAGCTACTTTTGGTTAGGTGCTTTATCCAAGCAATAATGCAACACTTATGTTGAGTATTTTTATACCTATTATTTAAATATAACTAAATATTATGCTATTAATTGACTCTCAAAAGGTGTTAGATGAGTGATATTGCATAATCAATAAATACTAGATGTTTAGAGAATGTTTATTGTCATTTTACATTACAAATGGAAAGTAGGCCATAACACAATATGTATAACATAAAAATTGCTTATGTATGGTCATAGAGATAAAGTAATTTGTAGAAATACACTAAGAACTACCTCTGAATACTTTCAATGCCATTTTTTTCATCCAACATGGCAGGTTTCCTGTGAATATTTCACAAAGTTAATGAGTTCAATAAATTCTTTGGAACAATTTAGTTGACATGCATAATTTTCTGAAAAATACTGCTTAACCCATAGTGTCACTTGAAATTATAAAAGAAAAGTTAGCATAACTTGAGAATGTGTAAGTGTTTAAGAACCTCTGATGGCTGCTTCTACTAACTGGAGCCTGAGACACAGAAATGTATTGCATTAACAAAGAATGGGTGACTTTGAAGAAGAGCACCTTAGGTCTTTCATAAAGCTCATCTCTGTTGCATGGTGCTGCATGCTCTTAGAGAGAATGCCCGTATATTAAAAAAAAAAAGGAATTTTTTAAATGCTGCTCATATTTCTAAATATTTTTATTTTGACTTTCCCTTTAATTCAAAATTTTGTCTAAGAACAATATAGCGTAATAGTGACAGTGACTTTTTAATAAATATAAATTTAGTTTTGCTTGGTTTTATAGAAACCAGAAATCATGGAATGCAGTAGCTCTAATTTTGAGTATTAGTATGTTTTCATTCTTTACCACAACTATCTTGAATTAAACTTGGTTTCCTATAGAAAGTTTAATTGAAAGATTTTGGTTTGTCATAGTTATTCTATTTAGATTCACTTTAACCTCAAGTGACAAAATAATTTGTTCTTATGGAAACATAATAGCTTTCATTAAATCATGTTGTCAACACAGTCCCACCCTTGTTTTCTTCTCATTTTTTTTCTGGATCATTACATCAACTTTCAAACACAAACTACATGACTAACTCACAAGGATTCATCTTTATCTAATTTGGGCTTACCTCTCTCTGTATGGGGTGCAAAAACACATAGAAGTATATGCTTGTTACTTGTCCCTCAAAAATCATGAGCATGGTAAATACAACATTTCTAAAACAGCTCATCTCACTCTTCTAGTAATTAAAGTCATTAAATTAATTACTTAAAGTAATTAATTGTAAGGAGAGAGAAAATAAATAGGCATGCCAGGCCTTAGTGCCCCTGGGGGGGGGGGGGAACAGACACATGCACCACTTTATGCTTCTGGATTTATATGAGGGTACTGGAAATCAAACCCAGGCCATCAGGCTTTACAAGCAAGTGCCTTTAAATGCTGAGCCATCTCTCTAGGCCCTCTTCAACTTAGTGAAGTGATTATTACCCATCTCTGTTTGGCAATCCATCTAGCCAAGTGAAACTTCTCCTACACTCCTCCTGTCATTCATTAGTCATACTTCATTAGCCACTATCCCTCAAAATTTCTTTAAAAATAGATCATATCTGTTCATGTCTTTAAAATTGATTTCCAATGACTCTCATTGGATTTTTAGAGTCCTTCTAGTGCTTTCTTTGTTCATTATTATCCCCTAATGGACTCTATAATCAAATTTTACTCAGTATTATTAGAATAGGGGTTTTGGAATGTAGCCCATACATCTTCACATTACAACTCCTTAGCTTTTAAAATTACATCATTTTAGCACCATAAAATCGTATATTTTAATAAAAACATATTCTTTATACATGTTTTCTTTTTCATTTTAGCAATTTGTTGACTACATAAAGTCATCACTATATACCCCATAGTTATTCGCTCTTGGACATCTATGAACTCCAAATACAAGTATGCTAAAATTTCTTGCATAAAATAACAATATTTGCACATAATACATAAACATCTTTCTGTAGACTTTGAGTCATTTCTATATTATTTATAATACAAAATAAAATGTAAATGCTGTATAAGTAGTTGTAATACTCTATTGGAGAATAATGGTAGGAAAAACTGCATGCATTTAACATAGATGAAATTACTCTGATATTTTGCTCCATGTTTGTTTCAACTATTGATCAAATTCATATTACAATTTGATTTTAAAGAGAAAATGTAAGAATATTTGTGTTTTGCCTATTTAAATGGCTGAAAACTCAAATGTATATATTGTGATCATAGACAAATATAAAATGACAATTTTCTTGAATAAAGTTTTATTGGAACACAAAAATGTTCATTAATTTATTGTGCATGGCTTCTGTATTGCTATAGTAGTAGAGTTTAGCACTCAGATACTGTGTGGCGATGTTCCCCATTATCATAAATCCCAATGATCCAGTTATGACTGAGGCCTGAAGGTCATATATACCACTGTAATAGAAATACAATAATTGTGTTATACATTGTTTTACCAATGCATACTATCATCAAATGAGAAATTAAAGGGAAATTGGGCATCGCATAATGATTTTTGAAGACATAATTTCCTTGGGATTACTCTCTTTATGATTTAAGAATTATTATTAGTTACAATATATGTATGGTATATAAATATTGGAGTTACCTTCTCATTGCTAGGACAAAGCACCTGGCCTACAGTAGTTGATTCCCATCTGTTCATGGTCTCTTAAGTGTGACATGTAAAACCAATAACATAATGGCACAGAATAAACATCCAAATTTAAAAAGATGACACTGCAAGAAAAGATTGAACCAATAATTGATCTAAAATAAGCAGGGCAAACATCCAATCTGGTAGCTCCAAGTCCAACATCTATAACCAGTGACAAAGTCTGCCCTACTAATGAACTGCCCATAGCCTAGGGAAAATTCCTTCCTGAGCTAGAAGCTCTCCTTGGCAGTCATCCATAGTCCTGGCATCTACTGGGGTCTCTATTAAAACCTACAGCTCATCCTCATGGCTCCATTCAATTTCCAGACAGGGACTGAATCAAGCCTTCTTCACATTGTCCAATGGCCTTTTCCAAAAACAAACAGTGTTGCAAATCCAATGACCCTTTCTTCCCTGCATTTATTATATTCCCATAATCCAGTGGAGGAGGATACTAAGTTTGTTATTACAGGGAAAGAAAAGTTGACTAGCAAAAGCAAGAAAACTCCTGCAACATTCAGGTCCCTTCTTTCTTTCTTTTTTTATTTTTTGTTCATTTTTATTTATTTATTTGAGAGCAACAGAAAGAGACAGAAAGAGAGAGAGAGAGGGAGAGAGAGAGGGAGAGAGAGATTGAGAATGGGCATATTAGGGCCTCCATCCACTGCAAACAAACTCCAGACACATGCGCCCCCTTGTGCATCTGGCTAATGTGGGTCTTGGGAAGTCGACCCTCGAACCGGGGTACTTAGGCTTCACAGGCAAGTGCTTAACCTCTGAGCCATCTCTCCAGCTCAAAGACCCCTACTTTCAAAAGAGTTAGCATTCTTTATGCTGTCTCATGCAGCACAGTTGGTCCCATTCAATGGTGGTAATCTCTCAAGCAATTGCTTCTGAACAAAGCTGTTGTCTCAAACTGAAACTTTCATTCTTTTCTGTGTCATATCTGTCTGTTCACACAAATCCATTTCTATGTAGCGCAAGCCAGCCCAAGTTCTCATGACCTAAGAAGATTGTAGTAAACCTCTCACACAGACTTCCTCTAGCCCAGTCCAGACAAAGCTGTTTCTTCCCCTCATAAACCAAAACTCACAGTCCATAGTTCTTACAGTATTAGGTATTTCAATTCTGACCAGAATGTTTCATAAAACTTTGCTTTCAGCACAGTAAGGTGCCTCTTAGACTACATTTTCAAATCCTTCCAAATTCCTCCTGAAAATCAGGTACAAAAGGCCCAAAGCTCCAGTTATATTTCTAGCATTAATGACCTCATTCTACTGGTACCAATTTTCTGTAGTAATTGCCTTTTTATTGGCATATCAGGTGGCAAACAGCAGTAGGAAAGTGAGCTTAAAACTGGTAAGGGGTAGCTGGCTATAACACACCAAAGTTGGCCCCAATAACACACCTCCTGTAGTAAGGCTCCACATCCCAAATTGTCATTAGCTGGAAACCAAACATTCAAAACACACAGGTTTATGGGGGACACCTAATTCAAAACACCACAATAAAAGAATACATTACATATTCAAACTACCAGCATAAACAACCATTACCATGTTCCAAGTTTATAAGATAGCAATAATAAAAATAATTGATGAATTTAGAAATAATTCCTCTTAAAAATGAAAAGAACAAAATAATTCTGCCACCAATATCCATTCCTAATTAGCTTATTTACTAACAAAATGGGGAAAGATATTTTTTAATGGTGAATGAAGTAAATCATGTTTGATTGTAGCAACAGCCAAAAATATATTTAGAGAAAATGAACTGTTTAGAATTTAGGGAGGATACATGTGAAAAATATTAAGGTGTTTAGAATATTAATTATCAAAGACATCATTTTGAATTTGATTTTGAATATATTTTGACTCAATGAATCAACAAAAGTTCCTGACTCTGTCTTGGCTCATTTAAGAAGTTGATGCTATGTCCTGGGGAGATGGCTCAGCAGTTAAAGGTGCTTGCTTGTGAAGCCTTCCAACCTGGGTTCAATTCCCCTGCCACCTATATAAAGCTGGATGGGTGTTTATTTGCAGTGGCAAGCAACACTGACAATATACATGCAGATAAATAAATCCATGCACAGTGCATTTTTTTGTCTAGGTATCTGTAGACTTAAAGACTTTGTAATGTAAATGTTGTTAGACAAACTGTAATGGTGTGCTTCCAAAAAAACAAAAAACAAAAAACATTAGACCCTTTTACCTTTGTTGCATATTACAAAGTTGTAAACTACATGGTTTTAATTAACTCTGAACAATGTATAAACATGTAACATGTCTTTAATTTAGACGAAGATTCTGATTGCCCAAGTTGTGTTCTACACACTTGTGATTTATCTGTTCACAAACACAAAAGTGAATTGCTTTCTTATCACCAGAATATTATATAAGTTCCTTGATCTTTAAACAGCTCAGAAGTAATACTTGAATTTCACTTGAGTAGCACAAAGTTTTCATAGTCCTTTTAAAAGGTTAATCAGTTCCATATTAAGCTTTCTATTTTCAAATGCAGCTGGGTATTTTTCCTCTTCGAAAATAATATGTACTTTATTTTGCTGTGTAGCAAAAGGCTTCCGTTTGTGGTTTCATTCCAAGGCCAATCAGGTACCAGATTCTAAAAGAACAATACCCCTCCCTGCAACTGGCCTTCAGACTACACAAGAACCTGCTACTACGCTCTCTGCCTTCCCCTTCTGTAAGAGGCCCGTGAAGATGTTAGAGGAAGTGCAAGGCTTGCTCTCTTCCCAAAGCCTAACCCACTTAAGATTTTCAATCCAGTGCATACTCTCCCAATGCCCAGCACACCAGAAGTTTATATATTGGCCTCTTTTCTTGTTTTCAAATGTGCAGGAATCCAAAACTATCATTTGGAATATGTTCCACCTCTTGTGTGTGTTAGACCAAGCCAATGACTCCCTCAACCATGCCTAAATGCTGCTCCAAAAGTGTGCCTTCTAGTCCTTACAAAAAACTTGCAGGGTTAAATGTGTAAACCTTTGTATTCTTGTACAATTTCTCAGTGTTTTTTTGCAAGTGATGTTAAACTGAATTAAATTTATGAGGAGTATAAGCACTTCCTCAACAAATAAACTGGTGACTTTCAACTTATTTTTGAGTGGAAACCCATTGTATGCCTCTTGGTTTACAGGTTTCTTATTACATTAAATTAAGACAAGCATTAATCATTTACATGAAAATACATGTTTTTTTTTTCTTCTTTTGTTATTACTGAAGAGAACCTTTTACAATGCTTCAGACCCAGTAACTAAGCTGGTACATAAACCCACTGAGAAAATAAAATTTTGTAAACACCTCTGATTGCTTTTGTATACCAAAGTTGATTACTTTTGAAATATTTGGATCTAGTTTCTAAGTTATTTGAGCGTTTTTCATACCTTCCTCCAAATTAAATTGAATTGGTCATCATCATAATGAGTTTTGGGTGATGCAATAGTAAGATTAGTCATCAAAAAGCGACCTGGAGGGAGGTGGAGAGATAGCTTAGCGGTTGAGGTGTTTGCCTGTGAAGCCAAAGGACTAAGGTTCGATACCCTAGTACCCATGTAAGCCAGATGCACAAGGGGGCACATGCATGTGTAGTTCATTTGCAGTGGCTAGAGGCCCTGGTGTGCACAGTCTCTGTCTGTCCTCTCTCTCTCTCTCTCTGTCTCCTTGCAAATAAATAAAATTAAAAAAATAAATAAAGCTATCTGGAGTTACTCTTCTTTTCCTTTTTCCTTAGTAATCTGTTTTTTTTTTTCCTAATTATTATTATTCATTATGGTAAGACATCACAGATTATGTGAAATCCCTTCCAGGATAAATATGTCCTCCTTTCTTTCACATTTAATTCCTTAATAGTTTGCAAAAACTACTGGAAATGGGTATTTATATGGCATACATGGTTTTAAAATTGTTTTTAAATTTAATTTTATTTACTTATTTGAGAAAGAGAGGAAGAGGTAAATAGATAAAATGAGAGAATGGGAACATCAGAGCGTGTAGCCACTGCAAATAAACTCTAGACACACACTCCCCCTTATGCATCTGGCTTATGTGGGTCCTGGGGAATCAAACCTGGGTTGTTAGACTTCACAGGCAAACACCTTACCCACTATGCCATTTCCCCAGCCTTGACATGCATGATTTTAAACTATTAAAAACCAGCAAAAACTTATATATATATAATATATATATGAAGTTTTATGTGGATTTGTAAGATATGGATGTAAAAAGATACTGTAGTAGTTTTGACACTATTGTATTTAAATTTAAAATAATTTAACTAACAAAATGTAAAAGCAAAAAATAAAATAAAAATAGTTAAAGCTAATTATAAGATAGCTGAAGAATCCTCTTCTATATTAATTTACATTAAACTACAGGTAAAACTAGTTTCAAAAAGATAAGAAAACACAGCTCAATGAAACTTTAAGACCAGACAGAATTTGCTAATATGTGTAACCATGGATGGTGAATAAAATATATGTGGAGCAGCTTAAAAGGTTTATTTTGATAGAATTATAAATCTCTCTCTCTCCTCTTGCTCTCTCTCCATTTATATATATATATATGTGTGTGTGTGTGTGTGTGTGTGTGTGTGTGTGTGTTTGTGTGTAACTAATATGTACACATTAATTTTATTATTTATTGGTAAGAATATTTAGATAATTATGTGCTATTCAGCTAATAGTTCATATAAAAAATACATTTACTTCCACAATCTAAGCATTATGTGACATGTTGGTTTGATCTACCTTATATTTCTGTGGATCTTAGTAATAATTTCACTGTGAACTTCCTCAGGTCAAGAATGAGACTTAATTTTTTCTAATTAAAATCTCAGTCAAAAGATGTACAATGCTTTCAATAGCCTTGCCATTAGTTTAATTAAATACTATCTAGTGTCTATGAAAAAACTACCTTGAGACACAATGTTCCAGACATGAAGTGGCTACTACTTTCCCAAAACTGACAAAAGTTGTTATTATACCCATAAGATCTGCAAACTATTGAGTTAATCAACATTTAAGTATAGATGACAGGGGAGGGTAAAAAGACATCAAATTACTTAGATTATTTAAAAAGGAGAAGAAAGAAAAATATGTAATGGAAAGTGACTATGATCAAATTAAATTCTGTTCATGAATGAATATTGTCAATAAAATGTTTAACCAAAAAAAGAAATATGAAAAAGTAAAAGCTAGGCATGGTGGTGTACACCTTTAATACCAGCACTCAGAGGCAGAGGTAGGAAGATCACCATGAGTTCAAGGCCACCTTGAGACTACATAGTGAATTCCAGGTCAGCCTGAACTAGAGTGAAACCCTACCTTGAAAAAACAAAACACATAAACAACAACAACAAAAAGTTTAAAAGCCAAATGAAACATGTTCTCTCTCATCTGTGGATCCTAGCTACAAATGACTAGACTTGTATGTGAGTAGGAATAAAACTTAGTAGCAGAGTCCAGTAAGCTAGAAAGGAGATATAAAGGTAATAGAAAGGGGGGGAGGGGGTCTTAATAGGATGATATTGTATATATGTAAGTAGAAGAACAGATTATTGGGGGTAAAAAAGCCTAAGTGAGGTCAGGGGAAGAGATTGAGTAAAGGAAAGATGGAGGGAGGGCTAATCAAAACCTAACAGGATATAAATAAGTCATATGGAAACCTACTTTTTTTTTGGACAATGGAACACTCAGAAGCCATAGATTATTATTAGAAAATTTTCAGTGCCAGGGATGGGCTACCTTTCAGTAAGCTGTTGGCCAGGGAGGTACCTGATGCCCCCAAAACAATACAGGCCATTGCCAAGGCCCTTGGTTTCCCACCAAGAAAAGATGGTAAGACCCTATTGCTGAAGAGTCCACATACTTGGGCTGCAGGTCACTGAGGAATCCTGCTGGAACTGAGCTGAAAACCTCCTCCATGTAGACCAGTTGACAGAAAGCTGGAAAAAGCCATGCTGTATGTGGTTCAATGGGAGAGAGAAGAATCACCAGTGAATATATTCAACAGTGCACACTGCAGCCCTTATATTTGGCCAGCCATACCAAATGAGCCAACAGGTGAAATAGTGGCATGTCCGTTATGGGGGAAACCATCCACTCTCTAAATTGACTGGAGGACTGCTCCATGGGAGGGAATACATCGCTGATACTGACGTCCTACAACAGAGGTAGTCTTGAGCCCTAGAGGTGTAATGTCTGGCTAAATATTTATGCTATGCTCACCAAACTGCCCAGTAAGGACTTCTCTTAATGTTCTTATCTATATGTTAATGCCACTCTCAATTTTGCTCAGAGAAGCTTCTCTTTTCAGATGGCAGTGACCTTGGGATGACTCAGAAGGCACTATGATGCTGAGAATAAATGACAGAGGAGTGCTCATACTGAAATATCTCTATCACACCTTCCAAGTCTCAGGGTCCATTGTGGAAGAGGTGGTGGAAAGAATGTAAAAGCCAAAGGAAAGGTAGGACTCTTTACAACATGCTCCTCTGGACACAAAATGGCCTGGATATCCATGACCTCACAGTGACTGACATTACCTACATAAGGGCAGCATGATAGGAGGCAAAGGTGATGACATCAAAATGCAAGAAAGACTGATTGATAGGGGTAGTGGTTTTGATTGAGAGTGGAATTTCAAAGGGAAAAGTCAGGGGAATTACCATGGGATAGTGTTTACAATTAAGAAAATAGTCAATAAAATATTTCTTAAAAAACTGTGAAATAAACCAATGCTTATAACTAAAACTTACAATTAGGAAATGTCATTTATTTTCATAATTAATTTCAGATGTTAAAAGGAGATGAGATTTCTATTGCCAGACATACTTGCAACTATCTTCTGAATTCAAATTATAGTGTCAGTCATAAAGACAATCATGGCTTTGATAGATGCTTCCCTCAGATCACTTACTGTGATCTAAGCTAAATGCACATTAGGCAAGGGCCCCATTGTGACAACATCCATGCAGGGAAGAACTAATTCTGTAAGTATGATTAGGCATGGACTTTTCAGCACAGTTAAACTTTCACGGAATGACAGACTTGAAATTTTTACTGGAAATGCAGGAAGATTTCAAAGCCAGTACTGTGCAGTGTGGATGCTCCAGTATTGTGCAGTGTGGGTGCTCCAGGAGTGTGCAGTATGGATGGCTCCAGGACTGTAAAATATGGATGGGTCATTGACTTTGCAGTGTGGATGCTCCAGGACTGCACAGTGTGGATGGCTACAGGACTGTGCAGTGTAGATAGGTCCTGGACTATGCACTGTGATGACTCCAGGACTCTGCACTGTGGATGACCCCAGGACTCTGCACTGTGTATGGCTACAGGACTGTGCAGTGTGAATGCTCTAGAGCTGTGCAGTGTAGATAGGTCCTGGACTATGCAGTGTGATGACTCCAGGACTCTGCACTGTGGATGACCCCAGGACCATGCACTGTGGACAGCTACAGTACTGTGCACTGTGGATGGCTACAGGACTGTGCAGTGTGGATGCTCCAGAAGTGTGCAGTATGGCTGGGTCCAGGACTGTGCATTGTGGATGCTCCAGGACTGTGCAGTGTAGATGGCTCCAGGACTGTGCAATATGGATGGCTACAGGGCTCTGCAGTGTGAATGCTACAAGACTGTGCAGTGAGGGTGTTTCAGGACTGTGCAATGAGGATGTTCCAGAACTGTGAAGTGTAGATGGCTCCAGGACTGTTCAATATGGATGGCTCCAGGACTGTGCAGTGTGAATGTTACAGGACTGTGCAGTGAGGATGCTCCAGGACTATGCAGTGTGATGCTCCAGGACTATGCAGCGTGGATGAATGTACAATGTGGATGCTCCAAGACTGTAAAACGTGATGACTCCAGGAATGTGTAGTGTGGGTGGATCCAGCACTGTGCAGTGTGGATGGCTTGAGCTTCCTAATACTAAGAAAAATGCAGAGATGATGAGTGATTTTTCTTCTAAAGTGCTAGGCTTGAGATAATCGCATAGCAGTATTGAAATACTTACATCGTAAAGCATACCATAATCTCATATATTTTAGCTGACTTGATATTATAGTACTCTGTGGCGATGTATCATATCCTTTTTTTTGAGGAAGAACTTAAAATTTATAGAAAAGGTTGTTAAGTGATGCCTTTTCTAGAAAAGTTTTGCCTTACTAATAGCTGCATTTCCTATCATATAAAAGGAGTTACAACCTCAAAGATTTCAGAACTTGAAAGAACAAAGAAAGTTTAGACATATCAAATAATATATTGCATAAGACCATATTTAAGTACTGAATGCTTTTAATTAATACCTTGACAATTTATTATAGAGAAACCTAGAAGCTGTTTTTCAAAAATTCTGCTGTAACATACAGAAACATGATTTTATAGAATATGTATATTTTAAAACTTAGCTGCAAGAGAACAATTTGATTTATTTCAGAATCAAATGTATATAATGAGTTGTATCTGCATAGAATTTATACTATATTTACATAAATGTATGAAAATATGAAATCACATTTATCAATTACTTTAAATTATGAATTTGAAGCATGTAAATATGCACGAACTCAAATCAATAAAATTCTTTCTTGGATGGTTATTCACTTGTAAAATGAATGTCTATCATGTAAATAAACATAAAAGAATTATAAATCAGAAAGAAACAGACTTGTATGAATATGCAAATTGACAAAGAAACTTGAACCTCATAGTATTCTACTAATCCAATTACCAGGAAGCTGATTGCCCATGTGATTCAAGTATGTGAGGATGGGCGACTCATTAAAGTTTATGGCTCACTTTGGTTAGAAATGAGTGGGATTACCAACTGTTAAATTTTGGTAGCCCAATCAAAATGTGCTAGCAGCAGTCTAAACCTAACAACTATTGGAACTCCAAGTATGAAGAATGATTCTTTCCATTAGCTAAGATTCTGGGAATAAAATGTAAAGGTGAAATAAATGTGACTTCTGGCAAAACAAAATAACAAGTGTGAGGTAACAAGGCTTCATTTCATCACATTATACAAAACTGAAAATGGAAACAGAATGAATGAGCAGCTAATCTCTAATATAAATGATAGTGATTGTGAACTGAGTATAAACTACAAATAAAAGAACAATTAATATCCAATGAAACATGTCCATTTTCAAAATACCTATTAGTTAAAAATTGATAAAGCATCCACTTAGGCTATTAAGATAATAACAAGGTGCATACATCTCATGAAACATTTTGTTTGTTTGTTTGTTTTTGTTTGTTGAGGTAGAGTCTTACTCTGGCCCAGACTGACCTGGGATTCACTATGTAGTCTCAGTCTGGCCTAGAAATCACAGTGATCCTCCTACCTCTGCCTCTGGAGTGCTGGGATTAAAGGTGCGCATCACTATGCCCAGCAAGAAGCATAATTTAATAAAATAAGCATGCATATGACAAGGTTCCTGGAGTTTGGTGAGTATAACTGGAGTTCATGGAGCTATTTCAGAAAGTGATTGATTTCTTCTCAAATTCCATTTTTCCTTAACTATCAGAGTCACTTGTGGTATAAGAACTGGGTTGTAATTAGTGTGATAAGAGTTACATACTTAAGAAACTCATGGATGAAAATGATACCTTCCAGTTTCCAAGCATTTTAATGTCTCAATTAGGTACATGAGAAATACATAGTTTTTTTGTATCATAGCTCAGAGTTTTATGTTCTCCTTGGAATGCATGCAGCCTGTTTTAGGCTGAAAGAAGACTGAATGTGCTCCTTTACCTGTGATTCTTTAGAGTATAGCTTCAAAAATTTGAGCACTATCATAACTGAAGAGGAATCTGTGTCAGTTCTATGGAATGTAATGTAATGTGTTTGTGCAAGAGGGTTCTTTCTCTATCTCTACTTAAATTAACATTTGTTGACTTGAACAATCAAGATGAAGTAAACAATAATTTTATACTCTGGTGAGCAATCTATCTAGAAGTTCACTTGTTTCAGTGACAGGAAAATTGCTATGCCACTGACAAACCTATTACTAGAAAAAGAGTTAAACTAAATTTTACATCAAGGCCCAAGTCAACACGCATGTTTTTATGATAGGCTTTGATTGAGAGATGAAACCATGGAAAATCTATAACCTGTTTGAAAGTATAAAAGATAGATATTAAAGTGTTCTTTGGTATAAAAATGAATCATGAAAATTTTGTGCATCAAAAAGAAAAGGTTGATCTATAATTTTTTCATTACTATGCTTTTCAAATTTCCATGTAATCATTAAAAACAGAAACTGTGAACAAGACAAAAATTTAAAATGTTCTAATGTGATTTTTTTAAGTTTGATGGAAAATAGATTATATACCATGCCATTTCATGTCTCCTTATCATTCTAGTTTTTGAAACAGGAATGGAAGCTTTTAAAGTCCATATACACCATGGTAAAACCTGTTGTATTTCTTCTATTATTTTTCTATAAATTGGAAAAGGTAATGAAAAAGTGAGGCATATAATTATTCTACAGGCAAAGACTATAAACTAAACAATGGGAATGACAATGTTATACTCTCTGGAATTGAGCAAATAAGGAATAGAATGTTGTGCTTTATTTCTGTGTGGGTAGATGTAGATTATTTTTCAATTACTTACTTAAAATGAAACCTTGTAACACAAACATCTGTGCCAGCTTGGTACTTTAGATCCTTAATTTGCTGTGCATGACATCTCTTGGAACAGATGCAGCAGGACAAAAGTAAGTAAAATCACAAAGGTTCATACACCCAAAGAGCAGAAACAGATGCTTAGCCAAGAACTACTCACTCTATCAGCACTGCATCATGGAGGCAGGGTTAGCAAATACGCAGCTCAAGTATTTCATCAATCTTGAGAAAGTTATGCATCTGTGTAACAAATACAGTCTTCATAGAACTGCATTCTCCTGTTGTATTTATAAAGGACAATGGGTATTTGATCAATAATAAATTAAGTCTACCATATGTTATAAACAGGAATTGTTTTGTGAGATACCATTCATTGTTGATTAAAATAAATACAATGTCTATATTTATAACTTGCTTGAGTTATTTTGAGATTTAAGGATCTTGGTTGAGATTGGTTATTAAATTCATCAAACACTTCTGATGCCTCTAATATATAGTTCTATTAGTGATCACTTATTTTGGAGTTCCAGCATGATTTATAGGGTAGACCAGAGATCAAGTAGCTCTTTTCTATGTATAGGAGAGTTAAAAACTTGAATTTATGTAAATGGATGTGTAAGACTTGTTTCTAATGAGAAAATGTGTTTAAAATTACTGAAATAAATGTAAAAATGCTTTTATGTTATTGAATTAATCTCTGAATACTTGCAAGGGAATGGCTGATATGCACTGACAATTTTATCATATTAAATTGAAAAATAAATTTTTTTCATATTTATAAGCTAAGGTGTGATATTTTTGTATGTATACAGTTTGGATGATGAAGTCAGAGTAATAACCATAACTTCACATGGTTATTTTTAGTGAATATATTTCAAGTCACCATTTCAAAATTATCAAGTGTGTAGTGTATTATTATTAAGCTTAGTGCTATAAAAATATCTCAAAATGCTGTCTTCCTTGTTTAACTGAAGTGTTATATACCCAGCAACCAGTACCTCTGCATTTAAACTCCACTAATCCCTAGACATTGGTAATCAGAATTCTCCACATTACATTTGTGAATTTGACATTTTCTTAATATTACTTATATGTCAACATGGAGTGTATACCATTTTCTGACTATATCATAATAATAGCATCTAGATATAAATATTTCTTTGCTAATTATTGGATTTTCTCCTTTTAAAAGCTGGTTAGTACTCTATTTTGGTAATGTGTACTAATTTTATCCAGTCATGCATTGATTATCTTTTAGAAAGAATGGTTACAATTTAGCTACTATTAATAATGAATACATGTTTTTATAGGTTTTGGAGGGAATACTCTTCTGAGGCATTGTTAGTCATATCTGTACTCAAATACTTTTCCTAATATGTTTTAATAATATTTGGGGGGCTAGAGAGATGACTTAGAAGTTAAGGCACTTTCCTGCAAAGCCTAAGGACCCAGGTTTGATGCCCCATTACCCACATAACCCAGATGTACAAGTTGGTACATGTATTTTGGAGTTTGTTTGCGGTGGCTGGGAGCTCTGGCATGTCAGTTCTTTCTTTTTTTCTCTCTTTCCCACCCCCACCCAGTAAATAAAATAATATTTGGGTAAAACCAGGAGAAATTGAAAAGAATTAATTAAAAAGCTTTTTATTTATTTTCAAGCAAGGGAAGAAACAGAAAAGAGGGACAGAGAGAATGGGGGCCTCCAGCTGTTGCAAATGAACTGCAGGTGCATGTGCCACTTAATGCATTTGAATGGATGGAGGTACTGGGGAATTGAACCTGAGTCATTTGGCTTTGTAGGCAAGTGCCTTAACTGGTGAGCCATTTCTCCAGACAGAGAATTAATTTTTAAATAATAAAAGAACAATCCTTTCTCAGGATGCTTGAAAGAAGGTTGTGTTACATCAATTTGGATTTCAGATATTTTCAAATATTTTTATGCTCAAACAAGATGAATGGAGCACTGCTTTTGATTTGTTCAGTGGCCTATCAAGATTGCCTTATTTATCTGTGTCCCATGAAAACAGTTTGACTCAATAGGAAAGACCTATTGGATAGATGTTAAGAAGTTAACCAAACACTACTTTTTTTCATCAACCTTTTCCTTCTTTTTTTTTTTTCTCTCTTTACTGTTATTAACATATTTTGTAAGGACGTGTAGGTAACCTCCTCAGTGGAATTTCAGGTATTCCCTATGCGTTTGTCGGTTATATGTTGTGGGAGCAGCAGTTAGTCATTTTTTGGGGGGGATGCCTCTGGGCATTATGTCTCAACCTGTGGTTCTTAAAATCTTACTGCCCTCTCTGCAAAATTCTCTGAGCTGTTGTCAGTGAGTTTTAAGTCTGCTTCAGTGATGAGCTCTTAGAAGTGTTGAGTATCCTCAGGATTTGTCTCCTTCACCCTGGCACTGATTATCAGAATCAGCATGCAGCAGCATTCTTGCTCATCTTCCCAATTCCTCTGTGGTTTCAGCTGTGGTGTGGCTGATGTGTTAGGGGTAGTTTATCTCCATGAGTTTCACAACCTTCTGAAAAAGAAGAATAGATTCTCCAATGGAGTGTGAAGTCAGCATAACTTAAGTGGGTAAGCATTATATAATTTAGGGAGAATTTGTTGCATGTAACCCCTCTTTTAGCCCAAGATAGTGACAGCTTGACACTGGGGAACATAAACTTTGTCTCCATAGGCTTCTGATCCTGCTCCCAATTTCAGATATAGGTTCTTTACACTGAGTGGATCTCTTAGCCAATCAGAAAGCTGTTGGTTACCCACAAAAGTTGTGTACCACTATTATACTGGCATATACATTCTTTCAGGGTGTTTGCTTCTGAGTAAGTTAGACCCCTGGTTGCTCAAACTGTTGTTGGCCACTTTCTCCCAGTAGCTCATATAGTACTTTCGAGCATTAGATGGGCTGTCTGGGGATTGGCTCTCTTCTAGATTCCAGCCAGGTCTGTCCTGCTCAACCTTTTTGACAATTCCAAACAAAATATTGAAGTTGGTTACTGTGTGTGTGTGTGTGTGTGTGTGTGTGTGTGTGTGTGTGTATGTGATGTATGCATGTGTGTGTGGTATAAGCATGATAAGCATGTGCACATGTGTGGTGTATGCATGTGTGAGCACCTGTGTGTGTGTGCGTGTGTGTGCACGTGAGCACAGAGGTACATATCAATGTGCACAAATCAGAGTCCCAAAGAAGACAAAGGGTGTTGCTCTTAGAAATTTACTTTGAGTTGACACAGTTCATCCTGAAGAAAGACTGTTTAGAAGTTACAGGTTGAAACATAGACTCAGACTAGGCTCATAAAGTTCAGAAGCTGTAAACTCCAAAAGGCTTGGAAAATAAACATGGGTCAGGATGTAATCTCTCACAATTCTACACTTTGGAGACTGGATTTGAGAGAGAGAGAGAATGCGGATAGAGGGAGGGAATTATCAAGTTTTTTTTTTTTCTCTGCTTATGTAAGTTGTCAATAAAAGTTTTAAAATGGTTTAAAAAGTGAAATAAGAATAACATAAATATAATTTCTCCTGAGTACATCAATTGCTTTCTTTAAAAATAACTTTAAAAAGAGAAAATTTGGATGAAGATAGGGAGATAGTTCTGCAGGTCCAGGTACAGTAAGATGTCTAGGAAACCCTGAAGCTTGGAGAGAAGTATGGAGCAAATTTTCTTGTACAACACTCTGGAAACCAATCCTGATCTAGAACATATAGCCTCCAGATCCAAGACAATGATTTTATGTTGTTGATGTTGCTGCTTTTGTACTGTATAATGTCTGAACTAGAAAATTAATGTAACTCATCTTGTCTGTGAGAGTAGTTTCTCCTTTTCTTTTGCTTCCAATGACCTTGATAGTTTTGAAGTATACTACTAATTTTGTATTAAATTTGTGTATTTTTTAAACTTTGCACCAAAAGCCACTATTATATAGAACCTTCACTGGAGAGTCTATATTAATCCGGCTAAGAATTAGGCACTACTCAAAATGTGATGTATACTTGTGCACAACACTAAAATCCTTTAATCTTTCTTAAGTCACTTGGCTATGGAGTTCACTAATGGTGCCTCTTTAGAGTGTGTCTGTATTTTGTAAATTATTAAACTTCTGTCCTTGATTTACAATGGAAACATTTTGGTACAGTGGAAAGGTATGGGAGAGAAGAACTACTTAATATATTATGATTAAATAGCATTATTTTAGTGAGGCCCTGTTATTAACATGGTGGGATTCCTGGGGGATAAATCTACAAATTTTGACTCATTCCTAAGGCATATCTTGTTTGCAAGCTAAAATCCACTCAGAGCTTGAACCAATTTATTGAAATACCCATAATAGTTTTCTACCAATTTATTGTGCCATGAGCATCTGTTCATGATGAGCAAATCTCTCCTGTTTGTCTGGATGAA
The DNA here is from genome assembly GCF_020740685.1 of Jaculus jaculus. Taxonomy (NCBI): domain Eukaryota; kingdom Metazoa; phylum Chordata; class Mammalia; order Rodentia; family Dipodidae; genus Jaculus; species Jaculus jaculus. The sequence continues at coordinate 117,644,503 of NC_059107.1, forward strand.
GATATGACAGATCTTGGTATAATGGTTTGCTTTCTGATGAGTATTATTAGAAACAGTGATTTTAAGCATTCCATCTTTTTTCTTATAGTGAAAATAATGCTTATTTCCACCCTTATTATAAGCTGAAGCTGAGATTTAAATATTTCTCATATTTAGGTCAGAATGTGGTTGTAGATTTTAGTGCAAAGTTCCATTTTAGACATTTATAAATATATTTCATTAAAATATTTTCATTTGGCCAGGCATAGTGGCACATGCCTATAATCCAAGCACTCAGGAGGGCAGAGGTAGAAGAATTTCTATGAATTCGAGGTCAGCCTGAATTCCAGATTAGCCTGGCTAGAGTGAGACTCTACCTCAAAAAAAAAAAAAAAAAAAAAAAAAAAGAAAGAAAAAGAAAAAAGAAAAAAATATGTAAAGTGTTAAATGCCTATTTGAAAAATAGTTGGTCAAATTATACTAATTTTAGGACATGGTTCTGAATTCTGACTGTGGTATAGTGAATGAACATGCATTATATATCTTCCAATATCTTCCACTAGGGTGTTGAAGTTCTTAGAGAACAAACAGACAGATATAGCTCACTTTCTTCACAGTACTATTTCTTGGCACACAATACACCACAGAATGGAGAATTCCACATATTTTCTAGATGTTAAGGTTGTTCTAGGGTCAAACATGGTGAAACATCCTTGTAATTCCAACACTCTGAATACTGAAACAGGAAGATGTAATGTGTTGTTCTAGGTGATCATCATGAATTTGTGACCAGCATGGGCTACACAAAAAGTCTGTCTCAAAAAACAAAATTAAGGATGTACTGTGAGTTCTTTGGACTATAATACCAATTTCTGCTCTAGGAAAGGATTTTTTTAAATATCCTAGATTATCATTATGAAGCAGATTTTTGTTACTTTTTTTCAAATGCTAATGATGACATTTGCTTCTCTCCTACAGACATAGTAATAAATATGATTATTTTTCTAAAGCACTTTGAATTCTTTGGAAAATTTATCATAATGTAATTTGTGTTATTTCAGCTTAGTTATGAAGCAGACTCCATAAGCTTAATATTCAAGAAATTCTTCTAGAGGTTTTTAGAAGAAGGAAGTTGAGAAAGGAAATAAAATGTCTTTTACTGGGAAATAATGCTTTACTACCAGAAGAAGAAAAACTGAATAGGTTAATGAAGTAAGACACAGCATGATGCCTCCTAGAACAAGATGTTTCTGCCCATGAAAACAAAAAGATGTGGGCAGGAAAGAATAAACTGAGCACTAATCATGAAAACTGTAGGGGGAAATATTAAGAAATTTGGAAGCTGGGTGTGGTGGTGCACACCTTTAATTCCAGCACTCGGGAGGCGGAGGTAGGAGGATCACCATGAGTTCGAGGCCACCCTGAGACTACATAGTGATTCCAGGTCAGCCTGGGCTACAGTGAGATCCTACCTCAAAAATTCAAAAAAAAAAAAAAAAAAAAAGAAATTTGGATGCAGCTTCATAGAGAAAGTGGAGCTTTTCTGAAATTGTGACAGATGATCATTCAGTAATCCATGGAGAAAACAGGAAAAGAACAAGTACAAGGGAGTCCTATTGAAATCACAGCGGCATGTCTATTTTTAAATTCAGAAATTGATAAAAAAGGAAGGAAACAAAGTTGACTTTGATGTATTTAAACCTGGGTAGAAAATGGATGGTGTTTGTGGTGCCTGAAAGATAAAAGGGAAATGAGGGGCTTAAAGTAGATTGATAGTTTACATTCTCTAAAACACAAGGTGATAGTATCAGGAAGGGAGATGTTAAGGCCTGCATGGGGGCTTTATCATCAATAGGATTAGTGCCTTGGTTCAAGAGGCCCCAGATGGATACTTTCCATCTAGACATGTAGGAATCAAGGAGACATGATCTATAAGGAAGAAGGACATTACTAAATACTGAATAACTAGTAGTATGATTTCAAATAGCCCATCTTCCATAACGAGGTGAAATAATGTTTTGTAGTTTATTATCTACACAAATTATGTTATTTTCTTATAGCTGCCCAAAGGCACTAAGGTAGGAAAGAACACATTTAAAATGGGCTCAAAACAGGAAAGAAGGGACAGAAGAAATACCTCAGAAGTTTAAGGTACTTGCTTGCAAAGCTTAGAGGCTGGGGATTTAATTTCAAAGCACCTACCTAGTGAAGTGGTACATGAATCTCTGGCCACAACCATCTGAAACAATGAGAAATGGAGCAAGGAGAACCAAGGCAAACAGTCCAGCTAAGTCTGATGTTCCTTTGCAGTCTGCCTGTTTACTCGCAGTGGCAACACACACTATCTCAAAGAACATAGAGCAAAGACACCTTGAAGTTGTGCTTGGAACAGCTTATGCAAGCCATGGCATTAGTGACCATACACTTAAAGTAATTAACTAATGAATTAAAATAAAATTAATGAGAAATAAGACAGAGATCCAGATAGTATTTCATAAATGGTTTGTTGTTTGTGGTATATTTAGCATCAACGGCATAATACATATAGTAAACTCTATGAGCATTATCGTTTAACAGGGAAGAAGTAAAAACAACTCTAAGAATTATAAGTATTTAATTAGCAAAAAAGAAAGAGAAGAAGAAAAATTTAGGCTGGGGGTTCTAAATTGATAGAAAATGACAGAAAAATGTGATAGAACCAAAGGCAACCCACAGGTTTCATTTTCATTAGTTTTTAAATTAGCACAAAATATATATACAGGTTTCATTATAAAATTCTCACACTTTTATGTCAATATACCTTATTCTGGGCTGGAGAAATGGCTTAGTGGTTAAGGTGCCTGTAATGCCAAAGGACCCAGGTTGATTCCCCAGGACCCACGTAAGCCAGATGCACAAGTTGGCACATGCATCTGGAGTTCATTTGCAGTGGCTGGACGTGCTGGCATGCTCTCTCTCTCTCTCTCTCTCTCTCTCTCTCTCTCTCTTTCTCTACCTCCTTCTCTTATAAATAAATAAATATGTATATATGTGCATATATGTATATATACACATATATGTATATATACATATATACACATGTATACATATATACACATGTATGCATATATACACATGTATACATACATACACATGTATACATACACACACACACACAAACACACACACACACACACACACACACACACACACACATATATATATAAAGCTTATTGGAGTTCCAGCTGCCTGGCAGTAAGAAGTGTGACTGTTGGCAGATCCTAGGTTCCAGCCTGAAGGTGTGGGAGCAGATCTGCAGTTCCAACTTAAACATCTGCAGAGTGCTTGAGCTCTGCCTGGAGTTCCTGGAGAGTGCTTGCTTATGGTGTTGCTGGTGGTATTCCTTTCTGTGTGGACCTGTGAGAAGGAGCCAGATTCTTCTAACATTATGGAACTTTCCCTGAATCTGGAAGCTTCAATAAATCCTGTTCCTACCATAAACTGTGCTTGATTTGAAAGTTCATTGCAACAATGTGAAGCTGACTACTACACATACTTGCAACTTAAATTTGACTTTAAATTTGAGAAATGTGGTGTTTTCTACATGAATCTAGCTTATTTTACTTTAACTGAGCAAAATAAAATAGGACATTCTCAAAATAGAAATACAAGTGGTCAATAAATATTAAAAAATACTGTTCAAAATCTTTAGCCTTTAGAGAAATGGAAATTAAAACTGCCTTGGAATTTCATCACACTCTAGTCAGAGTGGCTATAATTAAGAAAACAAATGACAATAAATTCAAGTGAAAATGTGGAGCAAATGGAATCCTATACTCTTCCAGAATGCAAATTAGTACAGCCGCTGTCAAAAATCATGTCGTGATTCTAGTACTTCTAAAAATAGATCTACCACATTATTCCTGAAGGACTCTAAGATGACATACCACAGACATATTTATACATCCATGTTTATTGCTACATTATTTGCAAATGTTTTGAAAGAAAAAAAAATCTATGGTAAACAATGCAGAATATTGTAAACTAGAGAGTGTGAGGTGTCCACTTTTCTTTAAAAAGTATGGTTTCTGGGCTGAGGAGATTACTTATATAATACTTATATTATATTATTATATTATTATATATTATATAATATATTATACTTATATAATATATATTATTATATTATTATATATTATATAATATAATATATTATAATTATATAATATTTATTATATTATTATATTATACTTATATATTACTTATATAATAATACTATATGTATTATGCCGTTGATGCTAAATATACCACAAAGGCGCTTTCCTATGAAGCCTAAGGACTCATCCCAGGTCCCATGTAAACTTGATGCACACTGACGCAAGTGCATATGGTCACACATATGCACAAGGGGTTGCATGCATCTGGAGTTTGATTACACTGACTGGAGGCCCTTACATGCCAATTTCTCTCTCTTTTACTCTCACTCTCACATTTAGACTAAAAAGGCAGTCTGAAATGGTTTGCCTTAAAATAATATATGGTTTCTGGTGATCTTCCTTGAGTGAAGTCAGTGGGTAATATATGAGTTGTTATATTATGAAATGGATGGAAAATGTTGATCATGGTAACATTCAAACTGGAAATATCTACAAATTTAAGAGAGTGAGGGAGAGAGAGAGAGAAGAAAGATAACTGGAGAGGGAAAATATATGTGAAGAACATTTATACATTGTCAAGAGAATGATTCATAGCATAGATGAGTGAGCTTGGCATGGTAGTCCACACCTCTGATTCCAGCACTCAGGGAGCTGAAGCAAGAGGGTTAACCTGAAGTTGATGCCAGTCTGGGCTACCAAGTTCCAGCATGGACCAGGTTACAATACCCTGAGTCACTACTGAGGTAAAGAGTAGCTTCAAAATCCAGAGGAAGGATTGTGCATGGGCACTGTTCTGGAGACTTTGAAAGTTTTAAGCTCAGTGTTCCCATATGGAATGGAAAGGAAACAGCAAGCAGATGACATACTTCATAACATTCATATCTTGTTCTGAATTCAAAGTAGAATTTCCAAGTTAGGCATTTTACTCTACAAATAAACAAAAGTGATTATATTTAAGTAATGTCTGTTCTTTGCAGAAGCTGCTGGACTGTTGGCAGCCTTCCATTCTAAAAGCAAATTTAAAATAAAACTAACTGGCCTCCCACCCCCCAAATAAAAAGCAAGGCTGTGTCTTGTATAGTTTACTGAAAATAAATTCTATGTTTTTGTAACAGTATGATACATTTGGAAGTTACATTATGTATAACTATGAGTACATTTGAAGTTTTGAATAATTTCATATGTTGAAAAGAAAATAAATTTGAGATAAGAAGAATTAGAACATGAATGACATTGCTTGCCCATGTTTCCTAGTCACTTATCTATCCTGTTTCCTGTCTTCATCTTGTTTATGCTCAGGTAAAAATGTGCAGCTGTTCAGGCTGTGCCACACCAGTATGTGCACAAGCACTTCTTACCTACTATGAGTGAAATTGACTGGAATCACACAATCTTCATCAATTTCCTACTCAGTAGTGATAGGTTCTTCCAAGCAACGGGCCTAAGCTAAGCAACATTAGCTCTGCACCTGGCAGTCACTTGGAGCTAAGGTACAGAAACAGGAGATGGCCTGCAGCTTATGAAAGTGCCCTAGGTGGGTTTGCTCCCCTCATTTTGAGATCAACTTCCAAATTAAAGACAGCAGTAGAGAATCTGGATAAAATGAAAGACAGTTTTAATCCTCAAGCTACAGTCTAACTGTGCAGTCTAAGTGATGAGTCCACATCAGGCACAGCGGTGCCATCTTCCACTGGCAGCAATTATGTAAGAATAGCATTTAGATTCAGTCTTTCTGTGACTGGTGGCACAGAGTCTGCTAGTGTGGGCACAAATATTTCTCACAGATGTTAGCTAGAAAATAGATGGGTGAAAGTGACTGGCTTGTCGGGAGCACAATAAAACAAAGACACAATTTTAAATGTATTCACATGAGGATTCATGCTTAAGAGTTGAGTGCACATGCAAGATGTTTAAATGAGCGGATTTGAACTAAATGCACAAACAACAGTGATCTTATTAATCAGCCTAGCTTAGTCTCCCAATAATCTGAAGAATTCCCTGTGGAACTTCATAGAAGCAGAATCCTATGTGTTTTGTGTTTTCTCTCAGTAACTATGGGTGACGAACAAGGATTTTTATCACATTTATCATATATATAACAGTCCCCAAGGGATGCTTATGTGCAGTAGAATTTAAGAAGAACCAGTAGATACTGGCCATGACATGTGGCAATAAGACATTGCCATAATGCTAAAATTCATGGTGCTTTCATTTTCTTTTCATTTTATATTTTGAATACATAATATGTTAAATAAACTGAAATGTAAGAAAAAAAGCTTAAAATTATAGAGAGAATAGATTTTTTCCCCCAAGAGATAGGATTTTATTCTAGCCCAAGATGACCTGGCATTCACTGCGTAGTTTTGGGCTGGCTTCTAATTCAAAGCCCTCATCCTATCTTGGCCTCCTAAGTGGTGGGATTAAAAGTATTTTCCATCATACCTGGAAGGAAATTATATGAAAAAAAGAATAATTATCTAATTTTTGCTATTATTTAAGAGAAGTTATTGACAATTCTGTTTGTATAAGTAGCATACATGAGCCCAACATGTACAGATATTTCTAATTTCTACTCACATCTGTGAGGCAGTTAAACTCACAAGGCAAGCATGCTTGTAGAAAAAGACTTGCATATGTTGGTAAAACTGTAGGACTACTCTGTCTGTTGTGGAACTCAAGATGTATGTCATCAATATAGAACACAAATGGGGAATATATGGCCTAACTATAGGTGTCATGATTTGAAAGTGTTCCTCTTGTTCAAGTGCAGGAAACCTAATCCCCAGTTCTATAGTTTTGGAGGGTGGTGCTTAATAAGTGGCAATGAGGCCAGGAAGGCATATTTGGTGGATACACAACCACATTCCTGCTTTTTATGCACAGATAACATGTTGATACATATGAAATAAAGTGCTGTGTTCTTACTAAAATTTCCCGCATCAGTGAACAGGAAAATCAAGTGTAACTAATCAAATAAAGATAGCTCTTTCTTTATTGAAATATTTTCTTTAAATTAACATTAGCTATTCCAAATTCTTGACTATCATATAGGAAGTTAGTTCACTGCCCTCTCAGAGCTGGGTGTGATGGCAAATGCCTTTAATCCCAGCACTCAGAGACTGAGGTAGGAGGATCACCATGAGTTCAAGCCACCCTAAGGCTACATAGTGAATTTCAAGTCAGCCTGGACTACAATGAGACTCTACCTTGAGAAACAAAATAATAATAATATGTACATATTTAAAAATATATTCAAGAAAGTCATGGTTATATCCAAAAATCTCCTTTGTTTCAATTGGTTTCTAGAAAATTGATTCATAAAACTGATTCATCAAAATTGAGAATAAGATCTGTAATCTAATCAGTTTAAAAGACTCTTTGAAATTTAATTAGGCTTGCTGATAAAAGATGGTATGCATGATGAGACTTTATCTTAAAAATGTTCAAATGCCTGTATCCTTATAATTCAAACATTATTGGGATGTGAATTCCCACTTGTGTTAGGCACACATCATACTTAAATTAGTATTGTTATGTTTATACTGGACTTTGTGCATCAGTGAGCAGCAAAGCAAACTGTAAATAATGAATTATTCATCAGTATTTCTCTTTTAAGGTACATTTTTGATACCATATATTGCAAATATTTGCATATCACATACAGAATAGTTTCACTGTGGGAAATGAAAGGTAGGGAATTTTTTTTCCTGTACTGTGTTTATGTTTTATGTAACTGCAAGTATCATTTGCATATCCCTGCAGGCATTAGTAGCAGAAGACATGAAATCAAATAAAAGAAGTAACGAACAGATCATTTTATATATTTTTTAGCCATAAATTAAATGTTTTAGCCTTTAATATAGGTAAAACTGGTACTTTCAGGTAAGAAGACTGCATACCAGAAGTCAGGCCAATCCAGCTTAGAGAAGGATTTAAACAAAACCATAGCAAAATATACTCTTCCTACGAAAAGTGAAGATGCATAGGTTTCTATCAGCCACAGTGGAGACATAGGAGAAACTAAGATCTATCAGAAAGGAGGAAACTGGTCCGCATCCTGCTAAGGCACTTGCAGACACAGACCCTATCCATGCAGTGCTTCACCCCATGCCCAGCTGAAGCAGCAGAGACCAAACAAGATGTTCTGACCTCATCAACCTCCTTTCAAAGTCAAGAAACTTGAAGAGGAGTCAGCTGAGGTGAACTGATGAGCTGTTGAAGGGGACACAGGCAGGATGAGCTGAAGAGTTCAATACAACTCCAGGCTACCTGAAAACTCCCATTGCCCAACCAACAGCACCTTCTGATTCTCCCCAGAATGCCCCTGGCAGCAGGATATCCAGCACAGCTGAACAGCACACCAGATTCACAGCACAACACAGAGGGATCAAGGTGAGCACTCAGCATTGAAGAGATTTGAAGCCACTCAAAAGGTAATGAGGCCAGTTGACAACAAAGCAGATACATAGACCTGCACGGGAAGTGTGTCTCTCTCTTTTCATATTCGTGCAGGTTACATGTTCTTGGTTGGCTTTACCATTATCACTTAAGCTGTATTTAGGGGTTTACTACTGTTGCCTTTGATGCTTTCAGATTCATAGGGACTTTGTCTTTTTCTTCTGTCATTATTGGGGGCAGGGTCTTATTCAGACCCAGGTTGAACTGGAACCTATTTCAGAACACAAATCTCAATCTTCCAGCTGACAGGATTAAGGGTGTAGAGCAACACACACCCTTAGGGATTTGGGTTTTATAACTTTATCTGTTTGGTTCAATCCTCACACTTGCATACTCTCTGCTTATTTTAATTGAATGTTACAGTTCTCAGTTTAGTTTTAGAATTTTCCAGTAAATTTCTTCATCTAGCCCACTAGAATACTTGAATGCGGATGAACTCAACACCTAGGATTACTTATGAGGTTGGATTAGAGTATAAAAGCTACATTTGGCACCTCAATCTCTTTCTCTGGAGCTACATAAACTTGGATTACTAAGTCTAAAAGCATTGCAGATAATTAGAAATCCAAAGCTCACATAAACTCATGATGCAAAAATTGCTACATTATAATACAAGAAACGCAAATAATCAAGACAATACAAGCCCAACAAAATATTATAAATCCATCAGAAATAACCTCCAATGAGACTGTTTTAGATGAAATGTCTGACAAAGATGTAAAAAAAAAAATCTATGCTAAAAAATATCAAAGGAATCAAAGAAAAACAACAAAGGAATGAAAGAAGAAACCAAACTCCTGAAGATAACACAGGAAACGAGCTTAAGGAAATAAGGAAGTCACTACCAGATATGAGTGAAGAAATAGAAATACTGAAGAAAAACCAGACAGAAATACTAGCACTGAAAAAAAAATGTCACTCAAATTAAAAAAAAAAAAAAACAACTCTGTGGGACATCTCGCCAGAAGAATAGATGAAGGAGAGAACAGAATATCTAAACTAGAAGACCAGGCAGCAGATCTAAACAAAGAGAAAGATAAGGTAATATGAGGTATGAATGGGAAATACAAGATATCCAGAACACAGTTAAAAGATCAAACATAAGAATTAAGGGTATAGTAGAAAGAGAAGAATTTCAATCTAGAGGCATAGCAGGCATTCTTAACAAAAATCATAGAAGAAAATTTCCCCAGATTGGGATAGAAATGCCAGTGCAGATACTGGAAGCTTTTAGAATACCAAACAGACAAAACCTGGAAAGAACCTACCTCTCCTTTCCATGTTATAATTAAACTACTAAACTCACAAGCCAAAGAAAATATATTAAAATCAATTAGAGAGAAAAAGCAAGTCACCTATAAAGCTAAGTCCATCAGGATCATGGATGATTACTCAAAACAAACTTGAAAAGCCAGAAGGACTTGAAATGATATATTCCAAGTTCTGAAAGATAACAACTATCAACCAAGATTACTTTAATCTGCAAAGCTATCTACCCAAACTGAAGGAGAAATAAGTATATTCCATAACAAAACAGGCTAATTAAACAGGGATATATAACAACTAAGCCAGCTCTACAGAAAATACTTGAAAGAATCCTTCACACTGAAGAGAAAGCAGAGCACACACGTGAAGAAACAGGAAAAAATAAACCATACTCAAATAGCAGTTAAAACAAGAGAGTAAGGGGAAACAGGAAGCACTAAAAAACAAGAATGTTGAGAATAAACATATGTTTCCATAATAACTCTTGCAGACTGGGTTAAAAGGCAAGATTCTGCCATTTTTTTGCCTACAGGAAACTCATCTCTCAAAGATAGACACTGTTTTAAGGTGATAGCATGGAAAATGTTATTTCAAGCAATCAGGCCTAGGAAAGAAGCAGGGGTTGCTATCCTAATATCTGACAGGGTAGACTTCAAGCCAACATTAGGGAGGAAAGATAAAGAAGGTCACTTTATGCTGATTAAAGGAACAGTCCAACAGGAGGGCATTACAATCCTAAAGGTACATACACTTAATATGGGGGCTCCCAATTTCATCAAACAAACACTATTAAACGTAAAGTCACAGATAACACCAAATGCAATTGTAGTGTGTGACTTCAATGCCCCACTCTCATCAATTGACAGGTCATCCTGGCCAAAAAAAAAAAAAAAAAAGGGAAAAGGGCTGGAGAGATAGCTTAGTGGTTAAGTGCTTGCCTGTGAAGCCAAAGGACCCCAGTTCGAGGTTCGGTTCCCCAGGTCCCACGTTAGCCAGATGCACAAGGGGGTACACGCATCTGGAGTTCATTTGCAGTGGCTGGAAGCCCTGGCGTGCCCATTCTTTCTCTCTCTCTATCTGCCTCCTTCTCTCTCTGTCACTCTCAAATAAATAAATAAAAATGAACAAAAAATTTTAAAAAATTAACAGAAATACATTTGGATTAAATGATGTTATGTAACAAATAGACCTAACAAATATCTACAGAGCATTCCATCAAAATGCTGCAGTATATACATTTTTCTCCACAGTACATGGAACAGCCTTCAAAATAGACCATATATTAGGACACAAAGAAATCTAAACAAATACAGGAAAATTGAAATAATTTTTTGTACTCTATCTGACAACCATGGGATTAAATTGCAAATCAGCAACAAGAAAAACTACAAAGCATACAGAAATTCATGGAGACGGAAAAGTACACTATTGAATGATGAATGGGTCTTTGAAGAAACAAAAAGGAAATCAATAAATTCATGGAATCAAATGATGATGAGAATATAACACACCAAAATCTTTAGGACACAATGAAGTCAGTCCTAAGAGGGAAATATAGAGCTCAAAGTGCCTACATTAAGAAACTGAAGAGTTCACAAGTAAACAATTTACTGGCTCACCTTAAGGCCTTGGGGAAAAAAAAAAATAAGTCAAATCAACAATCAGTAGACAATAAGAAGCAATAAAGATTGGTCAGGAATTAATGAAATAGAAACCAAAAAATAAAAAAAAAAATCCAAAGGATGAATGAAACAAAGAGTTGGTTCTTTAAAGGATAAACAAGATTTATAAACCCTTGGTAAATCTGACCAGAGGAGAGAAGACACAAAAATTAATAAAATTAGAAATTGAAAAAGGCACCATTACTACAGATAGCGAAGAAATTCAGAAAATCATAAGGTCATACATTAAGAATATATATGACTCTAAGCTTGTAACTCTGAAAGAAATGGATGATTTCCTTGATTCATATGACCTACCAAAATTAAATCAAGATGAGATAAATCATTTAAATAAACCTATAACAAATACAGAGAGATCCAAGCAGTTATGAAAATTTTCCCAACTTAAACAGTCCAGGCCCAGATGGATTCAGTGGTGAATTTTACCAGACCTTCATGGAAGAACTAGCTCCAACTCCACTGTTTCTCAAATATTTCCATAAAATAGAAAAGGAAGGGATTCTATCGAACTACTTTGAAGCATGCCAAAACCAAAACATATACATATCAATACCAGACAAAGACAGAGCAAAAGAGAAAATTACAGACCAATCTCCCTCATGAACATAGATATAAAAATTCTCAACAAAATATTGGCAAACAGAATACACAAATATATCAAAGATTATTCACCCTAACTGAGAAATGCAGGGATGGTTCAACATATACAAATCAATAAACGTAATAGACTATATAAATGGACAGAAGGATAAAAACCACATGATCATCTCAATAGATGCAGAAAATCATTTGACAAAATCCAACATCATTTCAAGGAATAAAAGGAGCATATCTCAGCATAATAAAAGCTATTTATGATAAACCTACAGCCATTATATTACTAAATGGGGAAAATGTGAAGCTTTTCAACTAAAATCAGAAACAAGGGTGTCCACTGTCACCACTTTTATTCAATGGACATCTTAGCTATAGCAATAAGGCAAGAGACACTAATAAAAGGGGTATGGAATTGCAAAGGAAGAGATCAAATTGTTATTATTTGCAGATGATATAATTCTATATCATACGGGATCCTAAAGACTCTAACACCAAACTGTTAGAGCTGATAAACACTTTTAGAAATGTAGCAGGATACAAAATATACACACAGAAATAAGTAACTTTCCTATATACTAACAACAAACATACAAAGGATGAAATCAGGATATTTTCCCATTCAAAATTGCCTCAAAAATACATAAATAAACAAAGTAATTTGGAATAATTCTAAAAAGGAAGTGAAGGATCTCTACAATGAAAATTTTAAAACACTCAAGAAAGAAATTATAGAAGACACTAGAAAGTGGAAAGACATTCCATGCTCTGGGATTGGAAAAATCAAAGTTGTGGAAATGTCAGTCTTACCAAAAGCAACCTACACATTTAATGCAGTCCTCATTAAAAATTCCAATGGCTGGACTGGAGAGATGGCTTAGCGGTTAAGTGCTTGCCAGTGAAGCCTAAGGACCTGGGTTGGAGGCTCAGTTCCCCAGGTCTCAGTTAGCCAGATGCACAAGGGGGCACACGCATCTGTAGTTTGTTTGCAGTGGCTGGAAGCCCTGGTGCACCCATTTTCTCTCTCTCCCTCTGTCTGTCTTTCTCTCTGTGTCTGTCACTCTCAAATAAGTAAATAAAAAATGAACAAAAAAATAAAAAAAATTCCAATGTCATTCTTCACAGAAATATAAAAAAAAAAAAAAAAAAAAACTAAAATTCATTGGGAAGCACAGAAAACTTTGAGTAGCCAAAACAATTTTGAACAAAAAGTAAGGCTGGTAGTATCACCATACCAATACTAACCTATGTTACAAAGCCATAGTAACAAAAACAGCATGGTACTGGCACAAAAGCAGACACATAGATGAATGGAACAGAATAGAGGACCCAGATATTAATCCAGGCAGCCATATCCATTTGATTTTTGATAAAAATGCCAAAAATATTCACTGAAGGCAAGAAAGACTCTTCAACAAGTGATGCCGAGAAAAATGGATTAACTATATGTAGAAGGATGAAAATAGATCCTTATCTTTCTCCATGCACAAGAATTGAGTCCAAATGGATCAGGAACCTTAATATCAGACATGAAACTGAAAATGCTAGAGGAAAAGGTAGAGGAAAACCCTTGAACCTCTTGGTATTGGCAATGATTCCTGAATATAACCCTAATTTCTCAAGGCATGAAACCACCAATCAACCACTGGGATCTCATGAAATTAAAAAGCTTTTGTACAGCAAAGGACACTGTGAATTGAGCAAAGAGACAACCTATAGAATGGGAGAAAATCTTTACCAGCTATATATCTGGCAGAGGATTAATATCAAGAATATACAAATAACTCAAAAAACAAAACAAAGAAATCAAACAACCCAGTTAAAAAATGGGCTATGGCACTAAACAGAGAATTCTCAAAGGAAGAAAAACAGATGGCATATGAACATCTAAACAAGTGTTCTACAACCTTAGCTCACAGGGAAATGCAAATTAAAACTACTTTGTGATTCCATCTCACTCCTCTCAGAATGCCTACAATCAAGAAAACAAATGACAATAAATGTTGCCAAGGATGCAGGAAAAAAAAAAAAAAAAGAAAGAAAGAAAAGAAAAGAAAAGAAAAGAAAAGAAAAGAAAAAGGAACCCTTCTACACTGTTGGTGGGAATGTAATCTAGTATAGTCATAGTGGAAATCAGTGTGGAGGGTCTTGTGACAGCTAAAAACAGATTTACCATATGATCCAGCTATAGCATTCCTGTGCCTAACAATACCTTCATAAGATCCCGAGAATGGGAGAAAAAGATGATGAAATCAAAATAAAAGAGACTAACAAAGAGAGGGAGGGGATATGATGGAGAGTGGAGTTGTAAATGAGAATGTTGGGAGGGGAGAGAAATATTATGGTTTATTGTCTGTAATTGCAAAAGTTGCCAATAAAAAAATTAAAATAAAATAGTTAAAAACTCTCCAAAACCAGAAGCTATACTTATGCTGCTCTGGTGTATATGCACAGCAAGATATGTGAGGAATTACCTTTCCTTACTTCAACCTAGGATGTTCCGAGATCAACCCAGCTTCTTTTATGTCTCCCTTCTATCATGATTTTATAATTATTTTTTTATGTCTTCCTTAAAGCTATGCTTGTTTGTTCTCTATACCTTGTATCAATTTCTTTACCTGTGGGTCAACTTTCATTTCTTTGCCTCCTATCTCATCTAGAGTATATTATATACATATCAGGCTATTTATAGTAATTTCTTAAAGGAACAGAAAGAACATTTGAAAGTATACCGAATAATAACATGACAATTTTTTTTAAATATAGTGTTTAAATATACACCATCAGTTGAAGCATACTTTCTAATCTAAGAGCAGGTCTTCTTCCCTCAGTTAATTTTCTCTGTAAATTTCTCCTCTTTGATTCCAGATCCTTTCACATATTCAGTCAAGATTGAGTGTAATGATCTCTTACAATTTTCTTTTATGTTATATCCTTTAAATATGAGAAAAATCTTCATATATTAATAACTGAGTACTTATAATATATAAAATTCATATTTCAGTCGTGACATAAGTAATCTTTATGCAAACCATGTTCCATCTGTTCTAGCTGTACTTAACATGAGACTCTGGACAGCTCATCATTCACTTTTCAATTGGAAGGAACTAAAAAGATGAATATTTTAACAGAAAATAAACATTGCTTAAGTAATTGTACCTTATTAACCTAGGTTATATTAACATATTATATTATTATTATATTAACCATTTTATGTTGGTTAATAACCTATAAACCAATAGGAATGTGTTGAGATTTAACATTTGTTTTTCAGTTACTAATAGGAGACAAGAATTATACTAAATAAAGAGTGTCAACTTAGAAATTGATCTTGGGCCCATAATACATTTCACAGTTAATCATATGATTAATTCATTGTCATCATCTATGACTCATAACAAATACAGTTTCAGAGTGCCACAAAACTAATTTTGAGTACTTTGAACAGGACGTATATAAAGTATCAAACCAAAAAATACAATAATAATTGGTAGCAGCTTATTTTTACAGTCTCTTTAAGGTCAGTTTAAAAACGTGCTTTGGGGCTGGAGAGATGGCTTAGTGGTTAAGCGCTTGCCTGTGAAGCCTAAGGACCCCAGTTCGAGGCTCGGTTCCCCAGGTCCCACGTTAGCCAGATGCACAAGGGGATGCATGCTTCTGGAGTTCGTTTGCAGAGGCTGGAAGCCCTGGCGTGCCCATTCTCTCTCTCCCTCTATCTGTCTTTCTCTATGTGTCTGTCGCTCTCAAATAAAAAATAAAATAAAAATTAAAAAAAAAATGTGCTTTGGTCCAGGCATGGTGGTTCAAGCCTTAATCCAGCATTCGGGAGGCAGAGGTAGGAGGATCACTGTGAGTTCGAGGCTACTTGAGACTACATAGTGAATTCCAGGTCAGCCTGGGCTATAGCGAGACCCTACCTTAAAAAAAAAAAAAAAAAGTGCTTTGGGGCTGGAAAGGTGACTTAGTGGTTAAGGCACTTGCCTGCAAAGCCAAACGACCCATGTTTGATTTCCCCATGTGAGCCAGATGCACAAGGTGGCATATATGCATCTGGAGCTCATTTGCAGTGGCTGGATGCCCTGAGGTACTCTCTCTCTCTCTCTCTTTCTCTTTCTCTCCTTCTCAAATAAATAAATAAAAATAAAATATTTAAAAATGTGATTACCTTACATACCCAGCAAGCACCTCATGGACTAGACAATAGGATGGATGAGGAGGGCGGGGAGGGCATTGAAGGATAGAAAACAGTAATCTGGAGCCAAATGGCAATGGTACCATAAAATTCAACTTCCTAAAAGACAGACCAAATGGCTGAACCTTCACTAGACCCTTACAGGAAACACCTGAACCACAAGACACTAGAGAGGGTAGGATCAAGACTAACCTAAATCTTCTACATCTTCCCTCCCTCCCTCTCCCCCTCTCCCCTCTATCTCTCTTCTCTCTAACTCTTGTATATTAGTTATCTTTTTCCTCAATTTCTTAGTGGGCACTGACCTGTAACTCCCACTTCCAGCTTGGGGCTACCATCCACAATGAGCTTTTGATCAGAGAAACCTACAAGGTTTCCCAAAACAATGACAGACTTCTGTCAGAGTACTTGATGGCCCACCAAAGGCCAGTGGTAGGACCCTATTGCTGAAGACTCCATACACAGCTGACACGTAAAATGGAATGGCATGGCTGGAAGCCAGGAGAGAGTCAGTCCCCAGACAGTCAGCATGTCTAGTGCCAGAAGGTGCTACATAGGCAACTGGGGGAAATGACCAATATCTGCCCAAGCAACTCATTGTCTAACCTAATTAGCAACAAATAACCTGATTTGATGCCCACACAAGTGCAATAGTGGCACACAGCCATGGTGAGGAACCAACTACTCTTGATTTGGCTAACTGATCCCCTCAGTGGTACTAGACCCATAGCTGGAGCTGGGAAACAATTCAGAACCATATCCAAACACAAGCCCACTCTCCAATATCAAGCTACCATCAATCATGGGGTACAAGAGGGCCTACACCTATCAAACTGTCTATCAAAAAAGTAAGTGTTATCTCAATTTTCCGGGTGGTAACTTACTTTCCATTGGAGAATCTGCTTCTCTTTTTCAGATAGATGCAAATCCTAAGGAGAGAGCTGCCCCAACATACCTCAAAAGGGGCCCAACTGAAACTAAGGACAATTGGCGAAATAAGCAAGGTGATGTTTTCCTGTGAACCATATACCAGAACAAAGGGGAAGGAGACCAACACAGAGAAAAATCAACTCCTACCAAATCAGAGAGCCAGAGCCTCAGAGGCCCCCAACACCTCAGCACTGAAGCAGACCAAAAATGAACCCAACATGGCTCAGGGAAATTTTGTGGGAGAGGGGGTGGAAAGAATGTCATAGTCACATGTTGGGTCATGATTTGCAGAGACATTTATCATACCAATAACTGTGGGCTAACTCCACAATGCACGACCCATTTACATCGACAAGGAGGGTCCAATGGGAGGGGTAGATCATAGATGAGCCTAAACAATGGTACCAAACTACCTGTATTTGCTGAAAAGAAAATTAATAAATTAAATTTAAAAAAATTAAAAAAAAATCAAAACAAATAAAAATAAGAATTAGCTCCAAAAAATGATTTGATGCTCATTTTAATATTGCATACTACATATCAATTACTTCTGACTAAAAAATGTTATACTTAAAAAAAATTCTCTATCACATTTCCTAATTTGTATTTTTAATCCAATTCATTAGTATCTCATTAATTTTTTTCACGTTTTTTAGAATATTCACTCATTCTTATGCTGGTGTTTCCTATCTCTCATATCTCACCTGTCACGTATTAAAATTGTACAGAAAAAGGGAAGCCATACTGATAAAAAGAAATCATTCAATAAGTCCCCAGTGATTTATAGTAGAAAAAAGAAGACTATGTTCTGTCTATGAGAGAAATATTCCACCTTTAAAATTCATTTGCAATGTGATTCTGCTTTCAGGTACCCCTTTTCCTCTTGCACAAATTATGATCAAAGACTGAGAAACAGGAATAATTAACTATAAATTCATTTATTCTACTGAAAGAATAATTCATACAGACATGGTTTACCTTCAAAGCTAAAAGTGAATCAAGGTCTAAGATGACCATTACATTATGAAGGAGTAAAAATTAATGATATCATAAAGTTACTGAGATAAGAGAGACACAGAAATTTCTCCTTCCTTATTATTACTTGAGGATCTTTTTTTTTTATTCAGATGGAAATTTGTTAAACAGAAAGTTGATGAACTTCTGCTGAACCTTAGTACAAGTTTGGCAAGAAAAGCTCTGTGGATTTGAATGGTTCTAGAAAATAAAACAATCAAAATGAATACAAATTTGTTTATTATAAAAACATAATATGTTTTCTTCTTTTATTAATGGGTTTTTATTACTAATTTGAGAGAGAGAGAGAATATGGGTGCATCAAGGCCTTCAGTCACTTCAAATGAACTCCAGATGCATGCTCACCCTTGTGCACATGTGTGTCATTGAGGCTTGTATCACTGTCTGGCTTACATAGTACCTGGACATTTGCACATTAGTTCTTAGGCTTCACAGGCCTAGAATCATTATATTTTTAATCAAAGATTTTTGAGTCTAAAGTAAATTATAATTGAATATATATATATAACTTGTATATAGAAAATGACCCACATGGACATTTAAATAGAAATTATCTGAATTTAAGAATACAGCCTTGGGGGGGCTTCCGGTCAAGATGGCGACCGCCTAACTGCACTACAAACAACGAGGGAAAAAAAGGCAAGTATTCAAGGGAAATTAGGAACTTTCTGAAGAGGGAGGGCACAGATTGGGATAAAAGAGGGAAGCACACACCCCCGTGACCCACGCCCCGCCACCCCGCCCAAGGCGAATAAGTGCATCGGGCGCGGCCCCGCGCCCAGCGGCCCGGCGCCCAGTGCACACCAAGCCCCACGCACCCTGGCGGCCCAGCGCACCCCACAACCCCCGTGCCCCACACCCGCCACACCCCCCGAACCCCCCCAGCACGCCCCTCCCCCCCAGCGTGCCCCACGCTCCCTATCCACACATGGCAGATGTGGCCCAAGAGAACCAAGGCTTCCCGCGCCCCGGGCACCCAGGCCTGCCCCGCGCCCCCAGACCCCTGCACCCCACCCCCGCGTGCCTCGAGACCACCCCACGCCCGCCCCACCCTCCCGCGCGCCCCACCCCCCGCACGTTCCGTGCTCTCTATCCACACAGAGCAGGCACGCCCCAAGCGCCCCGCGCCCTGGGCGCCCAGGCGTGCCCCGCACCCCCGCACCCCCCGCGCGCCCTGAGACCCCCACGCCCTCGAGCCCCCCCCCGCGCGCCCCACCCCCGCCTCCCCCCCCAGCGCACCCAACGCTCCCTACCCACACACGACAGGGGCGCTCAAAGCGCCCCGCAGCGTCCAGCGCCCGGGCGCCCAGGTGTGCCCCGATCCCCCTGCGTGCCCCGAGACTCCCCGCGCCCCACCCCCGCGCTCCTCGAGCCCCCCCCGTGCACCCCACCCCCGCGTCCAGACTGCCCCGCAGCATCCCACAGCATCCAGCACTCCATCTTACCTCAGCGTGCTCCACGCCCCCTGCGCTACCCGCGACCCCCTGGACCCCCTCAGCCCCCTCCCACCTGCGATCCGCTCCCTCCCCCCCCTGCGAGTCCAGAGCACCCCACGGTATCCCACAGCGCCCCACGCTCCTAGCTGCCCCCCTCCCCTCACGCCCTGCTGTTCTCACATCACTTGCCGCCGGTCAGTTTCTGCTGTGTCCTGATTCCGTACCCACATCATCTGCCTCTGCACTACAATTGCACGTGCAGTGGGCCCAGTCCCACAGCAAGAGCCACATAAGTCCACACTGAGTCACTAGCGCCAGCGCAGGTGCCATCCCCTACCTGTACATCGCCACCCATCCCCCACTCCCCTGAGGTGGAAGAGCACAGACTGTTTACAGACCCCAGTGTACCCAGCCAGAATCTAGGCACCTTCAGGGCTTGCTACCTCAGTCCCTTTTCAAGCTCAAAGGCAGGCAGCTTAGGTGCATTACTGGGTGAGAATTCAGGCAACTTTGGTGCCCCTGTCAGGCTATAGGTAGGCGGCTTTGGCAAGAGTGAGCAAAAACCCAGGCTGCTTACAACTGCCCCAGGCTGCCTTGGATTTGCATTAAGCTAGATCCCAGGCTGCTCCACCCACCTACCTGCCCATACACTGACATGGGTAGACCACAGCGCAAAAGAAATAACACGAAAAATAAAATGGAGGAAAATCCAGACAGATCACCCAGTCCAACAAGGATCACAACAAACCAAAACATAGGAGAGTGTTTAGGATCAGAACATCAAGTGGAAGCAATGAACAATGCAACCCTGACCAAACTACTGCTAGATCTGACAGGAAAACTACAAAGGATAGATAATCGTATGGATGCTACCATCACTAAGCTAGAGCAATATGATAAGACACTGGAAGGAATTCAAAGAGAGCTAAGAGAGTTGAGGAAGAATGAAAAAAAAGAGGACCTTAAAAATCAGCTGGCCACACTAAATGAAAACATAAAGAAATGCAAGGATGATTTCCAGGAATCAGCAAGAAAATCAGAAAATGAGACAAAAAGGGAGCTGGACAAAGCGATGGAAGTGATACATAGGAAAGTAGTAGAAAATGCAAACTTAATTGAACAAGTCCAAAACTCACTAGAGGCTGTCAAGAATAGAGTCAGCGAAGTGGAAGATAGAAATTCTGATCTGGAAGACAGGATGGAAGAAACAGTTCGAGAGTCCAAAAATTTCAGTAAGTTCAAAAGTTCCTGTGAACAGAACATGAGAGAATTGTGGGATACACTTAAACGTCCTAATATCAGAATCATTGGAATACCAGAAGGAGAAGAATTTCAGACCAAAGGCATGGAGAACTTATTTAACACAATAATTGAAGAAAACTTCCCCCGTCTCTTAAAAGAAAGGCCCATCAAGATTCAAGAAGCAAACAGAACTCCTAACCGACTAGACCAAAGGAGAAACTCCCCAAGGCATATTATCATTAAGACTCTAAACATTGACACCAAGGAAAAAATCCTAAAAGCAGCTAGGGAAAAACAGCACACCACTTTCAAAGGAAACCCTATCAGAATTACTTCAGACTTCTCAATGGAAACCCTGAAAGCTAGAAGGGCCTGGAATGATACTCTCCAAACGCTAAGAAACTATGGCTTTCAACCTAAACTACTCTACCCAGCAAAAGTCTCCCTTATAATAGATGGTGAAAGGAAAACTTTCCATGATAAAACTCAGCTTTACAATTATATGAACACAAAACCAAACCTACAGAAAGTACTCCAGGAAATTCTCCACAGAGAGGAAACAAATAACCAAACACAAATGCCTACAAGAAGAAGATCACAGCAATCAAACCCAGAGTAGATACAAAAAAAAAAAAAAAAAAATTCCATGGAAATGCCAACACACCTCTACCACCACAACATGACAGGGACCAAATCAAATCTCACAGTCATCACCCTAAACATTAATGGCCTTAATTCACCCATCAAGAGACACAGGCTAACAGGGTGGATCAAAAAATTAGACCCCTCAATCTGCTGCCTTCAAGAAACCCACCTTACCACTAAAGACAGAAACCTCCTCAGGGTGAAAGGGTGGAAAACAATATTCCAAGCAAATGGGAATAAGAAACAAGCAGGTGTAGCTATATTAATATCAGATAAAGTTGACTTCAAACCAAAAACAATCAAAAAAGACAAAGAAGGCTACTTCCTACTTGTAAAGGGAACAATCCATCAAGAGGATATTACAGTCATAAATCTGTATGCACCAAACACAGGGGCACCGTAGTTCATAAAACAAAACCTACTTGACAATAAAACAGAAATAACCACCAACACCATCATAGCTGGGGACTTTAACACACCATTATCAGTAATAGACAGATCATCCAAACAGAAGCTCAACAGGGAAGTAAGAGAGCTCAACAAAACCATAGAGCACTTAGACCTAACAGACATCTACAGAACTTTCCACCCCAAATCCACAGACTACACATTCTTCTCAGCAGCCCATGGAACATTCTCTAAAATAGACCATATACTGGGTCACAAAGATAGCCTCCACATATTTAGGAAAATCGACATAATTCCCTGCATGATATCAGATCATAATGCTATATTCCTAGAAATCAACAACAAAAAAACCAACAAGAGCCCCAACGGCAACTGGAAACTGAATAGCACACTCTTAAACAATAAATGGATAGTGGATGAAATTGCAAAATTCCTGGAATTGAATGACAATGAGAACACATCATACCAAAACTTGTGGGACACAATGAAGGCAGTCCTCAGGGGAAAATTCATAGCACTCAATGCCTTCATAAAAAAGACAGAAAAATCCCAAATCAATAGCTTAACCATCCACCTAAAGGCATTGGAAAAACAAGAAAAATCCAACCCAAAGAGCTCCAGAAGGAAGGAAATAATTAAAATCAGAGCAGAAATTAATGAATTGGAAACCAAGGAAACAATTAAGGCAATTGACAAAACAAAGAGCTGGTTCTTTGAAAAAATAACAAGATTGACAAACCTCTGGCCAATTTGATCAAGCAAAAAAAGGAGAGACTCCAAATTAACAAAATTCAAAATGAAAAAGGAGAGATTACAACAGACATCAGTGAAATCGGCAGAATCATCAGGACTTATTTCAAAAACCTCTACTCCACAAAACTGGAAAATGTGGAGGAGATGGATAAATTCCTGGATGCATATCATCTAACAAAGCTAAACTCAGAGCAGATCAACCACCTCAATGAACCCATCACGCTCATGGAGATTGAAAAAGTAATAAAAAAACCTCCCAAAAAAGAAGAGTCCAGGACCAGATGGATTCCCAGGCGAATTTTATCAAACCTTCTTGGAAGAACTCAAACCAATCTTCCTAAAACTGTGCCACACAATTGAAGAACAGGGAAAACTACCCAACTCCTTCTATGAAGCTAGTATCACCCTAATCCCAAAACCAGGCAGAGACGCCATAAGAAAAGAAAACTATCGGCCTATTTCCCTAATGAACATAGACGCAAAGATCCTCAACAAAATTCTCGCAAACCGAATCCAACAACACATCAAAAGCATTATCCACCTTGACCAAGTGGGATTTATCCCAGGAACACAAGGGTGGTTCAACATACGAAAATCTGTCAATGTAATACACCACATAAACAAGCCTAAACATAAAAAATCACATGATCATTTCGATAGATGCAGAGAAGGCCTTTGACAAGATACAACATCACTTCATGATCAAAACATTGGAGAGAATCGGCATTGCCGGTTCACATCTTAATATAATAAAGGCAATATACAAAGCTCCAAAGGCCCAAATAATTCTTAATGGAGAGAGACTGGAGGAATTCCCATTGAGATCAGGAACAAGACAGGGATGTCCTCTCTCACCTGTGCTTTTCAATATAGTTCTGGAAGTCCTAGCCCAAGCAATAAGGCAGGAGAAGGAAATAAAAGCGATACAATTTGGAAAGGAAGAAGTTAAGTTAGCTCTATTCGCTGATGACATGATTGTATATGTAAGAGACCTGAGAGACTCCATCCCAAAACTCCTGAAGGTGATTAACTCCTATAGCAAAGTAGCAGGATACAAAATCAACGCACAAAAATCGGAAGCATTTCTGTATGCAAATGACAAAGACACAGAAAAAGAAATAAAGGACATAGTCCCATTTTCAATAGCAAAAAATAAAATAAAATACCTTGGAATAACGTTAACCAAGGAAGTAAAAGATCTATACAACGAAAATATAAAAACTCTCAAAAAAGAAATTGAGGAGGACTTGAAACGATGGAAAGACCTCCCATGCTCCTGGATAGGCAGAATTAACATTGTGAAGATGACAATCCTACCAAAGGCAATATATAGATTTAACGCAATTCCAATTAAAATCCCTACAATGTTCTTCACAGACATAGAAAAAATGATCTCAAATTTCATATGGAAAGGCAGAAGGCCTCGCATATCCAAACATATCCTCAGCAAAAGAAATACCTCTGGTGGCATCACCATACCCGATATAAAGTTATACTACAAAGCCATAGTAATAAAAACAGCATGGTACTGGCATAAAAACAGGAGTATAGACCAATGGAATAGACTTGAGGACCCGGATTTTGGGCCAAGCAACTATAGCTACTTGATATTCGACAAAGGCCCAAACAATATAGACTGGAAAAAAGATAGCATCTTCAACAAATGGTGCTGGACAAACTGGATAACCACATGCAGGAAACTAAAACTTGATCCACACATTTCACCATGCACAACACTCAAATCCAAATGGATCAAAGACCTCAACATAAGACCAGAAACTCGAAAACTACTGGAAGAAAATTTAGGAAGTACTTTCCATGATATAGGAATGGAAAAAGACTTCCTGAATAAAACCCCAGTGGCTCAAGTTCTTAAACAGTCACTCAACCATTGGGATCATATGAAGCTGAAGAGTTTCTTTACAGATAAGCATATAATAAACAAAGCCAATAGAATACCCACAGAGTGGGAGAAAATATTTGCAGGTTATCCAACTGATAGAGGCCTTATCTCTAGAATTTACAAAGAACTCAAAAGTCTAAACAATAAGAAGACAAATACCCCACTCACAAAATGGGGCACAGAGTTAAACAGGCAATTCACAGAGGAAGAGATACAAATGGCAAACACACACCTAAGAAAATGTTCATCATCCCTAATCATCAGAGAAATGCAAATTAAAACAACTATGAGATTCCACCTTACCCCAATAAGGATAGCCAACATCAAAAGGTCAAATGAAAATAAATGCTGGCGAGGATGTGGAGAAGCAGGGACACTCATTCACTGTTGGTGGGAATGCAGGATGGTACAACCACTTTGGAAAGCAATATGGAGACTCCTGAAAAAGCTGACCATAGAAATACCAACAGACCCAGTTATACCATTACTGGGCATGTACCCTAAAACCTTCAAACCAAATGCCATAGAGATTTGCTCAACCATGTTTGTAGCAGCTCAATTCGTAATAGCTAAAAGCTAGAATCAACCCAGATGTCCATCATTAGAAGAATGGATAACAAAGATGTGGTATATCTACACAATGGAATTCTATACAGCAGTAAGAAAAAACGACATAAAGAAATTTGAGGAAAAATGGTTAAACCTGGAACAGATCATTCTCAGCGAACTTACCCAATCACAGAAAAAAAATCGACACATAGCCTCACTCATCTGCAACACATAACCTGAATTTGCCCAAGATGCCTTACATACCCAGCAAGTACCTCATGGACTAGACAATAAGATGGATGGGAGGGCGGGGAGGGAATCAAAGGGTGGAAAACAGTAATCCGGACCCAAACGGCAATGGTACCATAAAATTCTACTTCCTAAAAGACAGACCAAATGTCTGAACCTTCACTAGTCCCTTACAGGAAACACCTGAACCACAAGACACTGGAGAGGGTAGGATCAAGACTGACCTAAATCTCCTACATCTTCCCTCCCTCCCTCTCCCCCTCTTCCCTCTATCTCTCTTCTCTCTAACTCTTGTATATTAGTTATCTTTTTCCTCAATTTCTTAGTGGACACTGACCTGTAACCCCCACTTCCAGCTTGGGCCTACAATCCACAATGAGCTTTTGATCAGAGAAACCTACAAGGTTTCCCAAAACAATGACAGACTTCTGTCAGAGTAATTGATGACCCACCAAAGGCCAGTGGTAAGACCCTATTGCTGAAGACTCCATACGCAGCTGACACGTAAAATGGAATGACATGGCTGGAAGCCAGGAGAGAGTCAGTCCCCAGACAGTCAGCGTGTCTAGTGCCAGAAGGCGCTACATAGGCGACTAGGGGAAGTGACCAAGATCTGTCCAAGCAACACATTGTTTAACCTAAGTAGCAACAATTAACCGGATGTGATACCCACACAAGTGCAATAGTGGTACACAGCCATGGTGAGGAATCAATTGCTCTTGATTTGGCTAACTGATCCACTCAGTGGTACTAGACCCTTAGCTGGAGCTGGGAAACAAGTCAGAACCATACCCAAACACAAGCCCACTCTACAATATCAAGCTACCATCAATCACGGGGTATAAGAGGGCCTACACCTATCAAACTGTCTATCAAAAAAGTAAGTGTTATCTCAATTTTCTGGGTGCTAACTTACTCTCCGTTGGAGAATCTGCTTCTCTTTTCCAGATAGATGCAGATCCTAAGAAGAGAGCTGCCCCAACATACCTCAGAAGGGGCCCAACTGAAACTAAGGACAACTGGCGAAATAAGCAAGGGTGATGTTTTCCTGTGAACTGGATACCAGCACAAAGGGGAAGGAGATCAATGCAGAGAAAAATCAACTCCTACCAAATCAGAGAGCTAGAGCCTCAGAGGCCCCCAACACCTCAGCACTGAAGCAGACCAAAAATGAACCCAACATGGCTCAGGGAAATCTTGCGGAAGAGGGGGCGGAAAGAATGTCAGAGTTACATGTTGGGTCATGATTTTCAGAGACATTTATCATACTAATAACTGGGGGCTAACTCCACAATGCACGACCCATTTTCAATAATAAGGAGGGTCTAATGGGAGGGGGTAGATCACAGATGAGCCTAAATAATGGTACCAAACTGCCTGTATTTACTGAAAAGAAAACTAATAAATTAAATTAAAAAAAAAAAAGAATACAGCCTTATTAGTTCAATAAGCATACAAGTTAGTTTCTTTTTATTTTCAAATAAGTATATATTCCATGATAATCTCAAAAACTTAAAGCTATCAAAAATAAATGTACATATAATTTATAAAGTAAATAACTGATTTTATGGATACTTGGATAATTGGATGTTGTGATGTGCTTATTAGCAAATTAGGTGTGATGACAAATAAAATTAGCAAATTAGGTATGATGGCAAAAAAATGAGTATACTTGAAGATATTATAATTATATAGCATTTTAGTCTGATGTATATTTGGATTAATATATATATATATTGAAGAACTATAACTTGGTTGCACTATTACTTAGCATATTAGTTCAAGTTTTCTTTCTCTTTGTACCAAACAGTAATGATATACAATATATATATGAATTTGGATAACAAATTAAGTAATTATTAATTCTTGCAGACTTATTAGAATTGTAGCAGCAGCAGCAGTAGTACTAGTGATAGCAGTAGTAATTCCAGAAGATTCTAGGACTTCTGGCTTCCAATCTGGCATGCAAGTATTTTTAGAAGGCTCCATTCATCCTAACACATAAAAAGTGGAACAAATTCAAAGAACAACAGCTCTTAGATCTTAGGGAGAAGTGAGGTTATTGTATAAATTGATGCCTGTCTCTAAAGTTGAAGTCACTGGTGGCTTCAAAGAATAATGCCTGGAATAGAGACCCATGCCCATAATGTCCTAGGGGATTCGATGCCAGTTTGGGGCAGTCTAACCTGCATTTGAATGAATACTGGAGGCTCAATGTGATCATACATGAAACTTAAACTCTTCAGGGGCACACAGTTTTAAATAATCATAGATTCAAACTTCTTTGAGTTTTATCTTAAATACTCAATTGGGATCTCACATGAGTATAACAAGAAAATTTTCTTGTATGCCCTAGAAGAAATTTGAAAAGATTTGTAACTGTGTTATCAATTCTGTTTTTTACCATTGAATTTAGTTTACCAAAAGAAGTGGTGGTTTTTGTTTTATTTGTTTTTGTTCATGAGACTCTTCTTAGACTAAGAGACTCACCCCTTCCATTTTATGAACTATCTGTCACACCTACAAAAGAAATTTGAAAGGGAAATTGTAAAACACATGTGCTGTTTAGAGTAAAGAAGTTCAGGCATATGAAAAGACTAAGGTGCTGTTTAATACTTTTTTGGGGGGAAGGAGAGTGTTTTCTTTTTTATTACATATGTATTTCTATGTGGCATGCATGAAGATGTGTGAAGTGAAAATTTATTTACAAGTGTGCGTGAGTGAATATGTGCATATATGTAGAAGTCAGAGATTAATGTCAAGTGTCTTTCCAGTCATTTTCCACCTTGTTTTTATTTATTTATTTGAGATAGAAAGAATGTGGGAGAGAGGGAATGGGTATACTAGGGCCTCTTGCCACTGCAAACTCCAAATGCACGTGCAACTTTGTGAATCTACTGTTACATGCTTACTAGGGAATCAAACCCAGGTTTTCTGAATTTGCAAGCAAACACCTTTAACTGCTGAGCTGAGCTAGATTTATAGCTTTCTACATCATTTTTGAGGCAAGGTCTTTCACTGATTAAGGTAGACTAGCCAGAAAGCCCTAAGAATTCCATGTTTTTGCCTTCACAGAATGCCTTAGCATTACTGGCAGGATTATATGGTGCTGGGGATCTAAACTAAATGTAGGTCTTTATATTTGCACATGAAGCATTTTATCCTCTGAAGAATATTACCCGCTCCAGGACTGAGATTTAATGACCTGATAATAGAACCCTAATGCCTCCATATTTTACTAATACTAAACTCCCTACCAAATGAATACTAATTTCATAATTAATGCAGAGATGATGAGAAAAATTAAAAAGACATACTGAAAGTCAAAAAAGAGTATGAAAAGACATAGTAAATAAAAAATATATATAATAAACAACAGCTAACATATAAGGAATTTAAAATGCCTGTGTTTAATATGTAATGCACTCTATGGATAAAGTAGACAGTACATAAATACCAGATGGGCAATAACCCTATAAGTAGAGAAATTAAAATTCTAAGTAAAAAAATCAAAATGCTCAAGGTCTAAAATAATGAGGCAGGGATAACATCTTTCCTGTGTTCATAGAAAAGAATGCACATGGCTGGAATCACTGAACTTAAGAATATTGCATCAGAAAACGAAGAGAAAAAGACTTAAATAATATATGATGGGATATTTAAGACCTGCAGAATATGTAGGTAATGTATTACATAGGCACAGTGGAAATAGCAGTAGGAGAAGAAAGATAGACAATCGAATAAACATTTAAAGCATTACTGAGAGTTATTTTTTTTCTAAATATATGACAGTCAAAGTCACAGATACAGGACACTCAGATAGTACCCAAGGAGACTAAATTTCACAAAACATACAAACAAAAATTCCACATCAAAACATTTTCAAAATATTAAGTCAAATAAAAGAATTTGAAATATATTCATGAGAAAATAAGTCTATGTCTTCTTTTTTTTCAAAGTCTTAAAACTTTATTTTAATTAACAACTTCCATGATTGTAAACTAAAATTATTTTAAAATATTTTTTAGCTGTAGAGATGGCTTAGCAGTTAAGCATTTGCCTGTGAAGCCTAAGGACCTTGATTTGAGGCTAGATTCCCCAGGACCTACCTTTGTTAGCCAGAAGCACAAGCGGGCACAAGCATCTGGAGTTCATTTGCAGTGGCTGGAGGTCCTGGTGTGCCCATTCTCTCTCTCTCTCTATCAGCTTCTTTCTCTCTGTGTCTGTCACTCTCAAATAAAATAAAAATGAATAAAATTAAATATATATATAATTTATTTATTTGAGAGAGAAAGAGATAGAGAATTAGAGAGAGAGAATAGGTGCACCAGGGCCTCCAGCCACTGCAAACAGACTCCAGATGCATGTGCTCCCTTGTGTATCTGGTTTACATGGGTCCTGGAGAATCGAACTGGCATCCTTTTGCGTTGCAGGCAAGCTCCTTAACCACTAAGCCATCTCTCCAGCCCTTTTTATTTCTTTTTTTGTTTAATTTTTATTACCATTTTCCATGTTTATAAAAAAAATCACATGTTAATTCCATCCCTCCCCCCCCACACTTTCTCCTTTGAAATTCTATTCTCCATCATATTACCACCCCATCACAATCATTGTACTTACATATATACAATATCAACCTATTAAGTTCCCTCCTCCCTTCCTTTCTGTTCCCTTTATGTCTCCTTTTTAACTTACTGGCCACTGCTACTAAGTATTTTCATTCTCACGCAGAAGCCCAGTCATCTGTAGCTAGGATCCCCATATGAGGGAGAACATGTGGCGCTTGGCTTTCTGGGCCTGGGTTACCTCACTTAGTATAATCCTTTCCAGGTCTATCCATTTTTCTGAAAATTTCATAACTTAATTTTTCTTTATCACTGAGTAGAACTCCATTGTATAAATATGCCACATCTTCATTATCCACTCATCAGTTGAGGGAAATCTAGGCTGGTTCCATTTCCCAGCTATTATAAATTGAGCAGCAATAAACATAGTTGAGCACGTACTTCAAAGGCAAAGAGATGATTCCTTGGGATAAATGCCTAGGAGTGCTATAGCTGGGTCATATGGTAGATCAATCTTTAGCTGTTTTAGGAACCTCCACACTGATATCCACAATGGCTGGACCAGATTGCATTCCCACCAGCAGTGTAGAAGGGTTCCTCTTTTTCCACATCCCCACCAACATTTATGATCATTTGTTTTCATGATGGTGGCCAATCTGACAGGAGTGAGATGGAATCTCAATGTAGTTTTAATCTGCATTTCCCTGATGACTAGTGACTTAGAACATTTTTTTAGATGCTTATATGCCATTCATAATTCTTCCTTTGAGAATGCTCTATTTAGCTCCATAGCCCACTTTTTGATTGGCTTGTTTGATTCCTTATTATTTAACTTTTTGAGTTCTTTGTATATCCTAGATATTAATTCTCTATCAGATATATAGCTGGCGAAAATTTTTTCCCATTCTGTAGGTTGCCTCTTTGCTTTTTTCACTGTGTCCTTTGCAGTGCAAAATCTTTGTAATTTCATGAGTTCCCAGTGATTATCTGTGGTTTTATTGCCTGAGCAATTGGGGTTGTATTCAGAAAGTCTTTGCCAAGACCAATATGTTGAAGGATTTCGCCTACTTTTTCCTCTTGCAGTTTCAGAGTTTCAGGTCTGATGTTAAGGTCTTTAATCCATTTGGACTTAATTCATGTGCATTTTTATCGAATATCAGGTGGCTATAGCTACTTGGGCTTATGGGTCCTCTATTCTGTTCCACTGTTCTACATGTCTGTTTCTGTGACAGTACCACACTGTTTTTGTTACTATGACTCTGTAGTATAGGTTAAAACCAGGTATGGTGATACCACCAGCCTTATTTTTGATGCTCAGTATTATTTTAAATATTTGAGGTGTTTTGTGATTCCAAATGAATTTTTGGATTGTTTTTCTCTATTTCCATGAAGAATGCTTTTGGAATTTTGATAGGGATTCCATTAAATGTGTAGATTGCTTTTGGTAAGATTGTCATTTTCACAATATTGATTCTTCAATCTAGGAACAGGGGATGTTTCTCCACTTTCTAGTGTCTTCTGCAATTTCACGCTTGAGTGTTTTAAAGTTCTCATTGTAGAGATTCTTTACTTCCTTGGTTAGGTTTATTCTAAGGTACTTTATTTTATTTTTTGATGCAGTTGTGAATGGGAGTGATTCTCTGATTTCATCCTCTCTGTGTTTGTTGTTAGCATATATGAAGGCTACCAATTTCTGTGTACTTATTTTGTATCCTGTTACATGGCTGTAGGTTTTTATCAGCTCTAACATTTTGCTAGTAGAGTTTTTAGGGTCCTTTATATATAGAATCATGTCATCTGCAAATAATGATAACTTGATTTCTTCCTTTCCGATTTGTATCCCTTTTATGTGTGTCTCTTGCCTTATTGCTATGGCTAAGACTTCCAAAACTATATTAAATAAAAGTGGGGACAGTGGACACCCTTGTCTTGTTCCTGATTTTAGTGGAAAAGCTTCCAGTTTTTCCCCCTTTAGTAATATGTTGGCTGTAGGCTTGTCATAAATAGCTTTTATTATATTGAGATATGCTCCTTCTATTCCCAGTCTCTGTAGGACTTTTATCATGAAGGAATGTTGGATTTTGTCAAATGCTTTCGCTGCGTCCAATGAGATGATCATGTGATTTTTGTCCTTCAACCCGTTGATATAATGCATTACATTTAGAGATTTGTGTATATTGAATCATCCCTGAATCTCTGGGATAAAACCTACTTGGTCAGGGTGAATGATCTTTTTGATATACTCTTGTATTCTTTTTGCCAATATTTTGTTGAGAATTTTTGCATCTATGTTCATGAGGGAGATTGGTCTGTCATTTCTTTTTTTGTTCTATCTTTGCCTGGTTTTGGTATCAGGCTGATGCTGGCCTCATAGAAGGAGTTTGGTAGAATACCTTCTTTTTCTATTTCCCGGAAAAGCTTAAGAAGCAATGGTGGTAGCTCTTTCTTAAAGGTCTGGTAAAATTCAGCAGTGAATCCATCTGGGCCTGGGATTTTTTTATTTGGGAGATTATTGATAACTGTTCAGATCTCCATGTTTGTTATAGGTCTATTTAAGTGATTAATCTCATTTTGATTTAATTTACGTAAGCCATATATATCAAGGAAAGTATCCATTTCTTTCAGATTTTCATACTTTGTGGAGTATATGCTTTTATAGTATGTCCCTATGATTTTTTGAATTTCTCTGGAATCTGGTGTGATGTTACCTTGTTCATCTCTGATTTTATTAATTTGTGTCTCTTCTCTCTTTCTTTTGGTCAGATTTGCTAAGGGTTTATCAATCATGTTTATCCTTTCAAAGAACCAACTCTTTGTTTCATTAATTCTTTGGATTGTTCTTTTTGTTTCTATTTCATTAATTTCTGCCCTAATCTTTATTATTTCTACCCGCCTACTGATTTTTAGTTTGCCTTGTTCTTCTTTTTCCAAGGCTTTAAAGTAAAGCATTAGGTAGTTTACTTGCGACCTTTCTAATTTCTTAATATAGGCACTTAAGGCTATAAATTTACCTCTTAGAACTGCCTTCATTGTGTCCCAGAGATTTTGATATGTTGTATTCTCATTATCGTTTGACTCTATAATTTTTTTTGATTTCCTTCTTGATTTCTTCATTGACCCATTCATCATTTAGTAGTGTATTGTTTAGTTTCCATGATTTTGTGTATGCTCTATAGCATTTCTTGCTACTGATTTGTAGTTTAATTCCATTGTGGTCAGATAGAATGTAAGGAATTATTTCAATTTTTCTGAATTTGTTAAGATTTGATTTGTGTCCTAATATATTGTCTATTTTAGAGAATGTTCCATGCGCTGCTGAAAAGAATGTATATTCTGCAGCCTTTGGATGAAATACCCTGTATATATCTATTAGGTCCATTCCTTCTATGACCTCATTTATTCCAGATGCCTTTCTGTTTATTTTTTCCCGGGATGACCTGTCAATTGATGAGAGTTGGGTGTTAAAGTCACCCACCACCACTGTGTTTGTTGTTATTGTGACCTTAGTTCTAATAGTGTTTGTTTGATGAATTTGGGAGCCTCCATGTTAGGTTTATGATTTATGTTAGGTTGTGTTTAGGATTGTAATGTCCTCCTGTTGGAGTGTGCCCTTAATCAATATAAAGTGAACTTCTTTATCTTTCTTGACTAACGTTGGACTAAAGTCTACCTTATCAGATATTAGGAGAGGAACCCCTGTTTGTTTTCTAGGCCCATTTGCTTGAAACACCATCTTCCAACCTTTCACCCTAAGATAATGTCTATCCTTTGTAGAAAGGTGAATTTCTTGGAGACAACAAATTGTAGGATCCTGCTTTTTAACCCAGTCTGCAAACCTATGTCTTTTTGTTGGGGCATTGAGGCCATTGATATTAAGAGATATTAGTGAAAGGTGTGTATTTATGTGTGTGTGTGTGTATGGTTCCGGTTCTACCTGTGCTCTCTTGTGTTAACTGGTATTTGAGTATAGCTTGTTTTTTCTAGGTTCCTTATATGTGTGCTTTTCCTTTTGTTCAGCATGGAGGATTCTATCTAGTATTTTCTGTAGAGCTGGTTTTTTCTTCAAGTACTCCTTTAACCTGCTTTTGTCATGGAACGTCCTTATTTCTCCGTCTATTGGAATGGATAATTTTGCAGGATAAAGTAACCTTGGTTGACAGTTGTTATCTTTCAGAACTTGGAATATATCACTCCAAGACCTTCTGGCTTTAAAAGTTTGTGTTGAGGGCTGGAGAGATGGCTTAGCAGTTAAGCTCTTGCCTATGAAGCCTAAGGACCCCGGTTCAAGGCTTGATTCCCCAGGACCCACGTTAGCCAGATGTACTCAGGGGCACATGCGTCTGGAGTTCATTTGCAGTCGCTGGAGGCCCCATTCTCTCTCTCTCTCTCTCTGCCTCTTTCTCTGTCTGTTGCTCTCAAATAAATAAAAAAGATAAATATTTTTTTTAAAAGTTTGTGTTGAATAATCTGCTGCAATCCTGATAGGCTTGCTTTTGTAGGTAACTTTATTTTTCTGTCTAACTGCTTTCAGTATTTTTTCTTTGGTGTGTGTATTTGGAAGTTTGATTATAATATGGCGAGGAGAGATTCTTTCCAGGTTTTGTCTGGCTGGGGTTCTAAAGGCTTCCTGTACTGCATTGGCACCTCTTTCCCAATTTGGGGGAAATTTTCTTCTATGATTTTGTTGAAGATGCCTACTATGCCTCTGGAGTGGAGTTTTTCTCCTTCTACTATGCCCTGAATTCTTATATTTGATCTTTTCATAGTGTCCCGAATATCTTGAAATTCCCACTCATACTTTTCTATAAGTTTGTCTTTCTCTTTGTTGGATTTTATTAGATCTGCCACCTGGTCTTCTAGCTTAGATATTCTGTCCTCTCCTTCATCCATTCTGCTGGTGAGATTTTCTACAGAGTTTTTTAGTTCATTAACTGTGTTCTTCATTGCTAGTAATTCTGACTGGCTTATCTTTATTATTTCTAATTTCTTATTTATGTCTTATATTGCCTTCTTTATTTCATGAAATTGGTGTCCTGCATCTTCTTTGATTCCTTTGATTTCCTCTTTAAGTTCTTCTTTGATTCCTTTGATTTGTTCTCTGACTTCTTTGAACATATTTACAATCATTCTTTTGAAATCTTTCTCAGGCATTTCCTCTAACTCATTCTCACAGGAGGTCATTTCTGATGCATTAATACTTTTAGGTGGGTTTATATCGTCTTGCTTTTTAGTGTTTCTTGTGTTATAATGTATATATTTTTGCATCTTGGATTAAGTTAATGCTTGGATTTTCTAAATAGCTGTGTATTCTTAGCTGTATCAATTGATTTGATGTTATATATTTTCAGGGTATGAGCTTAAGGTGTTAGGTGTGGCTCTTAAGACTCTCAGAGTACCTGCAAAGGTGCTTCTAGGGGTTGAGTTTCCCTGCTATGGGAGTATTCAAGTAGGCTGAGTAGAATAAAATACAGGTAGATTCTAAAAGTTAACTAAACACTGTACCATTCAATCAAAAACAGCCCCAAGTACGAATGCCAGAGTAGTTATTATAACAACCAGGTCCTCTATCAACATAGAGGTTAAGATTTCTTGTCTGTTGGGGGATCCAAGTCAGCTTGTGACCAAGTGAGACTCTTCCCTGGTGCAATCCCAGTTACCTTGGATGATTTTGGTCTCAGTCAAGTTGCTTCCTGGTTGTCGGGCTGCTGTTCTGATTTCTGGAGCTGGGCACTGGCTTTTCCTGTGAGGCAAACCGAGCCTGGCAACTGTGGCCCTGCAGATCAGCACCCCCGTTGCTAGAACTGCTGCTGCTAAAGGTGCCTCTGCTGGGTCTGGCAGCAGCTGAAGCTGCTGCTGCTGGGCCCACTGCTGCTGCTGCCTCTGCTGCTGCTGCTATAGCTGCCACTTCTGGAGCCACTGCTGCCACTGAAGATGCTGCTGCTGGGTCTTTCGCTCCTGCCACTCCTGGGTCTGCTGCTGTTGGGGCCACTGTTACTGGTGCCGGAGCCTCTGCTGTTGCTACCGGACTCTGCTCCTGCTTGGGTTCTGCTGTTGGCCCATGTTTGCATGGCCAGGTCCTGGGCTGCTGCTCTGTTCGCTGGAGCTGGGCTCAGGTGGTGGGGGAGGGGAGGGAGCCGCTGCTGCTCTGGTTGTCTCGCTGTTCCATGTGTTCTTCTACCTCCTGGTCTGCTCCTCCATTGCTCACTGCCGCTCTCCCTTCACATTTCCTGAGTTGTGTAGAGTGCTGGTGTGAAGGGAAGCTCCCGCACCTGGCTTTTCCTGTGGCTGAAGCCGAGCCTGGTGGCTTTCTGGTGCACCACCACCGCTGCCGCTGCCACTGCCACTGCTGCCACTGAGGTTGGCAGAGCTGTCGGGGCCGTTTTGCCAGCCTGTGCAGACTCTGGATGCTCTGGATCTCTTCTACTTCTGCACTGTGGTTCAATTTCCTATACACCTCAATTTTTAGTAAAAGTGTGTATTTTGCTAGGTTTTCTTTTGGTCTTCACCTCCCCACCCCCAATGGCTGCTTTGGCATGGTATCTACGCCACCATCTTAACGGGAAGTCTCAAGTCTATGTTTTCAATGCAAGCTCACATATGAATAAGTAATGTGAGTAGAGATTTATAGACACCAAATACAAATCACATCTTTCTTCCTCGATAAATTTGAAATAGAAAATTTCAAAAATATTTTAAACATTATATATATATGGATTTATTATCAATTAGTATAAATCACTACCCATTGTATGTATATTCACCTATATGAACCATCTTCTAAAATTATTAAAGTCCACATGTTTTAAGTAGTTAAAAGTGAAGAAAGAGACCTTGAGTAAAGATGGTGGATTACTAATTTCAGTGGAGAAAGAAGGCCAGATTTTGGAGCTCCAGTACTACCAAGATCCTAGATCCCCTACTAGGCAGGCACAGGGGTGCACAAATGGGGAATAAGTCTGAAATTAAGTAGATTAAACATGAAAATGGAGAGATCACTAATGCCACCAGTGCAATATAAAAATCATTAGGATATATTTCCAAAATCTCTATTACACAAAATTGGTAACCTGGAAGAAAGTGATGAATTCTTAGAAACACCATCTATCAAAACTAAACTCAGAAGAGATACATTTCCTAAACAAACTTATTAAATTCAACAAGATTGAAAATGTAATTATTGACCTCCCTCTCCCCCAAAAAACATCCAGGACCTGATGGATTCTCAGTTGAATTCTATCAAACCTTCATCAAATAGGGTCTCACTCTGGCCCAGGCTAACCTGGAATTAACTCTGTAATCTCAGGGAGGCCTCAAACTCAAACTCACAGTGATCCTCCTATCTCTGCCTCCTGAGTGCTGGGATTAAAGGCATGTACCACCATGTCTGGCCAGACTGGCTTTTGTTATGGGAGGAAGGAAGAGAGAGAGAGTCAGGGAGAGGGAGAGAGGGAGGGAGAGAGAGAGAGAGAGAGAGGGAGAGCATAGGTGTTCTGGGGCCTGCAGCCACTGTAATGGAACTCCAGTGGGCACAACCTTGTGCACATGTGTGACCTTGTGCATGCATTACATTTGTCTTTGTCTTACATGGGATCAGGAAAGAAGAACATGGGTCCTTAGGCTTTACAGGCAAGTGCCTTAACAACTATGATATCTCCCATCCCCAAAACCACTTTTTCTCAAGCTATTTAATACATTATTACCCTTATACTAACAGCACACAAGAAAAAAAAAATATATATATATATAAAGCAATATCCCTGATGAACTTGGATGTAAAATTTATCAATAGAATCCTTGCAAAACACATTCCAAAGCATAGCAAAGCCATTATTCACCTCAATTAAGTAGAGTTCATCCCAGAGATGCATGAATACCTGTCTTCTCCAAGATGAGCAATTCTGTAGTAGTAAAGTGTAGTAGAGTGAATAAAATAAAATGCCAAAGTATTCAAAAGAATGATTATGAGACTATTGAATAAGATTAGAGGATAAGAGTAATACCTTGAATGTATTCAAAGGGAATAAAAAATGAAATAGCTTAGGGAAATTTTAAAAACAAAACCTTAATAAGTCTATTAAAAATATGTAAGTAGAAATCCTTAATAATAGGACAGATCAAATGAAAGGTTACTTGTGTTTAGAGACAAGACAGTTAAATTAGTACAGTCACATAATAAAAATAATAAAATATGAAGAAATTAGGAAGACAACATGTAAGATATATGTAAATCATTAAAACTCCAAATTCAAGTTATGATAATATAAGAAGTAAAAGAAATATAAGTGAAAAGCATAGAAAATATATTCAATAAATCCACAGCCACATATTTCCAAAATCTAGGGAGCTATGTATTCAGATTCAGGAGGTATTGAGAACACCACACACTCCAGAGAACTTCCCAATAATTAATTTATAATATTAAGTGTACAGAACAAATATCAAGTACTGATAGTGAAAAAAGAGAAACACCCAGCCATATATTAAGACAAATCTATCAGATTAACAGTATATGTTTCAACAGAAACTCTAAAAGCTAGGAGGGAATGGAATGATGCATTTCCAGCTTTGAATAACTGTCAACCTAGACTATTACATACAACAAATAATGATTCATAATTGAAGAAGAAAGCAAATCCCTAATAAACACAAATGGAAGGAACGTGTGAGCACTAAAGAACATGACAAAAGCTATACAGAATAAGAGAAAGATAAAATATCCAAGAATTCTCAGAAAGAATAAAATGTTTTCAAACAATAAGTAATAAAGAATGTGAACATACTAAACAATACAAAAACAAGAAAAATGCAAGGAATTTAATACAGTTATAACTGAATAATAGTCATCTCAATAATCAAAAGACACTAGCAAAATGTATTATAACAGGATTCTAGTATTTGTTTCTTACAAGTATTATATCCTGCTTACCAAAACAACACAACACACGTCATTCAAAAATGATGAGAAAAAGCATTTGAAGGGATTTTTGATTAAGGCTGAGCTTGCAACTTGAGCCTGCACTGGGTAGAATCCTGCTGGGGAAGACATGTGTCACTGAGGGCAGATCTTGAGTCCAGTCCCACTTCGTGTGTAGAGCTTCATTTGAGCTCTGGTTGGTTTTGTTTGCTGGCCATTTGTTTCTCTTTAAATATTTCTCTCTCTCTCTCTCTCTCTCTCTCTCTCTCTCTCTCTCTCTCTCTCTCTCTCTCTCTCCCTCTCTCTCTCTCTTCCCATCCACCATTGGATGCTAGAGTGAGCCAACTTCTTCACAATGATGGTACTTCCCATGGATTCTATAAATCCACAATAAAAAACCCTTTACTCCCATAAACTACTTCTGGTCTGGTGTTTTTCCCAGCAATTAAAAGCAACTGCAATACCTCACAAGAAAGGAAGCATGTTATTTTCAAGCATATCTGTAATATTTACAAAAATTCGTAATTTATTTATTTGGTTAGTTAGTTAGTTGAAAGAAAGAAACAGAAGCACAGAGAAAGACAGCAAGTAAATATGGGCACACCAGAACCTCCTGCCACAGCAAAGTGACTCCAAATGCATATTCCATGTTTGACATCTGGGTTTTTTGTGTATTGGGGAATTAAACCCAGGCCATCAGGATTTTCGAGCAAATGCCTTAACCAGTGAGAAATCTCTCCAGCCCCTCTTCTATTTTTATCATCAGTAAAAATGGCAATGTATTCTCAGGGCACAAGTCATAGAAAACATCATATGTGATCATAACATAAACTTTAATACATAAGTATATTGACAGTTTAAAAGAATTTTTGCAAAATATTGTAAAGGTTTTAAGTGATTGCATAGGCTAATAAATTTATAGAAATTATAGAAACTAATGACTTATTAAATTATGTATTAAAGACTTATTAAATTATGTATTAAAGAATTAAAATGAATACAAAATATCTGCAATGGGTACTTTAAAGGTAATACACTCATTTTGGAAGATTGTAATAAAAACAATCAACCTATAGTTTGAATAAAATATGAAATTGTGGGAGGCTGTCAGATTTCATAATTTTTTTCTAAAAATTGAAATGATAATTTTTATATTATTTGCAGGTTCATTAGATCCACCATAATACGTAAAATATAGTCTTTATCTGTAATAAATTGGTAGGGAAAGACACATGAAGTAGTTCAGAAATAATTTACATTGCATGAAAAACTCAGACTTGTGCTAACACCAACAGGTTTCATGATTATATAACTAGTTACAAAATGAACTGAAAATAGGAATTGTCATTCACAGAAAGTTTATCTTATGAAAAACTTTGAAAGTTTCATAATTTTAACTTTTGTCAGGCACCTTTATTATTTGCAGTTTGATATGGGTATATATATATACATACATACACACACACACACACACACACATATATATATATATATAAATTCAAATAAATTTGTATGCATTTAACTTCAACGTTAAATTTTAAACTTTTACTTTATACTCATTAATTAGATTAAATAATCTCATTTCTTAGTAAATGAATACATATTAACCTGGTTTACTCAAATATGGATATCCATACTTCAGTAATATTTTATTATAATTAACCTTGTAGTAAAGAAATTTCCAAGTTTATAAGGCATTTCCTTTCTCCCTCTTTCTTTCTTGATCAAATTAAAGTTTATCTTAATTTAAACAACCCATTGCTTCTCGCTTTACCACAGTTTGTTCCTATTTTAATAACCTCAGGATTGTTAGAGAGAGATACCCTTTACAAAGAAAATTGCCAATGTGAACCTGCTTCCACATTCTTACAAGTCTTCAGATGGTGTTTCTCATTTCAGCAATGATTTCACTAGATAGTGTTATTTAGCTTACACAGACTTTCCTATGTCTTTTTATGAATTAGTTTATTTTTTATTAGACATGGATATATTTTGTATGTAAACATCACATGTTGGTACAATCTTTTCCCCTTCTCTCTGCCCCTTTTCTGAAGATGTCTTTCTCACTGGGGATGCAGATTAACTCCATGGGAATTATGAGTTATGCATTATGGGGGCAGCAGTCAGTTATGGGAGAGAGGCAATGTCTCTGTACAAAATGTCCCAATTTGTGGCTCTAACAATCTTTCCACCCCCTCTTCTGCCAAATTCCCTGAGCCATGCTGGGAACATTTTAAGTTGACTTCAGTGATGGGCACTTCAGAGCATCTATATGTCTGGTTATGTTGGTGTTGAGTGTCTTCAGTATCTTTCTACATCACCCTTGTGCTGAAATCCACTTAACTAAGACAGCAACATTCTCTCTCATTTCCCCAATATTTCTGTGGTTTCAGCCGGGACCAGGGTGGAGTGTGATAGGTCATTTATTTCCTCAAGTCCAGTTCCCATCTGAAAAAGAGAAGCAGATTCTCCAACAGAGAGGTAAGTCAGAGCCAGTTAAATGGGACAACCATTAGAAATTTAGAGAGAATTGCAAGGGTTTAGAGACTTTTATAGTCTAAGGTTAGTGGGAGCATGACAATGGAAAGAAGAATCATTATCTGGATATAATTCTGACTTGTTTCCCAGTTCCAGATATGGTTTTCTTTC
Source organism: Jaculus jaculus (assembly GCF_020740685.1). NCBI lineage: Eukaryota > Metazoa > Chordata > Mammalia > Rodentia > Dipodidae > Jaculus > Jaculus jaculus. The sequence goes on from NC_059107.1 coordinate 117,686,088, forward strand.
CACTGAGAAGATCTGTTAGCCAATCCAAAAGCAGCTGGTTACCCACTTAGGCTGTGTGCCATTACTGCACTTGTGTGAGCATCACATCAGTTTGTTTCCTTCTGAGTCACTTAGACTTTGAGTTGCTTGGACAGATGTTGACTACTTTCCCCTGGTAGCTCATGTAGAGCCTTCCAACCCTAGATGGGATAATTATTTGGGGACTGGCTCTCCACCAGATTCCAACCAGATCTCTACATGGTCTGTGTCCACAGTGATTGGTGCCTTCAGCAGTAAGGTCTTACCATTAAACTCTGGTATGCAATCGAGTGCTTTGACAGAAGTCTGTCTTGTTTGTTTTGAAGATCCCATAGATCTCTCTAATCAACAGCTCATTGTGGATGTAGACCACATCCTGGTACAGGGAATTACAGGCCAGTGCCAAAGGAAAATAACCAGAGAAGAAAGAGAAACAGAAGAAATTTCAGGTTAGGATTTTTATCATTCTCTCTAGATCCCTCTGATTCATATGCTACCTTTGAGATTTGCTTGAGGGTTTCATCTTTTAGTCTGATATCCAGGATATAGGATTCTATGGTACCAGTCCAGTTTTGGATCCGATATTGTATTCCCCTCACTCTTTACTTTCCCCAAGCTTTACCCTCCCTATTGTCCAAGCCTCAAGATGCTATTCAGTTATGTCAGCAACTTGGGCTGAACCAGGTTAGGAACTATGGATGAGTGAGATCATGTGACAATTGTCTTTCTGTGATTGTGTGAGTTCACTTAAAATAATCTGTTCCAAGTTTGACCATTTTTCTACAAATTTCAATGTGTCATTTTTTCTTACAACTGAGTAGAATTCCATCATGTAGATATACCACATCTTTGTTATCCATTCATCCAATGATGGACACCTGGGTTGATTCCAAGTTTTAGCTATTATGAATTGAGCAGCTATAAACATGGTTGAGCAAATATTTCTTTACTGAGATGTGGAGCTTTTATGGTAAATTCCCAGTAAGGGAATACTAGGGTATGCTGGTAATTCTATATTCATCTTTTTCAAGAGTCTCCAAATTGATTTCCACCAACAGTGAATGAGTGTTCCTTTCTCTCCACAGCCTCAGCAACATTTGTTTTTATTGAATTTTTAATATTTGCTATCCTTACTGGGATAAGGTAGAATCTCATAGTTGTTTTAATTTTCACTTCCATAATGGTCAGGAGTGTTGTACATTTTTTAAGTGTGTGTTAGCCATTTTTAACTCTTCCTCTGAGAACTTCCTATTTAGTTCTGTGCCCCACTTATGGAGTGGATTGTTTGGTATTTTGTCATATATTTTTTTGAGTTCTTTGTAGATTCTAAATATTAGGCTTCTGTCAGTGTTATCACTGGCAAATATTTTCTTCCATTCAGTGGGCAATCTATTGACTCAACTTATGGTATGTTTGACAGTGCAAAAGCTTTTTAGCTTCATGAGATCTAATTGGTTGTGTGCTTATTTGTGTTCCTTGGCTACTGAGGTTTTGTCCAGGAAGTCGTTTCCCAGTCTTATATAGTGAAGTGTCCTTCCTATTTTTTTTTTTTTCTTCCAGAAGTTGAAGACTTTAAGGTTTTATATTGAGGTCTTTAATCCATTTGGACTTGATTTTTGTGTATGGTGAAATTAGTGGGTCTAATTTCATTTTTCTACATATGTTCATCCAGTTTTTCCAACTTGTTGCAAATGCTATCTTTTCTCCAGTCTACATTACTGGCACCTTGTCAAAGATCAAGCAGCTGTAGTCACTTGCCCTAAAGTCTGGGTCTTCAATTCTGTTCCATTGCTCTATGTTTCTGTTTTTATTCCAGTACCATGCTTTTTTTTTTTTTTTGTCACTATGGCTTTGTCATATACCTTTAGATCAGGTATGGTAATACCACCAGATGCATTTCTTTTGCTGAGGATATGTTTGGATATCCAAGGCCTTCTGCCATTCCATATAAATTTTGAGATCAGTTTTTGAGGCTCGGTAAAGAATTATGCTGGTATTTTTATTTGTGCTGCATTAAATATGTATATTGCTCTTGGTAGAATTGCCATTTCAACAACATTAATCCTACTACCTATCCAGGAACATGGGAGGTCCTTCAATCTTCTTAAGTCTGCCTCTATTTCTTGAGTGTTTTTTTTTTTATGTTTTCTTTATATAGGACCTTCAGATCCTTTGTTAGTGTTATTCTAAAGTATTTAATATTGTTGTTGCTTTTGAAAATGGGGCAGTCTCAGTGAATTCTTTCTCTGTATATTTGTCCTTTGCATATAATAGAAAAGCTATGATTTTTTTGCATTGATTTTGTATCCTGCCACTTTGCTAAAGGGATTTATCACCTTTAGAAGTCTTGGAATGTAGACTTTTGTAGATCATGTCATCTGCAAAGAGGGCTAATTTGAATTGTTCCTTTCCAATTTGAATCCATTTTATTTCTTTCTCCTCTGTTATTGATTGGGCTAGTACTTCTAGAACTATTTTGAATACTAGTGGTGAGAATGGGTACCTCATCTTGTTTCCAATCTCAATGGGAACTCCGTGAGTTTTTCCACAATAAGAATTACTTGGGGCGGGGGGAGATTGGCTTAGTGGTTAATACCTTGCCTGTGAAGTTTGAGGACCCCAGTTTGAGCCAGATGCACAAGGGGGTACACATGTCTGGAGTTCGTTTGCAGTGGCTGGAGGCCCTGGTGCACCCATTCTTTCTCTCTCTCTCTCTCTCTCTCTCTCTCTCTCTCTCTCTCTCTCTCTCTCTCTGCCTCTGTCTCTGTCACTCTCAAATAAATAAAAATTAAAAAAATAGTTTTAAAAAAGAATTATTTGGGCTTTAGGAGCTTTATATATAGCCTTTATTGTGTTGAGATATAAATCCTCCATGCTATTCTTTCCAGTGCTTTGATCATGAAGTAGTATTGTATTTTGTTAAAGGCCATCTCTGCATCAATTGAGATGGTTGTGATAGTTAAGGTGTTATCAACTTGATATGCTTAGTAATCAACAGAAATCCCTTTCGGGTGGGTCTCGGAGGTTGCTCCAGGAAGAATCAACTAAAGGAGGAAGTCCTTCCCCCAGAGTGAGCCTTTCTCCCAGAGTGGGAGGCCCTGCACGAAGGGGTACTTGATATAAGGAAGCTCTGGGTAAAACGAGACCCTTCCTTGCTTCCTTCCTTCCTTCCACTTGGCTGCTGGAGCTGCCTGCTGCCTTCCTGCTCGGACTGAAGACCAGCATCAACTGAAGACCCACATGGATCGAAACCCAGCGGCTCCTCAGGAAGCCTCCAGGCTTTCCAGCACCATCTAGAGTGCCGGGTTGGGACTTCTGAGGCATCTGGCCACCTGGACTGAGCAGCTACCAGGTTCCATTATTCTCAGACCTGCAATGGTTATTGGACTACCATAAGCTAATCCAATAAATTTCCCTTGTAAAAGAATTCATTCTAGAAGTTCTGTTCCTCTAGAGAACCCTGACTAATACAATGATCATGTAGTTCTTACAGTTCAGCTTTTTTTAAATTAATTTATTTTTTATTATTAACAACTTCCATGATTGTAAACAATATCCCATGGTAATACCCTCCCTCCCCCCACTTTCCCCATTGAAACTCCATTCTCCATCATATCACTTCCCCCTCTCAATCAGTCTGTCTTCTATTTTGATGTCATGATCTTTTACCTCCTATTAGGATGGTCTTGTGTAGGTAGTGTCAGGCATTGTGAGGTCATGGATATCCAGGCCATTTTGTGTCTCAAGAAGCACATTGTAAGGAGTGATACCCTTCTTTGGCTCTAAGATTCTTTCCACCACCACTTTTGCAATGGACCCTGAGCCTTGGACGGTGTGATAGAGATATTGCAGTGCTGAGAACTCCTCTGCCACTTACCAGCACCATGATGTTTTCTGAGTCATCCAAAGGTCACTGCCATCTGAAAAGAGAAGGTTATCTACCAAAATGGGTATGAACATTAGGAAAAAAGATTACTGGGCAGGTTGAAAAGCATAATATATACATTTAACCAGAAAGCAGCAGATATTATACCCCTAGGACTCATGACTATACTTGTTGTAGGTTTTTCAGTATCAAGGATGTATTCCCTCCCATGGAGCAGGCCTCCAGTCCAATTAGAGGGCAATTGGTTTCCATCATGACAGAGATACCACTATTGCACCCTTTGGCTCATTTGGCCTGGCTGGCCAAATATAAGGCTTGCAGTGTCTACTGTTGGGTATTTTCACTGGTGATTTCTCTCTCTCCCATTTAACTGCATGAAGAATGGGTTCTTCCAGCTTTCTGTCAGCTGGTCTACATGGAGGAGGTTATCAGCTCAGTTCCAGCAGGATTTCTTAGTGGCCTTGCAGCCCAAGTATGTGGAGTCTTCAGTAATAGGGTCTTACCATCTATTCCTAGTGGGAAACCAAAGGCCTTGGCAATGGTATGTAATGTTTTGGGAACATCAGGTACCTCCCTGGCCAACAACTCACTGGAAGGTATCCCATCCCTGGCACTGAAAACTTTATAGTAACAATACACAGCTTGTGAGTGTTCCATTGTCCAAAAAACTAGGTTTCCATGTGATTTATTTATATTCTCTTAGATTTTGATTAGCCCTCCCTCCACCTTTCCTTTATTCAATCTCTTCCCCTGACCTCACTTTGGGCCTTTTCACCCCCATTAATCTATTCTTCTACTTGCATATATACAATACCATCCTATTAAGTACCCTCCTCCCTTCCTTTCTATTCATTTCATATCTCCTTTCTAGCTTACTGGCCTCTGATACTGAGTTTTCTTCCTACTCACACAGAAGTCCCATCATCTGTAGGTAGGATCCACATATGAGAGAGAACATGCAGTGCTTGGCTGTCTGGTCCTGGGTTACCTCACTTAATATAATCCTTTCCAGATCCATCCAATTTTCCTGCAAATTTCTTAACTTCTTTTTTCTTTACTGCTGAGTAGAACTCCATTGTGTAAATGTGTCATATCTTCATTATCTACTCATCGATTTAGGGACATCTAGGCTGGTTCCATTTCCCAGATATTGTAAATAGAATGGCAATAATCATGGTTGAACCAGTATCTCTAAGGCAGTGAGATAAGTTCTTAGGATATATGCCTAGGAGTGCTATAGCTGGGTCATATGGTAGATCTATTTTTAGCTGTCTTAGGAACCTCTACACTGATTTCCACAATGGTTGGACCAGATTGCACTCCCACCAACAGTGTAGAGCGTTCCTCTTTTTCTGCATCCTCACCAGCATTTATGGTTATTTGTTTTCATGATTGTAGCCAATCTGACAGGAATGAGATGGAACCTCAATGTAGTTTTAATCTTCATTTCCCTCATGACTAGGGATGTAGAAAAATTTTTAGATTTTTATATGCCATCTGTATTTCTTCTTTTGAGAACTCTCTATTTAGTTCCATAGCCCATTTTCTTAATTGGGTTGTTTTATTTCTTATTATTTAAATTTTGATTTCTTTGTATATCCTAGATTTTAATCCTCTATCAGATGTACAGCTGACAAAGATTTCACCCCCCCCATTGGGTAGCTTGCCTCTTTGCTTTATTCACAGTGCCCTTTGCCATGCAAAATATTTGCAATTTCATGAGGTCCCAGTGGTTAATGTTTGGTTTTATTGCTTGAGCAATTGGGGTTATATTCAGAAAGTTTTGCCAAGCCTACGTTTTCCTCTCTCAATTTCAGAGTTTCATTGTGTGATATTAAAGTCTTTAATCCATTTGGACTTAACTATTGGGCATGGAGAGAGATAAGGATCTATTTTCATCCTTCTATAGATAAAAATCAAGTTTTCCCAGCACCATTTGCTGAAGAGGCTGTGTTTTCTCCAATGACTATTTTGGCATTTTTCTCAAATATCAGGTGGCTATAGCTACCTGGACATACAACTGGGTCCTCTATTCTGTTCCATTGATCTACATGTCTGCTTTTGTGCCAGTACCATGCTCTTTTTGTTACTATGGCTTTTTAGTATAGGTTAAAATCAGGTATGGTTATATTACCAGCCTTATATTTGTTGCTCAATATAGTTTTATATATGCAAGGTTTTTTTGTGCTTCTAAATGAATTTTTGGATTTTTTTTCTTCTATTTCCATGAAGAATGCCATTGGAATTTTGATGGGGATTACATTAAATGTGTAGATTGCTTTTGGTAACATTGTCATTTTCACAATATTGATTCTTCTGATCCAAGAACAAGGGCTTTCTTTCCATTTCCTAGTGTCTTCTGCAATTTCTTGCTTGAGTGTTTTAAAGTTTTCTTTGTAGAGATCCTTCACTTCCTTAGTTAGGTTTATTCCAAGGTACTTTATGTTTTGTGATGCAGTTGTGAATGGAGGGCTTTTCTGATTTTATTCTCTGTGTTTGTTGTTAGCATTTAGGAAGGCTACTGCTTTCTGTGTGTTTATTTTGTATCCTGTTACATGGCTATAAGTGTTTATCAGCCTTAACAGTTTGCTGGGAGAGTCTTTAGGGTCCTTTATGTATAGAATCATGTCATCTGCAAATAGTTACAATGTGATCTCTTCCTTTCCAATTTGTATCCTTTTATGTGTGTCTCTTGCCTTATTTCTATGGCTAAGACTTCCAGTACTATATTAAATAAAAGTAGGAACAGTCGACACTCTTGTCTTGTTTTATGTCAACAATTTACTTCAGACCATTCACTTCTTGGCTGGTATCTGACAGATCCACTATAATTCCTGTGTCTTTTTTTGGCTTAATTCAGATCATTTTGATTGTTGGTGCTTTCCACATATATGTGATATAAAAAATATTTGTTGCTGTTGTTTTGGCTCTGAGGTAGTTATTTTTTTCTTTTTGGTGTTCTCTGAACCTTCAGCTACTGGACTATAAATCAATAAAGAGCATGGTCTTTATTATACCATATTTTTTCCTAATATCTTCGCTTTCTGGTAATCTAATTACATATGTATTACAGAGTTTGAAACTGCCTCACAGTTATTTGAATTTCTATTTTGTGCTCAACTCTGTTTCCTTTACACTTTAGGTGAGAGATTTTTCACTGAAATACCTACAGGTTTATTGTTTTTTTCCCCTCTACCATGTTGTTTACTAAAACACATGAAAACGTTTATTTTATTGAATATTTTTGTCTTCTACCATTATTGTTATCCTTACATTTTCATATCTCTACCTACTTTTTTGAGTGTGTCTGTACATTCTTTGATCTTTGCATAAGAATTGTTGCCATGATTATGGGTACTTTAACCTCCACTGAACAATTCCAAAATCTTTGTCATACAGGATTCTGATTCTTGTAATTGTTAGTCCCTTCTTGTTATTATATTTCCATCTTGCATTTGTATTTATATTTTTGAAGAAATATTAATGTGTTTTGTGCAATAAGGATTTATATTCCTCTGATAAAATGGTCTATATTCATATTTTTATATCTATAGGTAGACAATGAAAACTTCAAATAATTTTGTTTTATTTGTATGACAATTCTTTAAGGAATCTGACTTTCTTTAGGGAAAAATTTTACTTATAAACTTATATGTGTACTCATATTTTATAATTCTGTACTATTCCATATCTAACACACTTTTCACAGTAGTGTAAAATTTGGATCTAATTATTCTCAATGAATTAACTCAATTGTCCAATAATAGAACATACAGAAATATTTTTATTTCTTAATCCATATTATATCAACAAATAAATCATGTAATTGCAATTCAATATTTGTTTGCAGGTTATGTTTGGGAGTATAATTTCATCCAAAAATAAATGCATCAAGATAAGTAATATAATTCCATAAACTTTAATAATATCCTACCTCTACGTAGCTCAAAATCTGATCAAATAAAGACTCCATAATGGTCTCTAGGGTCATAGTTTTCATTGCCAAAAGATATCTTTTGTGCTTTTTTTTTTTTTAACCAGAAATGACTTTTAGTTTTTAACTTTTTAAAATTTAAATGAATTGAAATGTCACATAAGTTGAATCACAAAACATGCAAAAATATCTGTGATCTATTTCCTTGTGCATAATGTTTTTGAGACTCTTCTATGTTATTTATTGTTTCAACATGTTACTCATTCCTTTTCCTTATGGTGAACATTTAGATTATTTTCATGTTGCAGAAACTATGGATTGACTATTATTAGTTTTTTTTAAAACATATTTTCATTTCTATTAAATAAATTTCTTGATATGAATTAGGTATTTCAACATATAGTTACTTATGTTCATGAGCAAGTGTCAAATAATTTGCCCAAGGTACAACCAAAGATAATTTTCCTATCAAAGTGTTGTACATTCTTTATGTCTTGATAATTTTAAATTCACGTTCTATTCATGACTCATAATGTTAAACATTTTTCCCATGTGTACATTGACCAAATTTCTTACTAATAGTATTTAAAAAATATCTTAATTTATTTATTGCAAACAGAGAGACAGAGACAGAGAGAGAATGGATATACCAGGGCATCTGGCCACTGCAAATGAACTCCAAAGCATGAATATATGAACTCTGGAAGGATGTCACTTTTTCCATTTGGCTTTAATGGGTACTGGGAAGTTGAACATATGCTATTGGGCTTTGCAAGCAAGTGCCTTTCACTGCTGAGCCATCTCTCCAGCTCTTTTATTTATTTATTTTTGTTTATTTATTTACTTACATTTTTAGAGTCTAGGCTGCGTTTGTTGCCACAGCTACTAGAGGGGGATGAAACGGGAGGAGTGAGTGGCGCCGATGCCAGGGCTTCACTGGCTTGTAGGTGATGGAGCACTCGCCCAGGTAGTGGCCAATCATCTCGGGCTGTATCTCCACCTGACTGAAGGTCTTGCTCCTGTACACGCCGACCATGCTGCCTATCATCTCAGGCAGAATGATCATGTCGCACAGGTGTGGCTTCACCACTTCGGGCTTCTCCGTGGGCGGCGCCCGCTTCTTGGCCTTGCTCAGGCGCTTGAGCAGCGAGTGCTGCTTCCTGCTCAGGCCATGGTGCTGCCTGGCGCTGTGCAGCTGCAGCCGCTGCTCATAGGACAGGTCGAGGTCTACCCCGAGGCAGGTGAACTTGCGAAGTGTCCTCTTCTGCTTCTGTTCCACTTCCGCCATGTTGCTGGTTCTTCGGAAAAGGTCTGCAGCCCTTTTAATAACACCAATGATCTCTTACATGCTCAAGCTTTATTTAAGAGATTGTGGACTTTGGATATTCACTTTATCTGATGTGTTTTTTTAATATTTTATTTCTTATTTGAGAGAAAAAGGCAGATATATACCATATATTTAAATATATACATACATACATACATATATATAGAGAGATATAGAGAGAGAAAGAAAGAAACAAAGAAAGAAAAGAAAAGAAAAGAAAAGAAAGAAAAAGAGTTGGTGAACCAGCGCCTCTAGGCACTGCAAACAACTTTCAGACACATGCGCCACATTGTGCTTCCAGCTTTACAAGGGTGAGGGAAAACTGGTCCTAAATCCTTTGACTTTGTAGGCATGTGCCTTAAGGACTAAGCAATCTCTCCTTTCCTTAAAAATATGTTCTAAATCACTGCTTAAATATTTATATCTTTATAATATTCCACAATAAGACTTTTTTAATTGCTCAAGTTTAATTTGTCATTTTCCTTTATGATTGATGTGTTCTGAATAAGAAGTGTCCATGTGCTGGAGTTCTTAAAATAATCTCTGGCCTTTTCACATAGAAATTTAATCTTTTGCCATGGTGTGCCCATTCTCTCACTCACTCACCTTCTTTCTCTCTCAAATAAATAAATAATTTTTTTTAAAAAAAGAAATTTAATCTTTTGCATGTACAGGTATAATCATTTTCTAACTTTTTTTGAAAGTTTGCAATGTAAGATATGGATAGACTTACTTTTTCCCATAATCATATCTACCTTTTCTTGCTCTGAGTAATGAAAAGGTGTTTTTATTATGATTTAACATTATATTTAGTGCCTTCAACAAATGGTATATTTACCATATAAATATGCATCATACTCCAGGCTTTATTATGTTCTACTGGTTAATTTGTCTAAGTAATGGAAATTTGTAACTATAAATTCCTTTAAATATTAATTATCTCAAACCAATAACCTAATATTCCATCTCAAGAAACAAGAAACAAAGCAAGCAGAGGAAAGAAAAGAAATATTAGAATTAAATATTGCAAAATATAAAAATAAATCAATAGTCCTAACTTGAGTTCATTGACAAAACCTTTATAAAAATAACAAAACATTATTTACATCTACCAAAATAAAAGACAGAAGATTCAATTATTACAAATAACAGTGGAAGAGAGGACATTATTATAGACCATACAGAATTAAAATTAAATTGATTTTCCACATCGGTATTAACAGCTATATAACAATAAATCAACTTATCCAAATAAAATTCACACACTCCTACAAATACATAAATTAATTAAACTGACATTAAAATGAGAAAATGAATAAATTCTAGAAGTGAGAACATTACATTTGTAACTTAAAAGCTTCTCACAAAAATATTCCCTGCAGTTGGTTATACTGGTTAATCTTACAACAAGCTTAAGGAAGAATTAAATCTAACCCAGCATGTATGAATTGTTCCAAAAATAGAAGATAAAGCATTTCTCAGCTCCACCTAATGAGATCAGTAGTTATTTATTGATTTTGTAACAAACACATGACAAAACAATCACAAAATTTTACTGATCAATATTCTATTCACTATAGTAATGTGGACTGTGAAAATAGTATAACAATTGTAAAAAAAAAAAATACTAGTTTGTTGTACTCAGTAATAGATTGTGGTGGTTTGATTCAGGTGTCTCCCATAAAATTATGTTTCCTGAATGCTAGGTGTCCAGCTGAGGTAGATTTGGGAATTTATGCCTCCTGGAGGCAGTACATTGTTGGGGGTAGGCTTGTGGGGGTTATGACCAGTTTTCCCTTGCCAGTGTTTGGCACATTCTCCTGTTGCTATTGTCCACCTGGTGTTGGCCACGAGGTGATGCCCACCCTCTTCTCATGCCATCGTTTTTCCTGCCATTATGGATCTTCCTTTTGAGTCTGTAAGTCAAAATAAACCTTGTTTGTTTGTTTTTTTTCACACAAGCTGTTCTTGGTCGGGTGATTTCTGCCAGCAATGAGAACCTGTCTGCAACACATATGCAAATAAATGTGACCAAGGTGTATCTCTCCTGGGAATGTAAGATTTGTCTAATATCTAAAATAAAAATGTAGTAAATCATATTTATGTAATAAAGGACCGAAAATATCATTGGATTATTACTATAGATGAAACAAACATACTTCAACATCCTTTTAAAAATACTTGCTGAACTTGAATTATAATTCTTCAACTATTATAGGATATCATTGGAAAAAATCACATTATCATAACACTAAGTATCAAGACACCATAAAACATACTTCTGATCATTAGTAGTTGCTGAAGGAATTTGAAACATTTTCTGTAGCCATCTAGCCACTTGTATATTGCAGGTACTCTTATAAATAATCTCACACCCAAGCTCACGCAAGAAACCCTAAGTATATTCAGTGATTTTAACTCCCTCAATGGTAGTTTGAATGTATATCTCCCATAGACTCAGTGTTTTATTAAAGATTGTAACTTGAGTCTACAGACACCTGACTAGAGGAGGAGGAATTGGGGGCAGAGTGTGGAGTACAGCCCTAAGGTACATTCTGGGACAAATTCCAGCAACACCCCCAGAAGATACCAAATTAGAGTGGGAACTGGTTGGGAATAAATGATTCATTAGGAGAGTGGAGGCATGATAATGGATGGAAGTCAATGTGACCAAAATAAATTATATAAATGTATAAAATTTACAAAATGATTTATATTAAAAAATATAAAAAGATATGTTTTTGATAAAATAAAAAAGCATCCACAGAAGAGGCAAAAATATTCAATAAAAATATACATGGCAAATAATTGTGTCTGAAATGTATAAAATATTTTCAGTGTAGTTATAAAAGCACATTTTAAATGGATCAAGGATTTTCATACATATCTCTCTAAACAGAATGTAGAAATTCATAATAAATTCATAGAAAGAACTATATATATTGTATGTAATTAGAGAAATGTAAGTCAAAATCACCTCAATAATTTAGGTAGCCAAAATAAAGAGGCAGGTATTAAGAAGTACTCACAGATCTGAGCTCTCGTTTCTTGCTATTAGGGATGTCAAGGAGCATAGCTACTGGAAAACAGTAGAACAACATCTCAAAATGTTAAAGAAACATAGAATTGTCATGTGACCCAGCAATTCTGGTTCTAGATTTTTCATGAGAAATGTCCTATATTTTCACAAAATCAGGAATATAGATATTCATAGTAGCATTAACAAAAGCTAAAAGGGGAAACATCCAAACTGTCATTATTTTATAGAAAGAGATAGAAGATCTGGGGATATAACACAGCAACTAAGTGATGATTACCAGAATGTGAGGGCGTTAGGCTTCCAGTGTTCAGTTCACTAGTACCCTGATAACCAGTTGTACATAGCCACTTCTCTCTTCACCCCAATCACTGAGGCTCACGAAACCCATAAATCCATGTTAAGACAGAGAGAGACTTCATCTTAAAGACATTAGGGGGGTGAGTGATAGAGGAAACCCAACTTTCTCCTCTGGCCTCCACATACCTGTTCATTTTCACATACACATGCCTCCCTCTCTCTCTCTTTCTCTCTCTCTCTCTCTCTCTCTCACACACACACACACACACACACACACACAAGCACACACATAACCAGCACCATATATGCTACACATGTGCAAACAGAGATATATACTATGATTAGTTACCATTTATCTATTAAAAAGAATGAAGTACTTACACACACTACAATGTATATGAACCCTCAAATTGACCTATAAATAGAAAGAAGGCATTTATACATTTTTTTTATGAATACACTTTGTGAAATGTCCATAAAAAGTGAATGCATAGAAAAAATAGACTGAGGTATTTGAGGAAATGTTACAAAGAGGGAAGATCACTGCTATTGGGTATAAGGTTTAATGATGGAGAACTTTTTCTAAAATTATACTGTAGGGTTAGTTTAACAACTATGTGAATATAATAAAAACAATATGATTTTACACTACCAATGGTAGTTTTCATTATATGTGGATTATACCTTAATAAAATTAACACCAGGAAAGATCCTGCTGAATGTATAACGTGATTTGTAGGGAACTGACAGCTTCATAATGAGATCTCCTCAGCCCCCAAAACAGAATACTTTAGTAAGTCTTCATTAATTTTTCTCAAGTTTTATTGTTTTTGACTTAAGATTTGCAGCCTATTATATTTCTTCCTAAATAATATTCTTACTTTGATTCTATTTCTCAATAAGGTTTTCTCTTTCAAATTTTCTTTCACTGCTTGCTGATAATATTAAAAAAGGAAATTATTATCTAATCTATCATTCTATTGTATTAATTTACCTATAAACTTTAGGAGATCTTACTTTAAATTTATATATCATTTTATTTTCATGATTTTATAGATTTTTGTAGGGTCTTCCACAAAGCAATCATATCTGAATAATAAAGACAGCTTTTGGCTGGAGCAGTGGCTCAGTGGGTTAATGACTTAGGCATAAGCATAAAGACCTAAGTTAGGATCCCCAGAACCTATGTAATATATGTATGACGCATGGTTGCACACTTCTGTAATCCCAGCACTGGAGAGGCAGAAACAGGCAATCCTTGAGGTTCACTGGCTAGCTAGTCTAACAGACTGAGAGTTCCTGGGTCAGTGAGAGAGCCTGTCTCAAAAAACAAGGTGGGTAACTACTAAAGAAGACACCCCATGCCATCCTATGGCTACTTACACACACACACACATGTGCATCTCCATCTGGGCCCATACACACAAAATCATGCATATGCACATAAAAACCACAAACAGATACATACACATAAAATAAGAGAATGAATATGGACAATTTTACTATTCCATTTCTAGTCATAGTCACTGTACTTTATCTCTTCATGTCTCAGCGTCAACACTAGCAATGCTTACTTATAGGCAATCTATACTGTGATGCCAGACTTTGGGGTTAATCATTGGACTATTCCTAGCAACTATGACATAAACTATGTTTTTCATTGATTCTTTTATTAGTTCTAATATACTCCTTTTCAATGTTGATAATTTGTATAAGAAAAAAAATTTGGTTAAATATATGTTTCTTTTTTTATTTTGTTAGTTTTGTTATTTGGAGATAGATTTTCATGTAGCCCAGGCTGGCCACAAACTCACCATGTAGCTGAGGCTGAATTCCTGGTCCATTTGCTTCTACCTGAAAGCTGGGATTATAGATATTAGCCAGAACGTTCAATGCTTTAAAAAAAATTCTTGAAGTAATTATAATTTTTTATCTTTTATTTTGGTAAGTTATATTACTTGATTTTCAATATCAGAGTACTTTGTATTCCTAATTAGAAAAACACTTGTGATGCATTCTTTATTTTATACTTTGCTGTATTTGACATGCTACAATTATTTTCTGTATTTTGTACTTATGTTCATGAGACATATAAATTAGTAATATCATTTTTTTTAATTTTCTTGTCCTTGTTAATTATCAATATTATATTGGTCCCATAAAAGGAGCTAGCAAATGTTCCCTCCTTTACTTAAGAAATAAATTTTTATAAGATTTTATTTTTTCCCCTTAAGTGTTTCTGAATGTTCAGAGTTAATTCACCTGGACTTTAATTGCCTTTGTAGAAGAATTATAAATATAAACTCAATTTATTTAGCAAACATGGAGCATTTTAATGTTTATATTCAATTGATTTCATTTTAATTGTCTATTATCATAGTTCAAATGACTGCAACAATTTTAAAGGTTTTGTGTTTTATTTTACTTTTGGACTTTTTATGTTTGAAGTAGAAATTATAGTGTGAATGATAATTATCAAAATATACATTACCACATTACAAAAAAAATAAAAATACAGCAACAATGTATTTAGTTATTTCCATTCCATCTACAGAATTGTGAAGCTCACAGTAAAACCTCATATTGTTTACTTGAAAATGAGGAAATTAGAAGGGAAGTATTAGTCTTTGATATTTGCCCATATCCTTACTATTTTCTGGATTCATAATGGCATTTGCATTCAGTCTCTGTAATCCAGACAACTTCTTTCAGTCTTTCATGTAATATAGATTGGCTTAAGATCCTTCACTGACACTTGTTTATTTGTTTGTTTTTAGTGCTAAAAGTTAAAAAGAACTGTCAAACTAGAGTTTTAGATGTGGTGAAAACATTGCAGACATGTAATCAGATGATGACTTTTTCAGATAGACAATATTAAAAATATTAAGGCTGGAGGCTTGTATACAACTATTGATTATACATATCATGGTCAGAACAGAAAATTACTTAAGTTGCATTTGCTTTCCCTTTTGTATGTAGCAATAAAAGGTCTCTGACTCAAAATAGATATCTTCCAAGTTGAAAATAGAACTTGTCAAGAAAGAAGCTAGGCAAGTGTGGTAGCACAAAGCTGTAATCTCAGCACTTGCAATGTGGAGGTAGAAGAATCAGAAGTTTAGGGTTATCCTTGGCTTCATATACAGCCAACTGAGGCTACATGAGACTCTGTAAAATATCAGAAACAAAAATAAATACACAATTAATTTTAAGAAGAGGAGATAGAAGCTTAATACCAGCTTTAAAATGACCCAATTTAATGTTGTTATTATGTTGCTTATTCTTATATTGCCTTTAATTAGAAAATTCCAGTGCACTGTTAAAATGGGTTATTTATTTAGAAATGTGGATTTTCTAGTTCTAGTGAAAAATTTTTCTTCTCTAACATTTGATTTTCATATGTAACTGAATCTTAGAATATCAGATTCTCTATATATCTTCCTGTTGATATTACTTATTAAGGAAATTCATTTTGATATTAACTGTACATCATTGAAGCCATTGTTTTCAATTGCCTCCCAGAAGGGAAAATAAGTTGACTCTAGGAAAAGAGAAAAAAAAAAAAAAAACGAAGAAGAAGAAGAAACTGAGAATTAACTGCAGAATTGTTTTGGAGACTATGTCTATTTCTAAGTAAGTGTATCTCCAGGAGGCCCTATCTCCTTCTTACTAGTCAACCACTGAGGAAATTAAACAAATATAGTTCTCATCATCTTCTATTCCCTCCCCTCAGTCTCATTCTCCTGAAACCTAAGGTTTGGGTAGTAATCTTTGAATTAAGTGGAAACAATATGTATGATAAAATTGTGATTCTGAAAATGTTCTTACATATAGTTTTAATATAAGGGCTAAATTTAAATGAATACTATGATAATATTTATTATTTATTTCTAGCATACTACTATATAGACCAAAGGTAGACTTAAAGCTATTTTCCTTAAAGCAAACTGTAATCTCACTCTTATAGAACACATAGTTAAAATAAAGAGAAGGACTATTTCTACACAGACTTTCAGAACCTTTTAACAATTAGGGAAATAATATACCAGATATGTCATCAAGTAACAGATAACTAATGATAGATAAGTAGAGAGATAGATGATTGAAAGATAAAGACAGATGATAGATATATTGAGTGATAGATGGTAGACCTATAAATAGATAAATGATAGGAAACACAGATACATAGGTAATAAATGTAATTTATCCATATCATGTTATTTTTATTGAGAGTTAACAGGTAATTTTTCTCACATTTTCTGTCATACCAAATGTTCTAGCATGTTCTTTGGATGTATTAAATGCTAAAATGAATTTTTGTAATCTGAAATTAAGCAATTAAATCATAATATATTTACATACTATTTTCTATAAAACTTTATATGATATATCATTTATACTGAAATATACCAAACCTCTAAAATGATAATTATTTCTTTTACTTTACCATGGAAGAGATGTTTTACAATCTATATATTTTGTTTACTGTGACGCACACATGTAATCCTAGTAGCAGAGGCTGTGAGAGACTGAGTTCTGTGTCAGCTTGGGATACATGGTGATTTTAATTGCTTCTAAAGCTAGCTGGGTTAATGAAACCTTCTTTCAAAAACAAAAAAAAGTAACTGAGTTTATATATTTGTCACTACCCTCATTACAGTGGTCTTTTCAATTTATCTTCTGGTCTTATCTGTAAGACATATTATCTTCTTTTCTTCAAGATAGAAATTTTTAACTGATATTTCAGAACTGAAATGCAGCAGCTCATAGATTCAGAAAGTAGGGTATTCTAAAATGTAATTGTTAGAATATTACAAACAATAAAAATTAAGCCACAATATATTTTGTTAATGTTATATTGGTTATGTGCAAGAAATATTTTAGATAAAATTCATTGTAACTTAGATATTTTGATTCCTTATTTATATAAGAATGAAAGAAAAATATTATAATTCAACTACAATTATTTAAACTAACCATAGAACCTTACTATTTTTATAGTGAATTTGTCAGTTTATTTTGATATTAGGTTGACACAGCCTTGGACTGTTTTTACATTTTTCCTTCTAAAGTAGAGACAATGCTGTGATAGTAGATTATAGCTATTGTTTTAGTTCTACATACAAAGATAAATTACTTTGCACACTTGAATGCATTTTGTTTCCCCAGAACACTCCTACACACTCCTACAATATATACCATAATAACTTTATTGAAATAGGAAGATATAAAATGTAATTGAAAGCTAGGTCTTTATATCACTTGCCTGCAGCAACCTTCATAAAAATTTCATTTGTTAAGAATGACTTACTTAGTAATCTGAGACAAAGCTATGTTGAATTCACATCCTCTAATATTGTTTATCCTGTAGCAAATGTTCACTCCTGGCAACTGTCGATAAACATAGTAAGATATTTAATGTTAGAAATTTGTTCCATTTCCTTCATATAGTATTTGGGATCTTTAAATTCACCAATACAGTATTTTATTTCTCTAACAAAAACTTCCTATTTATAGCTGTAGTCATGAACACAAACATACTATGAGCATATGCCAAAGATTTCGCCAATGAGAGGCTTGCTGTCACCCCACTTGGGATTATAAAATTTAACTTTGGCATATCACCATCCAAAGTGCATCTGCTTCCCAGTTAACCCAGTTCTGTCAATTAACTGTCTCAATGACTTTCTATACTCTCAGCCTATAAAACCTAGAAATCACATGTGACACATTCTTTTCTAAAATCATTGATGCTCTCTGTGTCACTGAATCCTTTGGCTCCTGGAAACTGAACAGCACACTTTTAAACAATAAATGAGTAGTGGATGAAATGACAAATTAAATTGTGAAATTTCTAAAAATGAATGACAATGAGTACACAGCATACCAAAACTTATGGGACACAATGAGGGCGGTCCTTGGAGAAAATTCATAGCACTAAATTCCTTTATAACAAAGACAGTGAGATCACAAATCAATAACCTAACCATCCACCTAAGGGCACTGGAAAAGTAAGAAGAATCCAACCCAAAAGGCTCCAGAAGGAAAGAAATAATTAAGATCAGAGCAGAAATTAATGAATTGGAAACTAAGAAAATTGACAAAACAAAGAGCTGGTTCTTAAAAAAAACAAGATTAACAAACACATGGCGAAAAAAAGAGACCCTTCAAATTAGTGAAATTAGAAATGAAAAAGGAAGGATCACAACAAACATAAGTGAAATTGGGACAATCATTAGGACTTATTTCAAAAATCTCTACTCCACAAAACTGGATAATATGGAGGAAATGGATAAATTCCTGGACACATGCCATCTAAAAAGCTAAACTCAGAGCATATTAATCTCCTAAACAAATCTATCACACCCATTGAAATTGAAAAGGTAATAAAAATCTCCCCAAAAAGAAGTGTCCAGGACAAGATGGCTTCTTAGCTGAATTCTATCAAACCTTCATGGAAGAACTGAAACCAATTTATCTCAGACTGTGCCACACAATTGGAGAACAGGGTAAGATCCCCAACTCCTTAAAAGCTTGCTTCTCCATATTCTTTCAGAGGATTCAGAAACACTATCATTGCTTTCTACTAGACTGTTTTATCTTTATGCAGTTTTATGAAGCAGCCTAAAGTTCATTTGCTCCCTTCTTTAATCATATCAATCATTTATTTAACATGATATGATAACAAAGTACCTCAACAGTAAAATTTCATAAATTATACTTTCAATTATTGAAGAAAAATATGCTGTCATATTGTTTAGGAAGATGTTTAATATTTGAATTTTATATCTGTGAATGTGGTCTGTGAAGGTACGTGTGTGTCTGAGAGAGAGTGTGTGTGGAGTGAAAGTGAACATGTGTGTGTGTCCATGTCATGGTCGATGCTAGGTGTCTCTCTCAATATTATCCTTTTCCTTTGAGACAAATTATCTTGCTGCACAATGAGCTCACCAATTTGATAAGTCTAGTTAACTGTCAAGCCATAGGGAGTCTCTTGTCTTTGTTTTCCTAGCTTACGGTAACCTACTACATGGTAATTTTATACGGGTGCTGTGGGACCAAATTCAGACTCTCAAGCTCTCACAGTAACTGCTTTATTCATTAAACCATCACGCTAGGCCAAATGTCTTTAAATTACTGAAAATGATATACTGCTTAACTCATTGTAATAGACTGTCTTTTATTGTTTTATTTATTTATTTTTTAGATACAAAGGGACAGAGCAAGAGACAATGGGCACACCAGGGCCTCTAGCCACTGCAAATGAACTCCAGATGAATGTGCCATGATGTGTATCTGACTAACATGGGACCTGGAGAATCAAACCTGGGTTCTTACCTGGGTTCTTAGGCTTCACAGCAGAGTGGCTTAACCACTAAGCCATCTCTTCAGCCCCTCCCCATAATCCTTCTGCTTCCTCTACCTGACTTCTGAAATTATAGTCATGTGCCACAATGCCTTTTTTTTTCTTCTTTTTATATAGTGCTGTGAATTGAAGCCAGGTCTTCCTGTATGCTGGGCATCCACTCCTCCAATTGAAACATACCTTCAGCCCTGTAGTAGGCCTATGTTGAAGCACTATCCAATGTATCCAAATGGAAATGCTGTGAAAACCTAATGAAGCAAATATCTACAAAACTAAGTAACATCATTAGCAGTAGGAAAAATTTCACCTACTGTAATGTTAAAGAAAAAAATCTGGGAAAAAGTCATCCTGAGTTAATATATGTTCCACACAGATTTCTCTGGTTTGACTGAATATAAAGTATTACTTTAAATTTCTTGGCAGAGTCAACTTATTTATGTCACCTATTTTCTATATCATTACCACTATTCCTTATGATTATTTCTGTGGAATGAAGCAGCCATTTCTAGGAGATATTTCTGTGTCTATAGTTTTTTGTTCTTTTTTTTTTTTATTAGTTTTCTATTCAGCAAATACAGGCAGTTTAATACCATTATTAGACTCATCTGTGACCTACACCCTCCCCAGTGGTCCCTCCTTGTTGGTGTATATAGGTCGTGCATTGTGGAGTTAGCCCACAGTCATTGGTACAATAAATGTCTCTGTATATCATGGCCCAACATGTGGCTCTGACATACTTTCCACCCCCTCTTCCGCAACATTTCCCTGAGCTATGTTGGGTTCATGTTTGGTCTGCTTCAGTGATGAGGTGTTGGGGGCCTCTGAGGCTCTGGCTCTCTGATTTGGTAGGAGTTGCTTTTTCTCTGTGTTGGTCTCCTTCCCCTTTGTGCTGGTATCTGGTTCATCAGGAAAACAGCACCTTTGCTTGTTTTGCCAATTTTCCTTAGTTTCAGTCAGGGCCTTTTTGAGGTATGATGGGGTGGCTCTCTCCTTAGAATCTGCATCTATCTGAAAATGAGAAGCAGAATCTCCAACGGAGAGTAAGTTAGCGCCAGGACAAATAAGATAACCCTTACTTTTTTAATACAGAGTTTAATAGGTGTAGGACCTCTTGTACCCCATGATTGATGGTAGCTTGATAATGGAGAGTGGGCTTATGTTTGGTTATGGTTCTGACTTGTTTATTATATGCCATCTTGATAATGTCTACCTTCTATTGTGTGTTTTGCATAACTACTAGAAAATGATCAAACGTCTATTCACAAGCTTTATGAAACCTCTCTTCTGAGAACTTCTCTCTCTCCCTCTGTGGCGCTCAGTTCCATTGTATATCCAACCTCTGCTGTGGTGGGTCTGGCCCTAGATAAGAGCTTTGTTTTCTTGGGTTGTAGATATTATGGCTTTCAGACAGCTTCCTCCCTTTTTTCTAAAAATCTCCTTGAAGTTACTCACTCATTACGACTTGGACACTTCATCTCAAGTTTAGATTTCTTTTTCAGTTATAACTGTGATGCCTAGTAGATAATGTTTTACATGATCTATGAGCTCTGCAGGTCCAATAGGTAATATTTTAGATCTATGAGCTGTGCTGATCAGATCCCACAGCTGGCAGATCTCAGCTTACTTTCCCTCAGAATTGATTGCTGCAGTTTGTGGTTCCAAATTCTTTCAACTGGTGCTAAACCCAAGATTTATTTATTTATTTATTTTTCCCACACACGTTTATCATTTGGTTCATGATGGCTTTCAACTCACATGATCTTACACATTGAAAGTTTTCAGTCTGTAATCTGACTACTGGCATAAGAAAAATCCAGTAGTACACAGGATTTCTATTTCTGGAAGTAATTTATTATCTCTTACAATTTACAAGAAGCAAAATAGTTTTTAATTTGAACTGATAATCTTAACATACATTTATACCTTAACACCTCTTATTGTTTGACTATGATATGTCATCCACAAAGCCATGTGTGTAATCACTTAGTAGTAGGCTGGTGGTGACATTTTGAGAGTTTGGAGAACTTTTCAAATTAAGTCCTGATCAACTGAAACAGGTCACCAGGGGCTGGCCTCTGAAGACTGTAATAACTGGAGATTTTGGCCTGAGCTCTCTGATGACTAGTCTGTCCCAATTTGAGAAAAACCCTCCTCAAAGTAAAGTGCTATTGTGTCTCTGTGACCAGAATACCTATCGGAAACAACTTTAGGGAAGAAAGTTTTATTTTTACTCATGTATCAGGGAAAGTTATATAAATAATCCATCGTAGCAAATCGTTGTGAAGTTCAGAGCAGAGGAAGCATAGTAACCCATGTTAGGTGTCACATTAGATTTTCATATGTAATTGAACCTTAGAATGTTATATTCTCTACATGTCTTAATGTTTGTATTACTTATTAAGGAAACTCAGTTTGATATTAAATCTATATCATTGAAGCCATTGTTTTTGGTGGCCTCCCAGAAGGGAAAATATATTAACTCTGGATAAAGAGAACAAAAATAAACACAGAAGTAACTGAGAATTAACTGCAGAATTGTATATGGAGGCCTCATAAAGGCTAAGTTCTTGCTTTGCTGACTTACATATATTTTCTACCTAGACAAGTGCTTGAACTTTGTAGATAGACTCAGAAAGTCATTGTTGGATAATGAATCTAGTCCACTTAGGATGTAGCATTTTTTTATTTAAAACATATACCGTGTGGCTCTAACTGTACAATATTCCATTTTGAACATTTCCAAGTACTTGGACCCAATTTTCTGCTTGGCATTTACTTAATCAAGTTAATGTTTTTTGTAGAAATCAAAGCATCTCATTGGATTTGGGAAAAATCACTGTCCTAATTGTTATTCAGAACATTGTAGTCCATCATTAAGCTTTGTTGTCTCCCATGAAGTGAATGAAATCAAAGGATAAGATGATCACAACATACTCATCTTATTAATGCTTATATAAAAGTGTGAAAAACTACCCCTTACTGGGAGCAATATGATATAAAGGCCAGTTGTCTGTGGAGATGGGATTTTTCAATTGCATTCTAACTGTAGGATGTGGACAAGTTATTTTCTGTGCTTTGGTGTCTTCCTTGAATATACAATAGAAATTGTAATAGAGTACTATAAAGACTAAATGGGTTCATGAATATGGAGAACCCTGAGAAGTTATATGTTAAGTATATTGCACAGTAGCACACTGAACACTTTTCATAAATTTGCTAACAATACTTGGAAACTGAGTATACCATTGTGTCCTGTGTACTTCATTGTTCTTTGTGATACTTATGATGCAGTAAATAGTCAAATAAAAAAAAAACTATACAAGTACACACTGTCATTGAATTCTATTAATGACTGTTATATGATCATATTTCTTATTTAAAATTTTCTTGGACTATTGAAGAAAGTCTTCAGTATATTCCTTTTTTATATGTGTGCCATATTTATCTCTAAATTGATAAATACATTTTCTTGTATTGTATGGAAATGGATAGACAAGAAATTAATAAAGTCTGATTCATGTCAAGGATTTATCAATGAATAGGACAGAAGAGTATAGGTTGTGGATTGAGATTTGGAAATACACAGAAACTTTACTATTAACTAATGATCCCAATTTTATGAGGAATAGTACTCTCTGGAGTAAACTAACTATCATATACATGGAGCAGAAAGCCACTTGTTAGAACTATTAATGCAAAGATCTCTTTAAAGTTTTATTGTAAAAACATTCTGATAAATACAGACAGTTTAAAAAATAACATACATGAGAGACAGGAAAAATCTGATTCTAAACACAGTCCAGATTAATTCTTAGCTGAAGAATAGTGTTACTTGATTGGTCTTAAACATAAAAGTATTTGGAAAGTAAGCTTTGGAAAGGTTCTAATGCACCTGAATGGACCCAGACTCACAATAGTAGCACTTACCAAGCAGAGAGCCAAACATCCTAGAAGAAATGATATGTGGTTACGTTTTTTTATGACAGACAAAGAAAGAGAGAGAGGAGAGAGAGAATGTGTGTGTCTTTTGTCAGTATTTGTTATCATCCTCTTCTGGGACCCAAAAGGCTATATATTTTTTTTTGCCTTAAATTCTTTTCCCAGCCAACTTTGCAGGTAACATGCAAACCAGTAACACGCATGTCACTTCACCTGCATGGTCTATGGAGGAGTTTTTAAGGAAGCACTGTTTTAATTGTCTGCACAGTACCCTTTGCATGCCAACCATGTGAACTTTAGTGAAAAAACCTATTTGAGTGACTTAGGCATAGTTCTCTGAAGATGGATATCTAATATATAGCATGGTATGAGCAAACCTGATTTACAATCACAGAAGTTTTGAGAATAAAAGTTTCTTTGCTTCAGTTTAAACAATTACCCTACTTATGCTGTTTCACGTTAGAAAAATGTCTGATTTATTATAAAAATTGAATCTTGGAAATGCCACTTATTAAACCTATGACAATAAATTAGTCGTATGATATATCGGGTTCTATCTTGAAAAAAATATCATCTCAGGATTATGCCCATTAAAATATGCTGTTAAACTTTGCTTAGTATGAAATGAAGTTAAATTAATTGAATTAATAATCCAACATAACAACCATATAATAGGAATAATAGAAGATCTTTATGAGAGAGAAGCTATTTGTCATAATATATCATGAAGTTTCATGGCATTTTTAAATTCTTTTGTGCCTTTTTAAAATAATTTAAATTTTACTAAAAGTCAAGTATCTGGCTGCTATTATGTGGATTATGATAGTGCAGAGGTTTATGAAATCCCTAAATAGCTGATTCATCTACTAATCAGGGTTTTGGGGCCAAGATGTACTTTAGGTTGACATTCTATGTAGTCATTTATATTCTAATGAAATGGGTTCACAAAGTAGCTAGCAGACCACAAAAAAATTGATTTTTTTCTATAGTTTTTTGTCTTTTATCTCTTCTTATACTGTCCCCATTGAAGGCTACATATGTCATTACTTCAGTAATAACTTCTGCTTCCTCCTATTCCAACCTCAGTGAATGCTTAGTAAGGTCAGAAATCTTAGCAACATAATCAAGACTTTTAATAATATTTTATTGTTAACATATTTATTTATTTAAGAGGGAGAGATAGAGAGAATGGGCACTCCAAGTCCTCTAGCCACTACAAACAAACTCCAGATGCATGTGCCACCTTGTGCATCTGTCTTACATGGGTACTAGAGAATCAAACCTGCCTCCTTAGGCTTTCCAGGCAATGGCCTTAACTGTTAAGATATCTTTTTAGCCCTGAACAACAGTTTTGAAAAATAGGGGGAAGTTTTATTAAAAGGCGAAATGTTAGAATTATAAAGTAGAAATGCTTAGTCTATGAGAATACTTTTCAAAGTATACTTTATATATTATTAATTTTACAAAATATAATTTGTGTTGAGAATTTATTTAATAGTGTCATAGTTCAATAAGTTTGGGAAATTTGCATATTTCCACTGATTCTAAAATATATTTGCATGCCCACTGCTTTAAACTCATAAGGAGAAGCATAGTTACTTATGCTTAGCTATGTGATTCTCAAATGTGTTTTAACATTGAAGGCTTTCTATCATTTAATTTATATTAAGTAGCTGCTCAAATCGGTATTTTGGAAATTATATTTGGTAAAAACATGACATGGCTTAGGCAAACAAGTATTTATAGTTCCCTTTCAAAGTGCAAAATTTTAAATGACAAATACATTGAAAAGATAAACATTTAATATTTGCTTTTCTCGTACATAAATTCATTGTAAACCAAAGATAAGCCTGCATAGATAAGTTTTATTAGAGTGATATTTCTGACACTCCATAGGTGTGATTAATACTTTAATCTTTTGAGTAATTTTTTAAGTAATTATTTTGATCTACCAAATGTGTATTGTAAACTGCTAAGTATACTAGAAAATCATTCATCATTACTCTCTTACTCAAAGACTACACAACCAAGAATTGCAGGTGTGGCTCACTTTGAGAATAAGACTTACAGGATTTTTCACTGGGAAAGCCAAATTGTGAATTCAAGTAATTAACCTCACCAACACTGTGAAAAAGTGTTCTTATGATCTTATTATTTTTTTAGAGTAGGAATTTTAGAACTCTGTCACTTCTAGTTATAGATATAAGATGTGATTTGAAATTGGGAAAAAAAAAGAACTTCTCTCAATTCTTTTTATAGAAATAAGAAAAACAAACTACCATGATTTCTAAACAGTAAACTTCTTCTTACATATTGTTCTTCTAATTCAGGCACATAATTGGGTTTCAGGAAGGGATTACTGATATTGTTGTATAAATCACAGCCTCAATCTTGATTATAGGCCATCTTGTTCCTGTGAGATGTGTAGGTTCCAAGCATGGCATAGTCATGATAGCCAAAGAGCAGGTAGTGGATAGACAAATTAAATACATAGTTACAATACAAATAGTTAAACAGAAGTAGGTATATATGTACACAGAGTAGAACAAAGGGTGTGGATTGGAAATATGTCATCTGCTCTTAAGCCTGATTAAAAATAAGAATAATTAAGGAGGTGTTGGAGAGATGGCTTAGCGGTTGTGCTTGCTTGTGAAGCCTAAGGACCTGGGTTCAAGGCTCAATTGCCTAGTACCCACATAAGCCAGATGCACAAGGTGGTACATACATCTGCAATTCATTTGCAGTGGCTAGAGGGCCTCGTGCACCAATTCTGTCTCTTGCTTTGTCTCTCTCTCTTGCCATCTTTCTCCGTCTGTCACTCTCAAATAAGCAAAATAAAATAAAATAAATTTTGAAAAAATAGTCAAGGAGAATGGACAAGGTATCATTGGATATGAAGAGAACTACAAAAGATAAAAAGTGGGTAGATGTGAGGAACCAAACAATTGAAAATGTCAGATCTGGGAATGGAGCTCGGTTGGGATTGGTAGTACATACTTGTAGTTTCATCACTTAAGAGGTAGAAACAGGAGGATCAGAAGTCCAAGGTCACTCTCTGTTAAATATGAGTTTGGTATATAAGAGATCCTGCGTCAAAACAAATGAAAAAATTGAGGGTTGGAGAGATGGTTCAGCAGTTAAGGCTCTAGCCTACAATCCTTAATGACCTGGGTTCAATTCCCCAGGGTAGGATAAATGTCTCTGCATATCATGAACCAACCTGTGGCTCTGACATTCTTTCCACCCCCTCTTCCCCAAAATTTCCCTGAGCTATATTGGGTTCATTTTTGGACTGTTTCAGTGATGAGGTGTTGGGGACTTCTAGGTCTCTGAATATCTGATTTGATAGGAGTTGATTTTTCTCTATGTTGATCTCTTTCACCCTTGTGCTGGTACCCAGTTCACCATGAAAAGAGTCTCCTTGCTTGTTTCGCCAGTTGTTCTTAGTTTCAGCCATGGTCCTTTTAAGGTATGATGGGGTGGCTCTCTTCTTAGGATCTACATCTATCTGAAAAAGAGAAGCAGATTCTCCAAAGGACAGTAAGTTAGCACCAGACAAATCCTTCTCAGTGAACTTAACCAATTACAGAAAGAAAATCACCACATAGTCTCACTCATCTATAGCACCTAACCTGAATCTACCCAAGATGCCTTACATACCCAGTAAGCATCTTGTGGACAAGGCAATAGGATGAACTATGCCAGCAAAATTGCTCTTAAAAGAAAACTGTTCCATTTCTCAGATCAGATTAACTTTTTGAAAAAAAAATATTTTATTTTTATTTATTTATTGAGACAAAGAAAGAGAGAGAATGGGCACACCAGGGCCTCTACCCACTGCAAGCACATGTACTGCCATGTCCATCTGTCCTACATGGGTTCTAGGGAATTGAACCTGGGTCCTTGGGCATCCCAGGCAAGCACCTTAACCAGTAAGGCATCTCTCCAGCCCAAGTTAATCTTTAAGATGTATCTATATTTAAACACTATGATAGTTGTTTAAAACACATAAGCCAGAATATTGTAGTAATGAAAGGAAACAGAGCTTTGAAGATTTAGTAATAAGTATTCTGAATGAAATATAGTAAGTAACCGTGTAGTAATTACACAGATGAGGTTGGCCTATGGCAGTTATTTTCCCCCACTGGTCACTTCTTTCTGCAATGTGTTATGAACAAGCGGAACTCTACAGGTCACATACTGAAAATCTGGTATATATATCAACAAAAGGGACTTTTTATCTATACCCTTTTCCCCTGTTCTCCCCTGAGAATTGCACCATAAAGTTGTTTAATTGAATTTTTAAATGGAAAGGAGTTGGAAATGGCATTTTAGAGTTTGATGAGGGAATGGCAAATTGAGAGCAGACCCTTGAGTGCATTCTGTGGTGACGTATGCCCACAGTTATGGCCTCAGACTGACCACCAAACCTAGGACCAAGGAGTGCACTATGAAAAGATTCTGTGCCCTTCAGCTGAGAGAGCTTTGGCTTCTTTCCAACATTTCACAGACATGCAAATAGAGCAAAGAGAGACAAACACACACCGCACAAAAGTGTAGCTATCTCAGTGGCAGAAAGGCTAATTCACAGCAGAGACAGTACAGACAGTACGGTTACATGGGCATGTAAGAAAAAAACCTTTTCCAAAGTCACTTCAAAAGGATCATAAATGGAAACAGTCACACATAGGGTTAGATAGATTTTGTATGTTTTGTGAAGACTAAATTTTTAGGGATACTAGTGAGTAAAAAATAATAAAAAAGATATTTTGGGGCTGGAGAGATGGCTTAGCGGTTAAGCGCTTGCCTGTGAAGTCTAAAAACCCTGGTTCGAGCTCGGTTCCCCAGGTCCCACGTTAGCCAGATGCACGAGGGGGCGCACGCATCTGGAGTTCGTTTGCAGAGGCTGGAAGCCCTGGCGCGCCCATTCTCTCTCTCTCCCTCTATCTGTCTTTCTCTCTGTGTCTGACACTCTCAAATAAATAAATTAATTAATTAAAAAAAAAAGATATTTTGAACCAAAGTTCATAACTTACCTCAATTTTTTTTAGAGAATTATAAATGATAAAAACAAGGATAACAACTTAATTTTAAGCCAGACATTGTGACCAATGCATGTCACCCTAGCACTAAGGAGGATGAGTCAGAAATAGTGCTACAGGTTGGCCAGCCTGGGTTATGTAGTGAATTCCAGGTCAGTCACGGTTACAATGTGACACCTTGGTAAAACAGAAACCTAAAATAAAATCCAGTTAGTATTTATATTTAGACAGATTTATATTTTTGTTTTAGTATTAAAATTGTTCTTTTTCCTTTAAAAATCATATTTTTAGTTAGTTGTTATAAGCAGAGAGGGAGAGCATAAATGAATGCATCAGGGCTTCTTCCACTCCAAATAAACTCCAGATGCCTGTATCACTGTGCACATTTGGCTTTATGTGGGTACTGAGGAATCAAGCCTGGGCTTTGCAGGCAAGTACTTTTAACTGCTGAGCCATCCATCTCTCCAGGCCTGCTTTTTTTTTTCCTAATTTGTCATTAACAATGTGCTTTCATTATGCATTATCACTTTATTATCTTTGTGTATGTTGTCTGAGATAATTAAATTTTAATTATTATTGCCAATAAAGTTTAATATTTTGATGATTGCTGTTTGTGTTTATGATTTCCTTGTATTCAGAAGTTGTGATATTTTATGCTAAGAATCTATTGACATTCTCATTTGATATATTTTTCATTTTTATTAAATTCACTTGGTTCTCTTTCCATAAATATTTTATTTCTTATTATGTTTATTAAAATATTAATATATAACTACTAATACTATTTGGAACCTTATTATATAATTAGAAAATCATCTTCTGTATGCTTAAGGGTATTTTTAAATTAATTTAAAAATAGATGTAATTCACAAAGTAATGAATTAGTTCTTCAAATATTTTCATCTCATAAAAGGAGAGGAACTTTGCAAAATTACAGGGGCAATTATTGACTATTATAGGAAAAAATGTGTGAGAAATAGCTGCTGAATAACATGCTAATAGCATGATAATAATATAGTAAGATTCTAGCATTAACTTTCTTTAAAGCTATTTTAAGAAATGTGTCTTTTAAAATGAGCACATGGCAAAAAGTATATGTTGCAAAGTAGCAATCTGAGGAAACTGTCACAATTGTAGTTTTACACATAACATGCTATAAAAAACAGACATATAAAATTCCTTAATAAATATGTAAGTTCAATTAGCATCATTCTATGCTCATTAGATAATTATGTAAATCCACATGTATGAAATGTATACAGCTAAATCTTCAGATACATCTTTATCTCATAGAGTATGAATATTATCTCTGGAATAGTTCAGAGAAAATAAAGGACTTAGTCCAATTTCCTGGAAAAAATAAAGTGGTAACTAGGATTTTATTCAAGATATAATTCATTGAAATTAGAAGATCACTGAAGATCAACATAAGTATGTCTCATGGAGGAAGGAATTTTGCAGGAATAGATTCCATTCTATCAAATTGTTTAGGATTTCTGTGTATGTTTTACTAGCTACAGGATCATGAAGGTATTAACTATAAATAACTATACTTTTTTTTTTTTGCTTTAAAGAATGTCTCCCTGTGGGCAAAAAGACAGAAAAAAGTTAGGAAGCAGTCGAAGCTTACCAAAGGCCTAATAAGAGATGCAAGGGGCATCAAAGTGCTGGCACAGAACCATGGGTGGCAGAGGAGCAAAGCAAGGGGGCACGGTGGTAGTGAGAACACAGGAGAGATGTGTTGAAAACGGAGATAGTAGACTGAAATGTGGAAAATTGCTGCTCAAGGTTTCGGGCCTTTCACCCCCCAAATCCTGATGTCCATATTGTCAATCACTTACCTACCATCTTGGTCAAAGCGCTGCTCAGTGGCACCAAAATAGAATTATATTGAGGGTTTCAGTACTACTTGTCTTAGATGGAAGTGAAAAGTCCAGGTGTTCAGTGCCATGGGGAAACACAAAGTGTACACATTGGAACACATCAATATCTTTGAGTAATAAAGCATCTTTGCACCATACGAGGCGGTGCTGGAGAGGGAGGATGTGTGACTGCGTCATGAGGACATGATCTCTGAGAAGCTCCTGGAGTTGTGTAAGTGCCTGGAGAAGCTGGAGGCTGACAACATGGAGATGGGGCCTCAAGGGTCTGACATGGACTGCTCACAATCCATCCTGAACCAGCAGCTCGTCTGGGCAGCCATCCTACTATACTGGTATCCTCACTGCATCGCTACTGCAACCCACGGTTCATCCTTATCACCCCAGTGGATCTCCACATGGATACTTCTTTTTATTTATTTATTTATTACAGACATACTTTGTATGGATACATCATGTTACCACCCTTTCTCTCATCCTTGGCCACATTCTGTTGTGGACCCTTATCAGTGTGGTTGCATGTATTCTCCATGGGGTTGCAGTTTTTGTGTTGTAGGAGCAGCAGTCAGTTATTTGTGGGGAGGCAGTGCCTCCAGGCATGATGTCCCAACCTATGGCTCTTACATTCATTCTTTCTGCCTCCTCTTCTGCAAAATTCCCTGAGCCATGTTAGGTGTGTTTTATCTCTACTTCAGTGAACAGTTCTGAGTAGCCTCTGGATCTCTGCTTTGGTAAGTGTGAAGTATCCTCAGCATCTGTCTTCTTTACCCTGACACTGATTATCAGGTTCAGCATGGAAGCAGCACTCTTGCTCATCTCCCCAATTCCTGCATAGTTTCACCTGAGGCTTGAATGAAGTGCAAAGGGTAATTTATCTCCTCCAGTCTTCCTACCTTCTGAAAAAGAAAAACAGATTCTCCAATGGAGGGTGAAGTCACCATAGGTTAAATAAAATAAGCCTTATTAGTTTATGAAGAATTTGATATATGTAGCCTTTATATTAGCCAAAGACTAGTGGGAAGTTGGCATTGGTGTGCATAATCTTTGTCTCCAAATGATTCTGACCTGGTCCCCAATCCCACACAGGGACTTATAAAAACAGCAACAAAAATTTTACAAATCTAATGACCTTTTCTTTGCTACATTTGTTAAACTCCTTAGTATCAGGTGGGCTACCACATTTGTTAACCTATTGGGGAAGAAAGCCAACTTTGAAGAGCAGGACACTCCTTCCACATTCATGTGTTCTACATTCAAAAACACCCACATTCTTTCTGTTGTCCCAATGCAGAACAACTAGCCCAGTCTCAAAAACTCTATCTCTCAAACAATTACAATTGAATTGCCTAAAGTTTTGGACTATCCTTCAGCTCAGAGTTGTCCATTTCTACACAATACAAATGTGCACAAGTGCTCAAGGCATGGGCAGATAGAGTAAATCACTCACACAAACTGCTTCTAGTCCAGTCCAAACAAAGGTCTTTCTTCCCCTCAGAAGCCAAACCTTACAGACTTTTATTTTCCTAGAAAACTCCATAGCTACATTATGCATCCATATTTAAGGACAATTAATGAAAATTGACAGTTCCTCAGTTTCTCTAGGCACATGACCACATTTAACTCATGATTACCATACTGGACTATGCAGAAAAGTTTCTGTAATTATATGAAAGCAAAAATATTTGCAATAAAAATATCAGATATATAATCTTTTAGTCTTCTTTTAAGGGGGCTAATATTCAGTAGGATCTCTAGAAATTTTTAGGAAGTAACATTAAGAATGTAAATATCTAGGAGTGCAGAGATGGTTTAGTGACTAAGGTACTTGCTGGAAAAATCAAGGACCCAGGTTCTATTCTTCAGGACCCATGTAAACTATGTAAACAAGGGGCACATGTTTCTAGAGTTCATTTATAGTGGCTGAAGATCGTGGCATACCCATTTTCTCTCTCTCTCTCTCTGTGTGTGTGTGTGTGTGTGTGTTTGTCTCTTTCTCACTCAAATAAGTTAATAAAAACATAATTAAAAGGTATTTTTAAAATGAATCAGAATGTCTAGAAACAATGGAATCATCAGAATCAACCAAAATCATGGGGAAATTTCTGAATCACACAATCTTTTAGAGAAATACATTCCATTAAATGCTAAAGCAAGATGCTTCAGATCCCTTTTAGGTAAATAACTTGGAATTTCTCAAAGGACTAGGATGGGTGAAGGGGGACTTAATAAATTTTATTTTAAAATATTTACTTTTATTTATAATGTTTAACAGTGTCTCTATTAATGGTACCCTCCCCCAGGCAGGTGGGGGGACTCCCTTTCCACCTTACCCAAGAAATAAAGAAATCCCAGAGCTCAAGGACAAAAGTTAGAGCACCAAACTTCAAATGAGAGTTAAAAAAGAATAATCTTTCAACCATTTCTTATGATAAAAGTAAAACTAGACAGTTACTTTCTGAATAGGCTATTCAACCCCATTAAATTATTAATGAATCACCTTGTCACCTTGTATAATAGTTTTTGGTTAATCTCTGCAGTGAATGTGCATCAGGTTTGTGCTTGGTACCAGAAAGGGAAAAAGAAGGCAAAAAGTGGCTTGTTGATGTCCCCATGTGGACCATAGTGAGATAAGGTACTCATGCCTATTATGACATTGTGCCAAGGATATTTTGTTTTGTTTTGTTACTTTTTCCTCTTTTTTTTTGTTTATTAATTTATTTGACAGCAACAGACAGAGAGAGAGAGAAAGAGGCAGAGAGAGAGAGAGAGAGAATGGGCATGCCAGGGCTTCCAGCCACTGCAAACGAACTCCAGACGCGTGCACCCCCTTGTGCATCTGGCTAATGTGGGTCCTGGGGAACTGAGCCTCGAACCAGGGTCCTTAGGCTTCACAGGCAAGTGCTTAACCACTAAGCCATCTCTCCAGCCCATTTTTATTCTCCATAGTTATCTTAATTACTGGCTACAACTTCAAATTTTCTTCTAAGTACTTATAGCGTAGCTCTAATTATGTTTATCTACATATAACGTTCTATTCTGATGGTTATATTTGATCTTTCTGAATATATTGAATTCCTGTAGTGTTATTATTTGTTCATTTTCTCATTATAATTAAACATGATGTTTTACAATGTTAAGCTTATACTAAAAATTTGCATATTTTAAAAATTTTAGAAATTGGATTTTTTTAAGTTGTTCAATATATTCTTAGTCCAGAGCCATGTTTTCAATTGTAATACAAAAACTACTCTACTAAACCAAAGTTTTGAGTGGCTATTTAAGACTATTAAAAAAAAATAGCAATTCATCACAAATGGGAAGATGCTAACTATGGACCTATAGGATATTAATATATTAAAATATAAATACTACAGTGTGTTTCAGATGTTTGCAGATTGCTAATGGCAATACAGATTTGGTCTGTGACAATTTTGGCTATTTCCAGGTGAGTACTAATACAGTGTGGCATGTTTCCTGGTGTAGCTCATAAGCACTATGCCTGAGGGGACAGATGAGGCTTTTATAGAGGCTCATGTATAGTGCAAATGTACTATAAAACTTCTTGAGTTATTATTTAAAAGTGACTCAGTGTAGATATAAAATTACATGGAATTTTATAGAGTTTACTGAGCTACACTATATTTGAACAAATAGGATATTTCCTAATAGAAAATAGTAAATTTGATGCAAATCATGAATAAATTATTTAAATAAGTCATTATTCTTAAAAAGCAATATTCAGTCTAAAGAGTAAAAAATACTTTTCTAGCTTTGTTTTTGCTATATGTAAAGCAAACATCAATATAAAATATTAAACCTATAGATCTCAGGTGATGAAATCTCTTTCCTATCTGTTACATGAGAATGTACTTGCTGTCAACATAAAGAATGTAGATATATATGGGATTTTTATCAATGTAACTTGAAAATGTTACTTATTGATATGACATCTGGGCAAGATTAAGGTTACCAATTAATATTGAGATATGGTTCTTATAATGTTCTCAATTAAAATAAAGTAGAACTCAAGTTTTTTTTGTTATTTGTTAGAAACTGGCTAAATCAAAACACTTTTCAGTTTTATGCCTAAACTTCTGCTCCGTTTAACTTCCATGGCTTTAGAACACATTTATAAATCAATATTTCTATATACTTGGCACATGTTGTCATATATATTATTTCATAAATGTCATTATCTGGGGTTGAATTAATTCTAGCACCTAAATAATTTTCTTTCATTCAAATAATTCAAAACATTAGTATTTCATAAATTAATAAACATACATTTTAGAAAAATGTAGTTTTAGGAATATCTGGTATTGTGTGAGAACACCATTGAGCCAGAAAGGTAGAGGAACATTATTAAGCATCTTCTTAATGAATAATTAGGTACATATGGATTATAACAAGTGACAGTGTGCTCAGAAAGAACACTCTAGTGGCCATTTTTAATAAAATAGTAAATCAGGGCTGTAGAGATGGCTTAGCAGCTAAGGTGCTTGCCTGTAAAGCTGAAGAACACAGGTTCTATTTCCCCTGAACCCATGTAAGCCAGATGCACATGGTGATGCATGCATCAGAAGTTCATTTGCAGTGGCTAGAGGCCCTGGTGTACCCACTCTCTCATCTCTCCTCTCTCTCCCTATGTCTTTCAAACAAACAATTAAATAAATGAAATAGAATAAAAGGAGTGTTGTATATTGTCTAAGTAGAGAAGAGAGATTAAGCTGTAGGAATAATGAAAGCATATTAAATTTTATTATTTTGTTTATGTTCATATTTTAAAATTCAACACCAATAAATATGCAGACTTCCATTTATTTTTAACATAACACAACTTTAGGCCAAGCTTTCAGTTTATAGAACTTTTTAAAAAGTTTCTCAAATTATTAAATATAATAAAGGAGTATGTTGATGTGTTTGTAAAAGTAACATCATTCAATAATTTAAATGTTTCTTCTATTTTTCTATGAATAAAATTAATGCTGCATAGATTTCAGGTATGGACAAATCAAAGCATCATTGGGTAGGGTGTGTAACAGGAGGAAGATTCTTACCTCAGGTTAGAAAGAGAAGCATGTACAGTAGACAAATATGCCTATCCTGAACATGTCTCCAGTGATCCACTTTACCCATGAAGGCCCTACCTTTTAATTCTATCACCTCTCACTAATTTAATCCAATTCTGAATCAATAAACTTATTACTCCATCAAAGTCCACATGATTCAATCACATCCCCAAAATTAATCATATAGCAACCAAGTTTGATACCTTATCTTTATGGAGTTCATGTCACACCCAAACTGTGATATATTTGATGTTGTTATTGGAACTGTCAGCCTAATGTTACATAAGAATATTATGAAGTAACTGTACACATGAACACTGAGACTCCCCATCTTTGTAAGAGTTGGGACACTAGGAAAGACCAGTGAGCAGAGCTAAAATGAGCCACCTGAGACTGAAGAGCAACAAATACCTGGGCTTAAAGATGGTTATGTAAACATCACAGTGACATACAAGGCAAGAGAATGATTATGTCAAACAAAGCTACAATTTAATGAGAACAGAGAAATAATGGTAGAGTTAAGAGCTTGGTATTCATTTGCAGCTTTGCCAATGAGAATTTTAGTGCTTTAGAAGGAGAAATCCCCCACCTCTGGGAATTAAATAGTTACGAAACTTAGAAGCTATATAATTGGCTTGAAGACTGAGAAATACATGGTTGGATGAGGTGGAATGGAGCTTTAGGAGTCTATCAAGGCTCTGGGAATCCATCCAGAAATACTGTTGCCTTGGAGGCTCAGTCGTGGCTGGCTGCTTCTGATACTTCTTTATGGCCAGCTTGCCAACTCATGTTGTTCTTCTCTTCTTCAGTATCTAAACTCAAAAGATCCCCAGGTCTGTACTAAATTTTGAAAATACAGTTAATCAGCCTGGGACATTCAATTATGGATAGAGACAGACAGTCCAGACATACTTAAATCACCTGAATCCAGTCCTCATTTCAGTTTCTCATTTTCCATGGCTCCTATCCATGTCAATGGATGCTTCTGTGCTTGTCTGATGTTTCTCTCTGTTCTGTATCTCTGACTCCTGTTTAATAAAGCCTATTAAGCAACTCCTCTAGCATCCTTGTGGATGTCTCTGGCCAGAAGGGTAATGTGTTATCACCCTCTAAACAAGGACTTGCTCTGGCAAAACTTACCTAGAGCAGAGCCACGCTTATGCTTTCATTTCAGTTCTACTGGCCCATAGAGGGAGTGCTGATGACATCAAACATCCTTATGTCTGAGACAGAGACCAAGAGTAACTGTCACCCTGACCTCTCTGGTGAATTAGGGGAACTGCCAATCATGCTTAGCCAGTCCCTGCACCACTACCCTCTTAGGGAGGAAATTCAACTTCCCTGTCTCTCTTTATCCATCCTCTTAAGAACCAATATTCTCTCTCTTCTTTCTAGGCACCTAGAGATACCTCTGCAGATAGGATTCTTGCTAAGTAGAAGGATGGATTAGGTAAACTGAGTCTTGAAGTATTGGTCACAAATTCTTAAAATGCATAAGATAACCATCAGGCTTGCCTAGGACTAGTAGCAATATAACCAGTATGATCAGAGAGCCATTCTTAAAGGAAATCAAGTAGCTAATTTCCCATAAAGAGTAGAACTCTCACCACATGAGGTACAAATGAGAGAGACCCCACAAGAGGCCTAGAAACACATCTCCCAGATGGAAATCATAATCAGTGATAGATTCCCTATCTTAATAAGTGTGAGGTATCTGTGGCATTTTAGGTTATGGGGGGTAGGAAAAAGCCCCAATAACCTGGAGGAAGTTGGAGTAGGAGCAGTCTAGGCCATGAGTAGTCCTACTACCTGGTTCTACTCATTCCTCAGTGCTGACACACCATGCTGTGTGTAGTCTGCATGCCCAAGGTAAGTCCTCCTCCGGACCCCAGATTGGGGGATGCCCACTCCACTGGAGGATGTGGGACAGAATCAGGTACCTCCTGAGCCTTTATTTTCTGTCTCATTCCAGATGGGACATTCTGCCTCCAAGATAGGTCGGGAGACCTATGCTGTATCATTGAAATTTGGGCTAAGACTTGCTCTAACAAAGCTCACTGAGAGCAGGGCTAGTTCCCCTCCTGTTTCAATTTAAATGAGAAAAACTTAACTATTGAAATCTTATGTTAATAAAAAAGATGCATGTATGGAATAGCATGGCTAGAAGCTGGAAGAGAGTCAGTCCCCAGACGGTCAGTGTGTCTAGTGCCAGAAAGTGCTACATGGGTGACTGGGGGAAAATGACCAATATCTGTCCAAGCAACTCATGGTCTAACCTACTTTGCAGCAAGTAACCTGTTGTGATGCTCACACAAGTGCAATAGTGGTACACAGCCATGATGGAAAACCAACTGCTCTTGATTTGGCTAACTGATCCCCTCAGTGGTACAAGACCCATAGCTGGATCTGGGAAACAAGTCAGAAATATATCCAAACAAGCCTGCAAGAGGACCTACACCTATTAAATTCTCTATAAAAAAGGTAAGGGATGTCTCATTTGTCTGGTGCTAACTTACTCTCCACTGGAGAATCTGCTTCTCTTTTTCAGATAGATGTATATCCTAAGGAGAGAGCCACCCTATCATACATCAAAAGGGCCCCGCCTGAAACTAGGAACAATTGGTGAAACAAGCAAGGGGGCTGTTTTCTTCGTGAACTGGGTACCAGCACAAGGGTGAAGGAGATCAACACAGAGAAAAATCAACTCCTGCCAAATCAGAGATCCAGAGACCCAGAGGCCCCCAACACCCCGTCACTGAAGCAGACCAAAAATGAACCCAACATGGCTCAGGGAAATTTTGAGGAAGAGGGGGCAGAAAGAATGTCAGAGCCACACACTGGGTCATGATATGCAGAGACATTTATCCTACCCATAACTGTGGGCTAACTCCAGAATGCATAACCCATATACCTCAAGAAGAAGGAATCAGGCGGAAAGGGTTAGGACATGGATGAGCCTAACAATGGTACCAAATTGATTGTATTCATTGAGTATAAAACTAATTAATAATAATACAATAGATGCATGTAAATCTTAGAGAGCAGAAGGATTTATATAGAATAGGAGGCATTATAGTAGAATAGCCAATGCTTTACAGGTATTCATACAAATCAGCTCTTTAAATTCATACAGAAATTTCTGAGCCAAGGATCTTCCTCTCTTTCTATCTCCTATATAGTAATAATATAGAGATGAAAGTTTGCAAAACAAGGGCATCAGGCACAAATGATTTCAGATTTCACATCATGTGTATAAACTTACTATCTCACCTTTTAGGACAACAAAAAAGATAAGTTATTCTAAAATGCTATTTTAATTATGTTTTAAATAATAAGAATGGGGGGATAGAGGTATGGCTTAGCAGTTAAGGTGTTTGCCTGTAAAGCCAAAGGATCCCAGTTTGATTCCCCATGTAAGCCAGATGCACAAGGGGTGCACGTGTCTGGAGTTTGTTTGCAGTGGCTAGAGGCCCTGGCATGCCCATTCTCTCTCCCTTCCTCTCTCTTTCTCTCTCTCTCTCCCTCTTTCTCTGTCAAATAAATAAATAAAATAAAAGATATTTTGAAAAATAAGAACGGGAAAAGAATATTTCAGGTACAAATGATGAGACAGAGGGGTAATGAAAATTATTTTATAGGGTAACTTGACTTTGTGTAAAATATACACTTTCCTTTTTGTTTGATTTTCTTTAGTTCTATTGAATTTTTAATAGATCTGTGAGTTTACAATAATTGACACAAATATACTATTGTTCTAAGAAATGTAAGAAATGTGAGAGGAGTCTAAATAGGAACTATTTGATTGCATTGAGACATAATAGACTCCTGGAAAACAAACTAATAATAAAATTTGTAGTGTATTATAATGAGAAGGGTGAGCTAGAGATCACAAGTTTAAGTCCCATTTAAGATGGATGATAGATATGTATATAGGTAGGTAGGTAGATGATAGATAGATAGATAGATAGATAGATAGATAGATAGATAGGCAGGCAGGCAGACAGGTAGATCATAGATAGTACATGTGATTAATTTGAAATTATTTTAGCTATGTCATATTCAGCATTTATGGGATTATTGTGCTTATAGGAATTTAATATTAACATTAGCATAAGCACAGGTCTGTAGTTAGTAAAAGATCCATAAGCCTTGAGTGTATGGTCATATTCCAGGACTTAGGCTCTTTGTTCTGTAAGTATCAGCAAAAGTGTTGATCTACTCTTATAAAGCAAACTATTTTTTTGTATAAAACTACTTTATAGTTATTTAGCTTTGGCTTTGAAATCATGTTGTTTTATTTGCTTCCGTGCAGAGGTGTGTGGTAGCATATAGGCTACATGATATGTGTAGACCAGGTATTAATGTTGGGTATGTTCCTTAATCACACTCTGTCTTAATTTTTGGAGACAGGATCTGTCTCTGAAGCTGTACCTCACTGATTCAGCTAGACTAGCTATCTAGTAACC
Organism: Jaculus jaculus; assembly: GCF_020740685.1. Taxonomy (NCBI): domain Eukaryota; kingdom Metazoa; phylum Chordata; class Mammalia; order Rodentia; family Dipodidae; genus Jaculus; species Jaculus jaculus. The sequence continues at coordinate 117,726,349 of NC_059107.1, forward strand.
CCCAGGGACCCTCCTTTCTCCACACATACAATACTGTGATTACAAGTACATATTGCCACACCTGGCTTTTTCATGGGCACATGAACTCAGGTCCTCATACTTGTGTGGCAAGCATTTTACAGAATGAGCTATCTTCTAAGCATGGGATTAATGTTTAATAATCATATTTTAGTGAAAATTAATTATATGACTAAAATAACATTACACATTATAAGTTGTTTCAATAATTTTAAACAAACTTTATGCCTGCCTCCATCTTCTCTCAGAGCTCATTGTATAGTCATCAGATCTCATGCTTAGAGGCAGCCTACCTTAAAATTAAAAATTTACTGTTAATAACTGACAGCTAAAATTGAAATATTACAAATGTAAACATAAAACATTATTGATTTTTTATCCTAGGATATGTTTATGAGCTTAAAACTTCCAAATCCAAAGCTCAATTTGACTGCTTTCCATGTGAAACCTGTGTCATAAACTTTTCACTACTACAATTCCATCAACAGTATGCCCACCTGAGTCATGGCATAACCTTCATTTAGCCTTTCTTGTTATAAAAAAAGGAAGTAACTTGAAAAACACCATGGAAGTCTCTTTTGCTGAAATGATAGAAAATTTCAAGAGAAAAATGTTCAAATGTTTTTGAAATATGTCATCTCCATTTTTGTTTCGTTTTGTTTTTTTTTTTTCAAGGTAGTGTCTCACTCTAGCCCAGGCTGACCTGGAATTCACTATGTAGTCTCAGGCTGGCTTCAAACTCACAGTGATCCTTTTACCTCTGCCTTCCCAGTGCTGGGATTAAAGGTGTGCTCCACCACTCCGGGGCAGCTCATCTACATTTTTATACTCACTTATATTAAAAAATATGAAAAATACAATTGCAATATAAAATAAGGCTCCAATCTCTATAACCAAGTCTGTGACCATTATTAGGATTGCTAGGCTAAAAGTTAGAGATAAGCAATTACAAATTTGGAGATACATATGACTCAATAACTCAGAAATAGTCTAACAAAACACGTTTCCATGTTGTTTGGGTTGCCTGGTCTTATCTCACAATATTTTCCATGTCTTTTACATTATTCATATTAAAAGTTTCATACTTGATAGACATTTAAATATTTTAAATTATCTTACTACTACAAGTAACAACAAGAAACGCTGTAAATATTTTAATATCTGATTTCAATATTCAAGTCAGTCCACAATAAATATTTATTGAACACCTAGCCTTACTTGATACAGTTAATTAAACCTCTGTAGAATAGTGAAGAAAGAGTTTAGTCTACTGTCCCACCACTGATAAGTGAACTGCATTCCTAACATATTTGTTGTGTCTTTGAACAAAGAAAAGAAAGCAGAGAGTGAGTCCTGAAAAAAAGTGTGGGGGAAATGTGCATGGGGAAAAATATTATGTTTTGGGCATGTTCAATTTGTGATGCATTACACGCCCAGAATAAAATATCACCAGGAAGATGGATGTATGGTCTTAGACCACAGGGAAAAAAATGTATTGCTGAAGCCACATTAATTATATATGTACTTAAAGAATGACATTTAAGTTAATTAGTGAAAAAAATAAATAGAATGTTGAACTCTGGAAAATTCTGTAATGAAGATTTTTAGAAGAGGTAAAGTCTCCTAATAACAAAAATAAGGAACGTTTGGCTCAGAAATGATTGTGTTATCTCTTTTTCCATTATTTGAAAAAAAAAGATCAAGTTTTTATAGCCATGGATAATTACATTGTGATTCTGAGCAAATTTTGACAATTTGTATACCTTTGTAATATGTTTTATATTACATTGTATTATTTACAAATTTGTAAATATTTTCTTAGATTTAAAAAAATAGAGATAATTTTCCCTTCAACATGATGAGGAAGGAAACATCAGCCTTCCTTCTTCACCACAGCAAAATACAGATAGCTAATAATCAAGCAATACCCTGTGAGTGCTCAAGACTACATTAAAGAAATTGAAGCAAAATGACAGAGAAAAATATCAAAATAATGGAGACTATCCAAACAGTGGGGATCATTGGTGACACAAGCATAACTCTGAAGGAAAGCAGCAAGAAGTTGGAAAGGCCGAGGCCATCGATGTGAGCCACGTGATGGGAATTGCATCTGAATATACAGCTGGCCCAGTGAGGCCACTTGTATTTTTTTTATTCTTAGTTTTATTCATTTTCCCCACAAGAGTAAGATACAAACTTCCCTACCTGGGAAATCAGTGAGGAAGATGCTAGATACTAAGTCATGAAAGAAATGGATCTCTAAAGACTGAGCTATAATGAAAAGGCTTTCAACAGTGAAAATTCATGACCTATGATTTGATGGTACAATACATTTGAACACCTTATAATGCCAATTAGTCAGGAATTATTTTAAAAATTGAGTAGAAAGAAGAAACCTCCCAGCTTATTTTAAGAGGTCAACATTATAACTCTGCCTCCAAAATCAGAATAGAAGGAACTGGGAAGATAGCTCAGTTGGTAAAGTACTTGCATTGTAATTATGTAATTATGTAATTATGAAGACCTGAGTTCAATACAGAGAATCCATGTTAGAAAGAAAATGTCAGGTGTGTGGCATCCTCATAATCCAATTGTCAGGAAGACAGGTAGGTCCCTAGAGTTCACCATCTGTCCAGTAATGTAGCCTAACTTGCAAGATCCAGACAAGTAAAGGACCCCATCTCAAGTACAAAATGAATGAAACCTGAGGATCGTTTGGTCTCCACATAGATGCATCACACACATGTGGAGAGAGAGAGACAGAGAGAGAGAGACTTACAGTGAAATATTAATGATGAAAATTGATATATATGTTCTTAAAAAAAGAATCAGAAATGTAAATTCAAGAGTACAATAAAAAGACACTATACTATGACCAAATGTAATTTGATTTGTCCTGGGGTACAGGGTGGTTTAGTACATACAAATTTGTAAGTAATAATATACTACATACAAAAAGGCTTCCAATAAAATTGAACATCTTTTCATGATAAAAAACTGAACTAACTTTTTTTTTTTTTTTTTTTTTTTGGTTTTTCGAGGTAGGGTCTCACTCTAGTCCAAGATGACTTGGAAGTCACTATGTAGTCTCAGGGTGCCCTCGAACTCACGGGTATCCACCAACCTCTGCCTCCTGAGTGCTGGGATTAAAGGCATGCACCACCACACCTGGCTTTGAACTAACTATTTATAGAAGTAAAGTGTTTAAACATGAAAAGTTTATATATTAAAATACTAAAACATCATACTTAGTAGTGAAAAGTTGAAGGCTTTTTCTCTAAAGTCATGCATAAGAAGAAGATGCCCACTCTGATCATTTTTACTCAACAAAGCAACATGCTGCCCTATATCTTTGAGTTTAACCAACCAAGATTCTTGAAGATATTAAAAACATTGTATTATTGAACATGCAAATAATTCTCTAAATGACATATTTTTTCAGATAGCACTCACATTGTATTGGATATTACAAATAATGTAGGCATGACTCCTGGTATATGCTTGTTTCAGGCAAAAATTTGTAATTTTGTCTATGCCATTTTAACATCTCTATGTTATGGTATCCCTGGAGAAGCAATCTCCTAGAGCTACCAAGGGGTTACTCTGTTGTAAGTCCTAGTGAAAATATTAGCCAAGAGAAAAGTAGTAATATGTACACCAATCAAATAATGTTTTCTTTGTTTGCAGATGATAAAATCTTTCATATAAAATGAAAGATTCTGTTGAAATGGAGCAAATAAGTAAATGCACCACATTGAAAACTCAGCATACAAAAATCAGATTCTATGTATTACTAAGGAATTGTTAAAAAGTAATTAAAAAAATCTTATGATAACATCTACAAAAATCAAATCCCCAAGAACATATTCAATCAAGTGAAAGACCTCTTATACAAAATAAAATATAAAACACTGGCTATGACTAATTGAGGAAGGTACAAATAAATGAAAATATATCCTTTGTTTACAAACTTTTAATATTATTAAAAGATTCACATTCTCCAAAACAATAAATAGGTCACATGCACTCAATATTAAAACTCCAAGGATCATCTTTCAAAAAACATGAAAATGTACCCAAAACTTCAATGAAATCACAAAATGCTTTAAATATTTAATGGATAACAAAAAGAACCAACTCAGGAGGCAACAAATAACTAAAAGAAAATTTACTCTGAATTAGGAAAAATCAAAAACATTGTACATTAGGATCCAAATAGACTCATACTCCAAAGGACTGATTAGAGACCCCAGAAATATACATTACATTCAATTTATTTTAAGAAGCCAGAATACACAAAGGATACAGGGTAGACTTTTATCGAGATTGTGCTGGGGAGATTTGATATCCATAAGCAGAACAATGATGTGAGAAGCTCATCTTATAGTAAATCCAAAAATCAATTCAGTATTTATTATTAAACATTCAAACAAGATCAAAACTAGCAGAAGAAACACTTCTGAGAAATTACTATAATGGTGATCTGGAAAAGGGCTCCTAGTACATAGGCAGTGAAGGGATAAAACACAGAAATGTCCCAGCACGCAAGAGTCTGAGGTAGGAGGATGCCAAAAGTTCAAGCACAGGCTGTGCTACAGAGGGAGTTCCAGGTAAGCCTTGAGTAAAGTGAGACTCTGCCTGAAAAACAAAAACAAATAGGCAAATAAGATCTCAGCAAAGTAAAAAGGCTCTGCCAAGGAAACAAAAAAGAGTGCTGACAACATACAGAATAAGAAAATATACTTATAAATGTAATGAAAGTTTATTATAAAAAGTATATAAGGGCCGGGCATGGTGGCACAATCCTTTTATCTCAGCACTTGGGAGGCAGAGGTGGGAGGATCACCGTGATTTTGAGGCCACCCTGAGACTCCATAGTGAATTCCAGGTCAGCCTGGCCTAGAGTAAAACCCTACCTTGAAAAACCAAAAAAATAAAAAGTTATACAAAAATTAAAAATTGAGAAAATGAATCTCTCAATTAAAAAGTAGATAAAGGATCTCGTTAGACATTTCTTAAAAGAAGTACAAATTGACTATAAATATCTTCAAAAAAACTACTCAATACCATCAAAAATCAAATTAAAATCACAGTGAGATCATACCATATACCTACTACAGGCATTATTTACCCCCCAAAAATCAATGATAACAAATGTTGGTGAAACTATTAAGGAGACCTCTGCACTTTCTTGATGGATACATAAATTACTTCAGCCATTTTAAAAAGCAAAAATCAAGTGGCTCCAAAAATACAAAACATCACATGTGTAATCCAGCAATTCCAGAATAAGATGCAAATCCTAAGGATATGATTTCAGTATGAAGTGACAGATGCAGTCCCATATTCATTCTTGCACCATTTATAGTAGTCAAGAATCAACCAAAGTGCCCATTATTATTTGAATGAGTTATGACATGTGGTATATCTAGAAAGTCAATTTTTTTTAGCCCTAAATGAAAGAAATCTTGTCACTGAGACAACATTATTAAACTTGGAGAACATTATATTAAGTGCAAATAGCCATATACAAAAAGGAAAATATGTAAAACAAACACACACACACACACACATATATATATATATATTTGAGTTAGGGTCTTGCTCTAGCTAACCTAGAATTGAATTCACTATGTAGTCTCAGATTGGCTTTGAACTCACAGTAATCCTCCTACTCCAGCATCCCAAGTGTTGAGGTTAAAGGTATGTGCCTATGTGCCATTACTCCAGGGAGAGAGACAAAGAGAGAGCAAGAATAAATGGGTGTGCTAGGGCCTGTAGACCCTGCAAATGAACTCCAGATATGTGTGCCACTTTGTGCATCTGGCTTTACATGTATACTAGGGAATTGAATTCTGGTCCTTAGGCTTTGCAGGCAAACACCTTAATTGCTGAGCAATCACTCCAGCCCATGATCCCATTTATTCTATATGCAACATAACAAGTGTGACCTCATAAACAAAGTTAAAGTGATGATTATCAGAAGAAGAAGGGGATGGTCATACACTTTGTAAAACTCTTGAGAAATTAAATTTACACTTACTATATGGTTCAGCAATTTTTCTAGTAAAAATTTATATGAAATATGTATATATAAGCACACTGTTTAAGATATAAGTTATATATAAGCATAATTTTAAGATATACCTGTATGTAAGTATTCATAGTAATTACTCATAAAGAGCCAAACCATAATGCCCTCAATTTCCACCAACACATAAATGTCTAACTACATTTATTCACCAAGAAAGCAGCAGTTTTGCTCATTTCCCCAATTAATCTATGATTTCAGGGGCCCTGTTGAAGTGTGATGGGCTGATCCTTTCCTCAGGGTCTGCATCCATCTGAAAAAGAGAAGCAGATTCTACAAGAGAGAGTCAAGTTAGCACCAGTTAAATGGGATAACCATTGTTAGTTTAGAGAGAATTTAATAGTTGTAGGCCCTCTTGTAGTCCAAGATTGGTGGGAGCTTGATATTGGAGACTGAACTGTTATTTGGATATGGTTTTGACTTGTTTCCCAGTTCCAGCTATTTGTTCCTTTCCACTGAGCAGATCTATTAGCCAATCTAAGAGCAATTAGTTACCCACCATGGCTGTGTCCTACATTATTTACTGGGGGGGGGGGAAATGGCTAGCATCTATCTGAGCAACTAGAGGTCTAAGTTACTCAGAAGCAGACAACCTGATGTGAAAAAAAAAGTAAAGCAAAAGCTTTTGCACAACAACAGAAATGGTATAGAAAACTATATCTTCCAAAATAAGAGAAATAGGGATGGAGAGATGGAGAGAGAGAGCAATTAAAGCACCTGCCTGTGAAGCCAATGGACTCAGGATCAATTCTTCAGTACCCACCTAAGGAAGGCATATGCACAGAGTGATGCATGCATCTGGAGTTTGATTGCTGTGTCTGGAGGCCCTGGTGCACACATTCTTTCTCTCTCTTTCTCTCTCTCTCAAACAAATAAAATAAATTAAAAATAAAATATGCAAAGCAGGAGAAAATATTGCCTATCATATCTCTTTTACAATATATCTGATAAGGAGTTAATATTCAAAATATAAAAAAAAACTGATTTTCAAGAAAACAATAACCTAATTAAAAGGACATATCTGAAAGACAAGATATATAAAATGGCCAATGAGTATAATAAAAAAGGTCCAAAACACTAACTGCCCAGGAAATGAAAATTAAGAGTTCAGGGATATAACACTTCACAGCTCTTTGGAGTGGCTAATGTTAATCAGACAAGATGTGGATGCTGGCGATGGTCACTACACTACCAATGGGAGGGCAGGTATCACCTTACAAAACACAGCATGGGGTTCTGTCCCCAAAACGACACAGTTATACCTGATTTTGATTATTCACATAACAAGTACAATGAAATTTCACAAGTGTCCATGATTTAGTCTCTGACTTTATGAATATTCAGGTATAGGCTATAAAATATAAAGGGAGAAAAGATTGTCATATAGCCATTCAATAATTATACTAATAATTCCTTGAAAAGATAAGTGATTTAATCCATGTTATTAGTATAACATTATTATCATTTATTATTAGTAGTACACCAAACAAATTCTCTTAGGTTTTACAAAAATGGCGTGAAATAGAAGTGGGAATAACACTTTAAATCAAGTTAATTACTTGATTTCAAGCATAGCAGATGTATTTTCCATACATTTTAAATGTGTATTCTTTAGTTTTATGTCCCTGAGTCATTGGACAATAAAGTTGGAGTAGCTGTCAAAATGAGGAGCTGCTGTTTCTATTTTTTATCCACCTATTTGGCTTTATTTTAATAGTAAATAGGGTTTTATAAGCTTATGAGAGGGGGTGTATTTTTATCCATTCTAAAAGAAAGAATGTAAAACTGGACTGGTAAGTTCTCGAGGTCTCCAAAATTAATGATTCCATCAAGAAAATGGTAAGAAGTGAGCTATTTGGTGTTTACACAAGTATCAGTGGAGGTTAGTGAACAAAATGCCAACTCAAAGTGAATTATTTTATGTCACATTAGTAACTGTTTTTACAGTTCTTTAACATATATGGGGCACAAATCATAGAAATATGAAAACCCAACACTGTCTTAAATTACACAGTTATTTTTCCTCTTTTTAAAAATTTCTCTTTTTTAGATTTTTTGGCATTACCTAGTGGTCATTTCTTTACTGCTGTAAATTAAAACTTACATCTGTCACATTTGTTGTGAAGAATGAGATTGACTCATGATTAAGAGCCATTATCATGATGCCTCCCACATGATTTAATAGTAAGTTCTTAAGAACTGCTGAGAGAAGTCAGAAGCATGTATTTTAAATATATGTCTCCTTTTGAAATTTTTATGTTGCACAAATTTCACCTAAAAGAGGGATGAGAAACTTCAAAAGACAAAACAAATTCCACAATCATATTGGCTACTGTTTTTGTATAGAATATTACTCTTCATATAACCAACTTTTATCTTGAATTGAATTGTAATATCAGACTTGATAAATTTAAAATTCAATTTCATTATTTTGATCTTTGATGAAACCCATATTACTCTTACCCAAAATTTTGTCTTTATAAGATTGTTACAAATTAGGACATAACTTGTATAATTATTGGCAGGTGGAAAGTTAAAAATCACCATACACAGCAACAGCATACGTATTAACGTATATTAGTTTATACCTTCTCTCTTACTAAGAATCATTTACTTAGGTGGTAATCACAAATTGTGGCCTTTATTTAAAGTAGATCGGGGTCTAGGAAGACAGGATAAAAATGTGGAGAGTAGGAAACATGCTTTCTTGTGGAGACACTGCATAGATTGTATGGTTCATTGAAGGGAAATTGAGGTCTTGAAAGAGACTAGAGCAGAGCTACAAGAACATGGACAGTAGAATCTTGGAGCATCTGTAGAGAGACTTCGGAAGAATACACATGGCATGTGTCATGGCTCTCCTGAAGAGGGAAATATCAAAGCAGAGAGCAAGAAATCCAGAGGAAAAATGAGTAATGAAGAGGATTACACTCATGGTTACCCATAGGTTAGAGTAAGTACACAGGTAGCAACTCTACAATTGGTGAGAGCACCCACGTGGTAGATTTGGAGACCAAAGGAAAATCATGTATGTAGTCAAGGTGAGAGGTTACCCCAAACTATAAAACAGAGGGAAGCAGGAAAAGTTTAGGTAAAGAAACAATGCTGTGCTCTCCCATCTCTGCCACGCCAGGCTGGAGCAGCACAGGGTAAGATTCTAAAGTGACTCATTCACCCATGGGTTCAAGGCCAGAAAAGAGGCAGAGGATAGAAGGCCCCTTGGCTTTATTGGATCAGATTTAGGTATGTAAGGAGGAGACCAGATTGGCTACGAATTTGATGGGTGGATCTCAGAGCCAGCCCACCTGAATCATTTTATTTAGATAGCTGCTAGATTGTGGGCAGCAGAGGGTATTGTGGATCAGTCTCAGTCAGACATGAGTATCTTTTATTTTTTAATTTTTTTTTAAATTTATTTATTTGAGAATGACAGACACAGAGAGAAAGACAGATAGAAGGAGAGAGAGAGAATGGACGAGCCAGGGCTACCAGCCTCTGCAAATGAACTGCAGAAGCGTGGGCCCCCTTGTGCATCTGGCTAACGTGGGACCTGGGGAACCGAGCCTCGAACCGGGGTCCTTAGGCTTCACAGGCAAGCACTTAACCGCTAAGCCATCTCTCCAGCCCCCCCCCCTTTTTTTTAATTTTTTTTTAAAATTTTTATTAACATTTTCCATGATTATAAAATATATCCCATGGTAATTCCCTCCCTCCCCACCCCCACACTTTCCCGTTTGACATTCCATTCTCCATCATATTACCTACCCATTACAATCATTGTAATTACATATATACAATATCAACCTATTAAGTATCCTCCTCCCTTCCTTTCTCCACCCTTTATGTCTCCTTTTCAACTTACTGGCCTCTGCTACTAAGTATTTTCATTCTCACGCAGAAGCCCAGTCATCTGTAGCTAGGATCCACATATGAGAGAGAACATGTGGCGCTTGGCTTTCTGGGCCTGGGTTACCTGACTTAGTATAATACTTTCCAGGTCCATCCATTTTTCTGCAAATTTCATAACTTCATTTTTCTTTACCGCTGAGTAGAACTCCATTGTATAAATGTACCACATCTTCATTATCCACTCATCTGTTGAGGGACATCTAGGCTGGTTCCATTTCCCAGCTATTATAAATTGAGCAGCAATAAACATGGTTGAGCATGTACTTCTAAGGAAATGAGATGAGTCCTTTGGATATATGCCTAGGAGTGCTATAGCTGGGTCATATGGTAGATCAATCTCTGGTTGTTTTAGGAACCTCCACACTGTTGTCCACAATGGCTGGACCAGATTGCATTCCCACCAGCAGTGCAGAAGGGTTCCTTTTTTTCCACATCCCCGCCAACATTTATGATCATTTGTTTTCATGATGGTGGCCAATCTGACAGGAGTGAAATGGAATCTCAATGTAGTTTTAATCTGCATTTCCCTGATGACTAGTGACACAGAACATTTTTTTAGATGCTTATATGCCATTCGTATTTCTTCCTTTGAGAACTCTCTATTTAGCTCCATAGCCCATTTTTTGATTGGCTTGTTTGATTCCTTATTAGTTAACTTTTTGAGTTCTTTGTATATCCTAGATATTAATCCTCTATCAGATATATAGCTGGCGAAGATTTTTTTCCCATTCTGTAGGTTGCCTCTTTGCTTTTTTCACTGTGTCCTTTGCGGTGCAAAATCTTTGTAATTTCATTAGGTCCAAGTGGTTAATCTGTGGTTTTATTGCCTGAGCAATTGGGGTTGTATTCAGAAAGTCTTTGCCAAGACCAATATGTTGAAGGGTTTCCCCTACTTTTTCCTCTAGCAGTTTCAAAGTTTCCAGTCTGATGTTAAGGTCTTTAATCCATTTGGACTTAATTCTTGTGCATGGCGAGAGAGAAGAACCTATTTTCATCCTTCTGCAGATATTTATCCAGTTTTCAAAACACCATTTGCTGAAGAGGCTGTCTCTTCTCCAATGAGTATTTTTGGCATTTTTATCGAATATCAGGTGGCTATAGCGACTTGGGCTTACATCTGGGTCCTCTATTCTGTTCCACTGATCTACATGTCTGTTTTTGTGCCAGTACCATGCTGTTTTTGTTACTATGGCTCTGTAGTATAGGGTAAAATCAGGTATGGTGATACCACCAGCCTCTTTTTTGTTGCTCAGTATTATTTTAGATATTCGAGGTTTTTTGTGATTGCAAATGAATTTTTGGATTGTTTTTTCTATTTCCATGAAGAAAGCCTTTGGAATTTTGATAGGGATTGCATTAAATGTGTAGATTGCTTTAGGTAAGATTGCCATTTTCACGATATTGATTCTTCCAATCCAGGAACAAGGGATGTTTCTCCACTTTCTATTGTCTTCTGCAATTTCTCGCTTGAGTGTTTTAAAGTTCTCATTGTATAGATTCTTTACTTCCTTGGTTAGGTTTATTCCAAGGTATTTTATTTTTTTTGATGCAATTGTGAATGGGAGTGATTCTCTGATTTCATCCTCTGTGTGTTTGTTGTTAGCATATATGAAGGCTACTGATTTCTGTGTATTTATTTTGTATCCTGCTACATTGCTGTAGGTTTTGATCAGCTCTAACAGCTTGCTAGTAGAGTCTTTAGGGTCCTTTATGTATAGAATCATGTCATCTGCAAATAATGATAACTTGATTTCTTCCTTTCCAATTTGTATCCCTTTTATGTGTGTCTCTTGCCTTATTGCTATGGCTAAGACTTCCAAAACTATATTAAATAGAAGTGGGGACAGTGGACACCCTTGTCTTGTTCCTGATTTTAGTGGAAAAGCTTCCAGTTTTTCCCCATTTAGTAATATGTTGGCTGTAGGCTTGTCATAAATAGCCTTTATTATATTGAGATATGTTCCTTCTATTCCCAGTCTCTGTAGGACTTTTATCATGAAGGGATGTTGGATTTTGTCAAATGCTTTCTCTGCATCTAATGAGATGATCATGTGATTTTTGTCCTTCAACCCGTTTATGTAATGTATTACATTTATAGATTTGCGTATGTTGAACCATCCCTGCATCTCTGGGATAAAGCCTACTTGGTCAGGGTGAATGATCTTTTTGATATACTCTTGTATTCTGTTTGCCAATATTTTGTTGAGAATTTTTGCATCTATGTTCATGAGGGAGATTGGTCTGTAATTTTCTTTTTTTGTTCTATCTTTGCCTGGTTTTGGTATCAGGGTGATGCTGGCCTCATAGAAGGAGTTTGGTAGAATTCCTTCTTTTTCTATTTCCTGGAAAAGCTTAAGAAGCAATGGTGTTAGCTCTTCCTTAAAAGTCTGGTAAAATTCAGCAGTGAACCCATCCGGGCCTGGGCTTTTTTTAGTTGGGAGATTATTGATAACTGTTTGGATCTCCATGTTTGTTATAGGTCTATTTAAGTGATTAATCTCATTTTGATTTAATTTAGGTAGGTGATATAGATCAAGGAAATGATCCATTTCTTTCAGATTTTCATACTTTGTGGAGTATATGCTTTTATAGTATGTCCCTATGATTTTTTGAATTTCTCTGGAATCTGTTGTGATGTTACCTTGTTCACCTCTGATTTTATTAATTTGTGTCTCTTCTCTCTTTCTTTTGGTCAGATTTGCTAAGGGTTTATCAATCTTGTTTATCCTTTCAAAGAACCAACTCTTTGTTTCATTAATTCTTTGGATTGTTCTTTTTGTTTCTATTTCATTAATTTCTGCCCTAATCTTTATTATTTCTTCCCGTCTACTGATTTTTGGTTTGCCTTGTTCTTCTTTTTCCAAGGCTTTAAGGCGAAGCATTAGGTCGTTGACTTGCGACCTTTCTAATTTCTTAATATAGGCACTTAAGGCTATAAATTTACCTCTTAGAACTGCCTTCATTGTGTCCCAGAGATTTTGGTATGTTGTATTCTCATTATCATTTGACTCTATAAATTTTTTGATTTCCTTTTTGATTTCTTCATTGACCCACTCATCATTTAGTAGTGTATTGTTTAGTTTCCATGATTTTGTGTATGCTCTATAGCCTTTCTTGCTACTGATTTGTAGTTTAATTCCATTGTGGTCAGATAGAATGCAAGGAATTATTTCAATTTTCCTGAATTTGTTAAGATTTGCTTTGTGTCCTAATATATGGTCTATTTTAGAGAATGTTCCATGTGCTGCTGAAAAGAATGTATATTCTGCAGCCTTTGGATGAAATGTCCTGTATATATCTGTTAGGTCCATTCCTTCTATGACCTCATTTAGTCCAGATGCCTCTCTGTTTATTCTTTCCCTGGATGACCTGTCAATTGATGAGAGTGGGGTGTTAAAGTCACCCACCACCACTGTGTTTGGTGTTATCTGTGACCTTAGTTCTAATAGTGTTTGTTTGACGAATCTGGGAGCCCCCATGTTAGGTGCATATATGTTTAGGATTGTAATGTCCTCCTTTTGGAGTGTGCCCTTAATCAATATAAAGTGACCTTCCTTATCTTTCTTGACTAATGTCGGACTAAAATCTACCCTGTCTGATATTAGGATAGCAACCCCTGCTTGTTTTCTAGGCCCATTTGCTTGAAACACCGTCTTCCAACCTTTCACCCTAAGACAATGTCTATCCTTTATAGAAAGGTGAGTTTCTTGGAGACAACAAATTGTAGGATCCTGCTTTTTAACCCAGTCTGCAAATCTATGTCTTTTCGTTGAGGCATTGAGACCGTTGATATTAAGAGATATTATTGAAAGGTGTGTATTTATGTTTGCCAATTTTGTGTGTGTGTGTGTGTTACTGGTTCTACCTGTGCTCTCTTCTGTTAACTGGTATTTGAGTATAGCTTGTTTTTTCTAGGTTCCTTATATGTGTGCTTTTCCTTTTGTTCAGCATGGAGGATTCTATCAAGTATTTTCTGTAGAGCTTGTTTTGTCTTCAAATACTCCTTTAACCTGCTTTTTTCATGGAATGTCTTTATTTCTCCATCTATTTGAATGGATAACTTTGCAGGATAAAGTAACCTTGGTTGACAGTTGTTATCTTTCAGAACTTGGAATTTATCACTCCAAGCCCTTCTGGCTTTAAAAGTTTGTGTTGAATAATCTGCTGTAATCCTGATGGGCTTGCTTTTGTAGGTAACTTGATTTTTCTCTCTAACTGCTTTCAATATTTTTTCTTTGGTGTGTGTGTTTGGAAGTTTGATTATAATATGGCGAGGAGAGGTTCTTTCTGGGTTTTGTCTGGCTGGGGTTCTAAAGGCTTCCTGTATCTGTATTGGCACTTCTTTCCCAATTTGGGGGAAATTTTCCTCTATGATTTTGTTGAAGATGCCTACTATGCCTCTGGAGTGGAGTTCTTCTCCTTCTACTATGCCCTGAATTCTTATATTGGATCTTTTCATAGTGTCCCGAATATCTTGAAATTCCCACTCATACTTTTCTATAAGTTTGTCTTTCTCTTTGTTGGATTTTATTAGATCTGCCACCTGGTCTTCTAGCTTAGATATTCTGTCCTCTCCTTCATCCATTCTGCTGGTGAGATTTTCTACAGAGTTTTTTAGTTCATTAACTGTGTTCTTCATTGCTAGTAATTCTGGTCTGTTGAGGGATCCAAGTCAGCTTGTGACCAAGTGAGACCCTTCCCTGGTGCAATCCTAGTTACCTTGGGTGATTTTGGTCTCAGTCAAGTTGCTGCCTGGGTCGTTGGGCTGCTGTTCTGATTTCTGGAGCTGGGCACTTGCTTTTCCTATGGGGCAAACTGAGCCGCTGCTGCTGCCTCTGCTGCTGCCATAGCTGCCACCGCCGGAGCCACCACCGCTGCTGAAGCTGCCGCTGCCGTGTCCACCGCCGCTGCTCCCCCCGAACCCGCTGCTGCGGGATCTGCCGCCGCTGCCGCTCCTGGGTCCGCTGCTGCTGGGGCCGCTGGTACCGGTCCTGGAGCCGCTGATGTTGCTGCTGAACTCTGCTCCTGCGTGGGTCCCGCTGTCAGCCCAAGTTGGCATGGCCGGGTCCCTGGCTGCTGCTGTGTTCGCTGGAGCTGGGTTCAGGCGTTGGGGGAGGGGAGGGAGCTGCAGCTGCTCTGGTTCTCTCGCTGCTTCATGTGTTCTTCTACCTCGCGGTCTCCCCACCCTTTTTTTTAACCAGGGCAAGGTGGCATGTAAAATGACATATGGGGTGGCATCTCTTGTTTCTCTTTGAGCCTCAGTCCCTAACTGAAATTGCCTAAAGAAAGCTAGCTCTCTCCTATCCTTCTTTAACCTGATATTGCACTTTCAAAATGCTCCAGAAGAGCAGCACAGTTTCATAATAAGATTGTGATAAAATTGCCAACAAAACACCTGCATAGCATTTTAAAACTCTGAAAACATAAATTCCATAAATGGCATATTTAAAGGTGATGCAGATAGTCCGATGATGTTAACCAGAATGTTCTGGGCTTCCAGATTAAATCTCAGATGTCTTAATTTATGAAAGAGTAGATTTTAGGAGTTGTGATTCCAACCTTACAGGAAGGGAAGGTGAGTGAGTTCGAGGTAGACAAGTCACTGAAAGTGACATCACCAGAGTTCAGCAAAGACTTTGAAAACTATTTGGGATCAAGACTACACCTCATCACTGAAGCAGACCAAAAATGAACCCAACATGGTTCAGGGAAATTTTGCAGAAGAGGGGGAAGAAAGAATGTCAGAGCCACATATTGGGTCATGATATGCAGAGACATTTATCCTACCCATAACTGTGGGCTAACTCCAGAATGTATGACCCATATACTTCAAACAGTAGGGGGCAGGGTGAGGGGAGAGGACATGGATAAGCCTAACAATGGTACCAAACTGACTGTATTCTCTGAGTACAAAACTAATTGATAAAAAAGTAAAAGATAAAAATGAAAAAGAAGAGAAAAATCACAGTGAAGAAATATAAAGAGCCTTGTTTCTTTGTAGTGTAGACAGGATAAAAATATAAACAAGGAAGATAGGAGATATGTACTGAACTTGGAAGAGAACTCAAAATGACCTAGTCCTTGGGATATAAGTACTAAGTGTTCACAGACAGCAAAGTAGTAAAATAATAATGTGAAATATTAACTATTTACTGGGTGTCACATATCATTTTAAATAGGATGTTTTAACTCACAAAGACTTTGTGGGATTTAGTTGGTCATCAATACTATCCTATTTTTGTGGGATGAGGACATAGCAAATGGAAGTTCTTGTCTAGCATCAAGCATGCACAAGGCCATATGTTCTTTCCACAGCATAATAGAGGGAAAAAAATCTATTGTTTCCCTCAGTCTGTCATTTCTTTCTTTCTTTTTTAATCTTCAATGAATAACCCCTGTCAACAACCAGACACTGATATAATGTAAGATGCAAAGCTGTCTGTACCTTGGATACATGAATGGGCAAGTGATTAGTCCTATCACTTCCACCTCTACATACCAGCAGCAGATGAATACTGGATTATAATGAACGCAATGAAATGACTTTCTTACTGAGCTTGGAATATTTGTTACAGTAGATAATGTAACCTTTTCATAGACATGATTGTTATCCAATGAATTACACTTGATTCATTTCATCTTAGAGATGAGCTAGTACGTGCTAGAAAGTTGATTCTTGCCCAAGATTACACTAGTGCATCTTAAACCCAGGGACTTTATCTACACATGCTTTTTTCTTAAGACCACTGCATAACAATAAGTCATTGCTGACCATGCAAATATGTATGTCAAAGCAAAAGTGAAAATAAAGTTTGGTTGCGTGCAGAAGACGTAAAGATGGTGAATATAAGCTGCAACACTGAGATACCCACCTATGAACAATAATTTTCATAAATTCTGACTGATCTGATCCAGAGTTCAAAGTACTATGGAACTGCTAAGGTCCAAAATCCATTACATTCCGTGGCAAAACCACATCAGTGGTAATATTCTCTCTTCACACATTACAAAAGAATATTTGGATCTCACATTAAATAAACTTTGAATTCACCCAAAAAAAAATACTAGGATAGTTTTTTCTGTGTTTAGTTCTTTATACGCAACTATAAAGACTTAACTTTAATAATTTGTGTGTAAATTTTAAAGAAAAGGGCACAGCACCTACCAAGAAATAAACCAACAGCTATAATGATTGACATTCAATTCTTTTTTTTTTTTTCCCCCAAGGTAGGGTATCACTGTAGACCAGGCTAACCTGCATCTCACTTTAGAGTCCTAGGCTGGCCTCGAAGTCACAGTGATCTTCCTACCTCTGCCTCCCCAATGCTGATATTAAAGGCTGGTGCCAACATGCCAGGCCTTCTTTTATTACTTCATGTTAATTCTAAAGACAATGGTGGACTCAATTTAAGTACATCCTCAGAGCTCTGAAAGTTTGTAGATCCCATTAAATATAAATTCTCTCAAGACTAGAAGTTATCAAAGAAGAAATGGTATGATGAATTTTACAAGATGAGCTTCAAAGAGAGGTAAGGAGCAACCATACACCTGGTCTACCTTCATTTACAGAGTGCAGATGAGACCTGCAGGGAAAGACAAGCTTAGTAATGTCTAGAGGCAGGAGTTTTGTGAAACACAGGCAATAGTCCCTTGATATAACCAGTTATTTGATAAACACTCCTTTTCTCTGAGTTCTCAAAATGAGACTTTTGGCATGTTGATTGCAATAGATATACTAGGGTGAATATCACAGGTGGATGCTTTGATTTCTTACTAGGATTCTGTTCCCTTTTGGAAAGTGGAGAGGTAAATCTGAGGCAAAGCTGAGAGATTTTTACTTAAAATGTAGCTTTCTTCCAAACTGTTTAAAAACTTTTTATCCTCTTTTCCCCCTCCCTGTTTTGTGTGTGTCTTTCTCTTTCTTTTTTTTTTTTTTTAATTTTATTTTTTAAATTAAGTAGAAACCTTGTATGGGCACATCATATGCTAGTACTATCATTTCCCTCTTCCCTGCCCCCATCCCGTTGCGGGCCCTCTTTAGTGAGATTGCTGGTCTTCGCCGTGGGGTTGTGGGTTATGAGCTGTGAGGGCAGTGGCTAGTCTTGGTGGGAGGGGCAATGCCTCAGGATCTTCCCTCCCACCCTGTGGCTCTTACAGTCTGAGAATTCCCTGAGCTGTGGTGGGCGTGCTTTAAGTCTACTTTAGTGTTCTGCTCTCAGCAGCTTCTGGATTTCTACTTTGGTACTTTTTTTTTTTTCTTATAGTTTTTTTTTTTTTTTTTTCATTTGTGTCTGGAATAGCTTTCCTTTTTCAATGTACTTAATGAGGTGTTATTTTAGTCTAATTAGGTAGGCTACTTTTCTAATCATTATAGTCTTTATATGGACTATTGTATATACAGATGCTGGCTATCATTTTTATATTCATTACCTCCAAAATACAAATTATTGTCTAATGTATTTTAACAAAATTCCAAATAATCCTATTAGACTCGGTATGGTGATGCATACGTATAATCCTAGGACATGGGAGACGGAGGCAGGAGGATCGTGAGTTCAAGGCCAGCCAGAGCAATATTGTGAGGACTCATCTCAAGGTAAAGTTAGTAATAATGCTAATAATATAAGGTTCATCTTTATCAATACTTTCCATGTTTCTGGTTCTGTTCATCTAGTTCAATAACTTGTTCTGTATATGGAAAAAAATCAGTACAGATCAGGGCAATCTCTATCCTTTCTTGGTGGTTTTTGTTTGAATTCCATGATGAATATTCTTTTGGTTGTTTTTTTAACTCTCTGTATATATTCAGACTGATATTCATGTTAATATTTTTATACATTAAATGTTGAATTATCATTGGGTATGTCATTCCTCTTTAGAATTTATGTTCTATTGTAAGCTTATTTTATTTAGCCACATGACTCTAAGTATCATTTGTTGCATTATTCAATCCCCAAATTATTTTTATTAGAACTAAAGTTCTATTCACACTTGTATTTTATCTTACTACTATGCTTCTCCCTTATTTATAAGTATCTACTTGTGTTTGCTGAATTAATGTATCAGTAAGTAAATGAATAAATAAATTACCTCACAGTCAATATTCTAAGCATTTGTATATTTGGAATGCTATTTTAATCTAAAAAGTTCTCTCAATATCATAGGGCATGCATTCTTGTTAGTTTTGATAGAATGCAAATATAAGAAAAAACAGATTTACTAGGGATGTGACTCATGAAACATATGAGTCCCTGTATGCCATCTCACCACAATAAACATGTTAACAAACTGTCTTTCTCAAGATATTTATTAATGTGATAATGCATCTGTATATTGCATATTTATTTACTTTGACTATGAGGCACATTTTGATGACTCATGAAAATATTGATAGAAAGATATGTGAGGATTACCAGTGGTGTTAGTATAGCAAAATGAACTAAAGAGCATTGCTACATCTTTATTCACTTGTGTTTCCTTCAAGGATCTTCTCAGGGTAGAAATGATACAATAAATATTAAGAAATAAAAGAGTTGTAAGAATAACATGTAGAATTTGAGATATCAGAAAAGGTGTGTTTCCACAGGAATCTACAGAGATAGAAAATAGGGTTGTGTCTAATAATGTATAATTATGTGTCTCAATGTGTACGCTCTTTACGTGCAATTTTATTATCTGCATAGAACTTTAATGGTAGAAAACAGATATAAAAATATATCAAGTCAGGCCAGGTGTGGTGGCTCTTGCCTTTAATCCCAGCACTTGGGAGGCAGAGGAGGATCACCATGAGTTCAAGGCCACACTGAGACTACATAGTGAGTTCCAGGTCAGAATGGACTAGAGTGAAACCTGTAAAACCCAGAATTCATGAGAATAAAGAACATCAACCACAAATTATGGCTAAATTGAAGCAAGCTTTTAATTGTTCACAATAGATCCAGTCTGGCTACTGTCTCCCTAAGGTGGGGTTGTAGAGAGCAGCTCCAAGTCAGTTTATCAGGTTCCTTTTATAGGGCAAAACCATAGAAATCACAGGTTAGAAGGTTTTCAGAGGCAAGCAAGTGTGATGACTGAAGCAGACCAGCCATTACAGTTAAACTACTTTCTGGGATGTTATGAATACACAATTCTGGTAACAATAACCAGAGAACAATTTGTGGCCCCAGCTCAGACATAGAAACTTAAGAGAAACAGAAACTTACAAATGACTCTTGCTATTAAAATGGAGTCACATTGGCTCTTCATTCTCTCCTTTCCTTATGTATCCCTGTCAAATCTTTGATAGGAGGTTTCTATTTCTATTGCCTGTATTGGTTGATAATGTATATGAAGAGCAAGTATTTTTAGCAGTTTCTATCTGTCTGTATACAAAACTAGTAACATCATAGAGAACACATGGCCCAATTGTTCGGGCAAGTAAGCAAATAATAAAGGGCCTGCTGC
The DNA here is from genome assembly GCF_020740685.1 of Jaculus jaculus. NCBI lineage: Eukaryota > Metazoa > Chordata > Mammalia > Rodentia > Dipodidae > Jaculus > Jaculus jaculus. The sequence continues at coordinate 117,746,810 of NC_059107.1, forward strand.
AGCTGAGATAAGAGTACTGAATGAGGTGGACTGATTGAACAAAGATTGATAATCAGTTACAACTTTGGGATTCCTTCAGCTACTGACAGAGATAAGTTCAGCTTCTTAGCAGTTAACTCTTACAATCACTTTACATTTCTCTTATCTTTTATTCAGAACCCCTTATGTTCTAACCTGTACATTTCTCAACGAGGTACAGTGTTCATCATGTCCATTTTTTAATTAGTTATATACACAGTATGTATGCAGCCATGTTGAAACCATCATTAGCCTCCTTCCTGTCCTCCATCCTCTGAATGGACTCTGCTCATTGGGGAATGTGTGTCATGCATTGTGGGGTTTGCCATAAGTTATGGCGAAAAGGCAGTGTCAGCTGAAACTGTGAAACAAGTCAAAACCATATCCAAAAAATGAGCTCACTCTCCAATATCAAGCTCCCACCAATCGTGAGCTACAAGATGGCCTACACCTATTAAATTCTCTCTAAAATAATAATGGCTATCCCATTTCTCTGGTACTGACTTCACTCTCCATTGGAGAATTTTCTTCTCTTTTTCAGATGGATGCAGAACCTGAGGAAAGAATCAGCCTCATCAGGGCCCCAGCTGAAACCATAGAGTAATTGGGGAAATGAGCAAGAGTGCTGTTTTCATGGTGAACTGAGTAGCAGCCCAAGGGTAAAGGAGATAGACACAGAGAACATTCAACTCTGAACAAACTGGACATCCTTTTTTTTTTTTTTTTTTTTAATCTCATGTTGAATTCCTAAAGCTTCTGCCTTGCATACACTAGTCAGCTTCTGGAGTGACTAGATCAGGACTGTAGTCTTCTTGTCAAGGGAAGCTGTCCTCTGGAGCTTGACTTGTAGGGGACCCTCTGGGTTCCTGGTAATGATAACTGCTACAGTCAGCTGAGGACATTGTCCTTTTGACTCTGGTGCAATGAATTCATACCCCTTATTTACTGGGTATAGGCCCAATTCCCTGAGGGCATGTGGGTACCCTTGTGTTACAAATTTTAAGGGAGAATCATCAATGACAAGGAAATCTAGTTTACCTTTGTAAATATGAGCAGAGACAACTTTGAACAACCAGCACCACCCACATCAGCAAGTACAAATAGAATTCTAAATTGCTTTTTCATGTTAGGATGGGGGTCTGAGATCCATCCTTAGTGATATACCTCTTTTAATAAGAAATATCAAGGATAGATTGGACTAATACAAATCAATAACTATCAAGTGAACATAACCGGTGAAGACAAGTTTTGGAATTTTTATTTAAAGTCAAGAGAGATTGACCAATCAGGGACAGGCAGAGACAGAAGGCAGAAGTTAATGTTAGAATTTGCTATTTTAAGCTAGCAGCAGACAGAGGAGCCTATTAGTCTAATTCTTTGTGTATATTGTAATATTTTGTAGTTTTATTTTCTTACTCGGTGATTAAGACCATGTAGACTGCCAAAATTAACTGTATATTTTTGAATTCAATAATGGAGCTATAGGAGAGACTTTTAGGGACCTGTGAGGAGTTCTATGACTCTCAGCATTGTCATCTGCTAGGATAAGTCTAGGCTGTGCTGACCAAGTGGCCCTCCCTCTTTTGGGAAGCCTGGAGGACAGATTTTCCTCTCTTTGGCCTTCTGACCCGGGAGCAGGAAACAAAATTTTGGTTATCCTTTTTTTTTTTTTTAATTTAATTTATTAGTTTTCATTTCAGTGAATACAGGCAGTTTGGTACCATTATTTAGGCTCATCTGTGATCTACCCCCTCCCATTAGATCCTCCTTGTTAATGAAAATGGGTCATGCATTGTGGAGTTAGCCCCCAGTTATTAGTATGATAAATGTCTCTGCAAATCATGACCCAACATGTAACTCTGACATTCTTTCCGCCCCCTCTTCCGCAAGATTTCCCTGAGCCATGACGGGTTCATTTTTGGTCTGCTTCAGTGCTGAGGTGTTGGGGACCTCTGAGGCTTTGGCTCTCTGATTTGGTAGGAGTTGATTTTTCTCTGCATTGATCTCCTTCCCCTTTGTGCTGGTATCCAGTTCACAGGAAAACATCACCCTTGCTTATTTCACCAGTTGTCCTTAGTTTCAGTTGGGCCCCTTTTGAGGTATGTTGGGGCAGCTCTCTTAGGATCTGCATCTATCTGGAAAAGAGAAGCAGATTCTCCAACGGAGAGTAAGTTAGCACCCGGAAAATTGAGATAACACTTACTTTTTTGATAGACAGTTTGGTTATCCTTTTAACTCCAGTGTTTCCACTTGACTTTGGCTTGTATGTATGGTTATTAATCACTGAGAGAGACTTATTAGCAAAACATACTTATTTTAAAAGGTATGGAACCTATTTGGTTAGCAATGCCGATACAGACAGACAATGACACAACAGTTTAAAATAATCATTCTGATTAGTATTTAAGTTTAGTTGTCAGATGACAGTATAAGCTATATCTGGAACATAAAAACGTACATATTTTCTCTCTTAAGTATCTGTCAGTTATAAGTACAGGCAGAACATTTTAGTAGCCTTGAAAGCAAAATTTTTATCAACTATTTGTATCAATAACTATAAGCCAACTGATGTAATGTAGATAATCTATGCCAAGAAAAGATAAGACAGTACAAAAACTTATCATCTGTATTTGGAAACAACTTTTGCTGGTCTGTATACCTCTGTAGGTACCAATTGCTCCCCAAAGTGGACGCAGAATAGCAGTCTAAGATTATTTTTCTAGGGCAAGAAACATGTTTTAAGTATCTGGTGGTGGCCATGCAGCTGCACCAGTCAGCTCTGGACTATGACACTGATGGAGGACTTCATCTCGCAAAGGTGAAGAATCCAAGACTTCCTTTGGCAAGGCTTGGAGGCCTTTCAGCAACTACTGCTATCTCTGTCTTGGAAGTTTTTGGAATTATAATAAGTATACTGTTAGGGGAATCCAATTCAGATGTGTTTATTCAGTCACTAGTGACTAAACAGGAAAAGAATGTTTCTGCAGTAATTTCTGGAACTGTATTGTTTAAACAGATTATGGATTGTGAAACTATGACTACTTTGAATGAACAAAGTTTCTCAACACCACAAATGTATATTTCACCTAATGAGACATGTTCTTAGCAATGCTACATGCCTTACCAATTGTTCCCAAGAAACATTACTTAGAAGAAAATTCTTGTTGTCAAAATGATTACAGGAATTAATGGGCACATTTCCTGAACCTAAAGATGACTAGCTAGAAAAGGAGCCTGAAATATTAAGAAGCAGACATCAACATCTTTCAAATAATCAGGTTGAGTCCACACTAGGAAGTAAAACAGAATATGTAACTTTCAGAATTAACAATAGAGTTTGGTGGGCTCCTAAAGGAAATACATCAATGCAAAACACTGGTTGAATAGACCAACTTTTACCATATACAGGGGCATGCATTAATGGCTCTTTGGGTTTACATTTGTGTTTCCCACCCCTTAGATGCCCTCCCCAACCATTTTAGTGTCTAGTCCACAATATGCTTGATGGATATGTAAGGTATCTTGGGTAGATTCAGGTTAGGTGCTGTAGATGAGTGAGATTATGTGGCTTTTTTTTTTTTTTTCTGTAATAGGGTAAATTCACTGAGAATGATCTGTTCCAGGTTCAACCATTTTTCCTCAAATTTCATTGTGTCATCTTTTCTGCAAATTACATAACTTCATTTTTCTTTACCACTGAGTAGAAATCCATTGAATAAATGTGCCATATCTTCATTATCCACTCATCAGTTGAGGGACATCTAGGCTGGTTCCATTTCCCAGCTATTATGAATTGAGCAGCAATAAACATGGTTGAGCATGTACTTCTAAGGAAATGAGATGAGTCCTTAGCTGTTTTAGAAACCTCCACACTGATGTCCACAATGGCTGGACCAGATTGCATTCCCACCAGCAGTGTAGAAGGGTGCCTCTTTTTCCACATCCATGCCAACATTTATGATCATTAGTTTTCATGATGGTAGCCAATCTTACAAGAGTGAGATGGAATCTCAATGTAGTTTTAATCTGCATTTCCCTGAGGACTAGTAACATAGAACATTTTTTTAGATGCTTATATGCCATTTGTATTTCTTCCTTTGAGAACTCTCTATTTAGTTCCATAGTCCATTTTTTAATTGGCTTGTTTGATTCCTTATTATTTAACTTTTTGAGTTTGTTGTATATCATAGATATTAATCCACTATCAGATATACAGCAGGTGAAGATATTTTCCCATTGTGTAGATTGCCTCTTTGCTTTATTCACAGTGTCCTTTGCAGTACAAAATCTTTGTAATTGTATGAGATCCCAGTTGTTAATCTCTGGTTTTATTGCCTGAGAAATTGGGGTTGTATTCAGAAAGTCATTGCCAAGACCAATATGTTGAAGGGTTTCCCCTACTTTTTCCTCTAGCAGTTTTAGAGTTTCCAGTCTGATGTTAAGGTCTTTAATCCATTTGGACTTAATTCTTGTGCATGGAAAGAGAGAAGGATCTATTTTCATCCTTCTAGATACATATCCAGTTTTCCCAACACCATTTGCTGAAGAGGCTGTCTTTTCTCCAATGATTATTTTTGGCATTTTTATCAAATATCAGTTGGCTATAGGTACCTGGACTTACATCTTGGTCCTCTATTCTGTTCCATTGATGTACATGTCTGCTTTTGTGCCAGTACCATGCTGTTTTTGTTACTCTGGCTCTGTAGTATAGGTTAAAATCAGGTATGGTGATACCACCAGCCTTATTTTTGTTGCTCAGTATTATTTTAGATATTCAAGGATTTTTGTGATTCCAAATTAATTTTTAGATTGTTTTTTCTATGTCTATGATGTATGCCTTTGGAATTTTGATGGGGATTGCATTAAATTAGATTGCTTTTGGTAATATTGCCATTTTCACAATATTGATTCTTCCAATCCAGGAACAAGGGATGATTTTCCACTTCCTAGTGTCTTCTACAATTTCTCGCTTGAGTGTTTTTAAGTTCTCATTGTACAGATTCTTTACTTCCTTGGTTAGGTTTATTCCAAGGTACTTTATTTTATTTTTTGATGCAACTGTGAATGAGAGTGATTCTCTGATTTCATCCTCTGTGTGTTTGTTGTTAGCATATATGAAGGCTACTGATTTCTGTGGATTTATTTTGTATCCTGTTACATGGCTGTAGGTTTTTATCAGCTCTAACAGTTTACTAGTAGAGTCGTTAGGTCCTTTATATGTAGAATCATGTCATCTGTAAATAATGATAACTTGATCTCTTCCTTTCCAATTCATATCCCTTTTATGTGTGTCTCTTGCCTTATTGCTATGGTTAAGACTTCCAGAACTATATTAAATAAAAGTAGGGACAGTGGAAACCCTTGTCTTGTTTCTGATTTTAGTTGAAAAGCTTCCAGTTTTTCCCCATTTAGTAATATGTTGGTTTTAGGCTTGCCATAAATAGCCTTTATTATATTGAGATATGTTCCTTCTATTCCCAGTCTCTGTAGGATTTTTATCATGAAGGGATGTTGGATTTTGTCAAATACTTTCTCTGCATCTAATGAGATGATCATGTGATTTTTGTACTTTAATCCATCTATATAATGTATTATATTTATAAAATTTGCATATATTGAACCATCCCTGCATCTCTGAGATAAAGCCTACTTGGTCAGGGTGAATGATCTTTCTGATATATTCTTGTATTCTGTTTGCCAATATTTTGTTGAGAATTTTTGCATCTATGTTCATGAGGGAGATCGGTGTGAAATTTTTTTTTGTTGTTCCATCTTTGCCTAGTTTTGGTATCAGGATGATGCTAGATTCATAGAAGGAGTTTGGTAGAATTCCTTCTTTTATTATTTCATGGAAAGCTTTAGAAGCAATGGTGTTAGCTCTTTCTTGAAGGTCTGGTAAAATTCTGCAGTGAATCCATCTGGGCCTGGGCTTTTTTTAGTTGGGAGATTTTTAATAACTGTTCAGGTCTCCATGCTTGTTATAGGTCTATTTAAGTGATTAATCTCATCTTGGTTTAATTTAGGTAAGTCATGTAAATAAAGGAAATCATCCATTTCTTTCAGATTATCATACTTTGTGGAGTATATGCTTTTATAATAGGTCCTTATGATGTTTTTGAATTTCTCTGGCATCTGTTGTGATGTTACTTTTTTCATCTCTAATTTTATTAATTGTGTCTCTTCTCTCTTTCTTTTGGTCAGATTTTCTAAGGGCTTGTCAATCTTGTTTATCCTTGTTTCATTAATTCTTTTGATTGTTTTGTTTTTTTCATTTTTTGTTTCTATTTCATTAATTTCTGCCCTGAGCTTGATTATTTCTTCCCATCTACTGATTTTTTTTTTAAATTTAATTTATTAGTTTTTTTTTTTAGTAAATACAGGCAGTTTGGTACCATTGTTTAGGCTCATCTGTGATCTACCCCCTCCCATTGTACCCTCCTTGTTGATGAAAATGGGTCTTGCATTGTGGAGTTAGCCCCCAGTTATTGGTATGATAAATGTCTCTGCAAATCATGACCCAACATGTGACTCTAACATTCTTTCCACACAAGTGCAATAGTGGTACCCAGCCATGGTGAGGAACCAATTGCTCTTGATTTGGTTAACTGATCCACTCAGTGGTACTAGACCCATAGCTGGAGCTGGGAAACAAGTCAGAACCATACCATCTACTGATTTTTGATTTGCCTTGTTCTTCTTTTTCCAAGTCTTTAAGGTGAAGCATTAGGTCATTTACTTGCAACCTTTCTAATTTCATGATATATGCACTTAAAGCTATAAATTTACCTCTTAAAACTGCCTTCATTGTGTCCCAGAGATGTTGGTATGTTGCATTCTCATTATCGTTTGACTGTATAATTTTTTTGATTTCCTTCTTGATTTCTTCATTGACCCATTCATCATTTAGTAGTGTATTGTTTAGTTTCCATGATTTTTTGTATGCTCTATAGCCTTTCTTGCTATTGATTTGTAGTTTGATTCCATTGTGGTCAGATAGAATGCAAGGAATTATTTCAGTTTTCCTGAATTTGTTAAGATTTGCTTTGTGTCTTAATATATGGTCTATTTTAGAGAATGTTCCATGAGCTGCTGAAAAGAATGTATATTCTGCAGTATTTTGATGAAATGTCCTGTATATATCGGTTCCTTCTATGACCTCATTTAGTCCAGATGCCTCTCTGTTTATTTTTTCCTGGGATGACCTGTAAATTGATGAGAGTGGGGTGTTGAAGTCACCCACCACCACTGTGTTTGGTGTTATCTGTGACCTTAGTTCTAATAGTGTTTGTTTGATGAATTTGGGAGCCCCCATGTTAGGTGCATATATGTTTAGGATTGTAATATCCTCCTGTTGGAGTGTGCCCTTAATCAATATAAAGTGACTTTCCTTATCTTTCTTGACTAACGTTGGATTGAAGTCTACCTTGTCAGGTATTAGGATAGCAACCCCTGCTTGTTTTCTAGGCCCACTGTTTTCCAACCTTTCGCCCTAAGATAATGTCCATCCTTTGTAGAAAGGTGAGTTTCTTGGAGACAACAAATTGTAGGATCCTGCTTTTTAACCCAGTCTGCAAACCTATGTCTTTTGTTTGGGGCATTGATGCCATTGATATTAAGAGATATTAGTGAAAGGTGTGTATTTATATTTGCCTTTTTTTTTTTTTGTGGTTCCAGTTCTACCTTTCCTCTCTTGTGTTAACTAGTATTTGAGTATTGCTTGTTTTTTCCAGGTTCCTTATATTATGAGGAGAGTTAGCACTTTTAAAAGCTAAATATAATGTCCATCCAATCTGTAAATCAGTTTCCGAAATCAATTCAGCTATATTTACCTTACCTAAAGAAAAGAGTAACTGGTCTAAGCTGTTATGATCTAATAAGAAAGGAGACAAGTCGGGCTGGAGAGATGGCTGAGAGGTTAAGCGCTTGCCTGTGAAGCCTAAGGACCCCGGTTCGAGGCTCGGTTCCCCAGGTCCCACGTTAGCCAGATGCACAAGGGGGCACACGCGTCTGGAGTTCGTTTGCAGAGGCTGGAAGCCCTGGCACGCCCATTCTCTCTCTCTCCCTCTATCTGTCTTTCTCTCTGTGTCTGTCACTCTAAAAAAAAAAAAAGAAAAGAAAAGAAAAAAAAAAAAAAAAGAAAGGAGACAAGTCTCATGGAAAAGAGAGGAAATGGACATGCTAGGGCCATTTCCCCTGCAAACAATCTCCAAATGCATGTTCTACTATGCACATCTGGCTTTGCAAACAAGCACATTTGACTGTTGAGCCAGAAAGAAATCTTTTTAATCTCCTCCAAATTAATTTTATAGAATGATACTGAATTCAAATATGCACAGAATTTCATGAAACAATCCATAACTATCTAAATCTTAACCCATTCTCTAATTATGCCTGCAGCACTTTGGTAAACTTACTCAATAATGACATAAGTTAAATCTAAAGTGTTAAAACTGTTACTGTTGGAAGAATTGAGGAATAGGTCCCAAGTGTATGACAGATAAATGCTCATTAGTGTCTCCAAATGTGGTCTATCTACTTGCCTTATAAAACAGATAAAAGAGGGTAAATGATTCCTCTGGGAGATTTGTTTGTGTGTGTGTGTGTGTGTGTGTGTATGTGTGTATGTGTGTGTGTTTGTTTGAGGCAGGGTCTCTTTCTAGTTTAGGATGAACTGGAAGTCACTGTGTATTCCCAGCATGGCCTCAAATTCACAGTGATCCTCCTATCTCTGCCTCCTGATGGCTGGGATTAAAGGCATGTACAACAGCCTGATTGTGAGATATTTTTGAGGCAGGATTTTACATATAATAACCTTAGAAGAGAATTTAATACTAATGAACCAATTTTAATCTTAAAATTTATTTTAAAGGTTGACAAGTGTCAGAACCTATCTACCCTGGTTGAGTACTCTAAAGTCAGGCTTTCATAACCATTATCATTACCAGATTAACATCAATGGGTTAAGGTTTTAAGTTTTAAATTTACATCCTGAATACCATAGCAACTTGCTACTAGCCAGGGTCATCCTTTGTTAGTCTGATGTAAGCACTAAGTTAACAGTCATTTTATATCTCAAGAAGTCTATAATCTGTTCAAGTACTTTAAGATTTAGTTAATCAACTTTGCCTTTTATCTTCTGTTTAAGCTTATTCATATCTTCATTTACATACTTTTACTCTATAATCTATGTAACTATTCTATAACAAACTTTTTCATCAAATATTTACTATCCAACATTTAAAATTTTCTCTCCAATTTACTTTCTTTAGTCAGTTCATCTCAAATCTACCAATAAAAACTTTTATTGTCCTTACCATGAGATTTTTAATATGACCATGCAATTTTTCCCCTCAAAAGGCTTTTTGAATTACCTATTATAGAAGGAAAGATCAGATTTGATATATATTATTCACCCAAAATATCCTGAAACATATATATATTTTTAAAAGTAAGAAAGCAGATTTGAACATTATTAGAAATTTTCTGACAAACTCATTATTGAGTACTTCTAAATTTAAACTTAAATCTTGAGGCTGCTGTTAGTAGTCTCAAAGATACAAAGAGAGATAAAGTAAACTTACAAGCAGTTACAAATTTCTTATGAGAAGTCCCCATCCGTTAGTAGCAATTTGAGACTCACCCATCATCATGATGGTGCCAAGATCCTGAGATTCCCTACACCTGCAATGCCCCTGACTGTACAATGCAGGGAAGCTCCTGGGGACAGCATATACTTCAGAGAGCACTGTGTCTTGTCTTTCTGTCCAACAGTGAGCCTTGTGTGTTAGGCTCCTCCTCTTACTCCCAGGACTACCTGGCCATATGTAGATCAAGCCTTTCAGAGAAAATCACTAGGTAACACATTGCAGATACCTGCTGATGGATAGTCCCCTGAGAACTGTCCTAGCCACAGCATGTGAAAGCAAGACAGTTTACCCCAGGTTCTAGCATCTGCCTGAGAATGACCCAGAACTCAACTATTTTTGATCTACTTTTTGCCCCTAGGGACAGGATAATGCCCCCCTTCTTTTTTTTTTTTCTCCTCCTAAAGTTCAAGGGATCATGTTAGACTTCCCTCAGGGCTACAATGCAACTTTCTGATCTTGTCATCTTATAACATTTTAAGAGTAGGAGAATCTTACATTATTTTCTTGCCTATGATTTTAATTATTTTCATTATTCCTTCTGGGGAACACTCACTAGTAAAAGTTGGCCATGCAGTCTAGGACAGTGGGCTTGGTGGAGGATGTTCCCCACAATGAATTGTCCAGTAGGCAGCCTTAAGGCTGTGAGTGTCACATATTCTCACACATACATACGTTTATTCCAAGTGAACTTTTTATATAGACTCCATACACATTTCCCCCTCACCCACTCATTCATTCATTCAGAGATTATGCATTCTTATTATAAATTCCTATTAAATTTATAACGCCACATACCAAAACCAAACTTCAAAAGTACTTTGAGTATAATTGCAGATTTCATATTCAGGATTTTCCAAATCAAAACTTGATTAGTCTCAATTCCAATTTTGATTTATTTGGGGTGGTTAGGGTGTTCAGGTCACCTAAGGACAAACTGCGACTTGCTATGCAGTTCCTAGAAGGATCCAAAAATGTTAAGCACAAAAGGACAAAACAAAAAAAAAAAAAGAAACAACACTAAACCGAAAGACAAGACACAAAAGAACAAATGGAAGATGGACAAAGAACAGACAACAGTTGAATGATATATTGGCCCAAAACCCAAGACCAAGTAGACAATGTGACACTTCGCTACTGCCTAAAACCAAGTTAAGTATACCAAGTGGACAGTGCGAACATTTCACTTGTTCAATCCAATAGGCAGTGCAATAACTTGCAATTGCCCTGGACAGGAATGTGATTGTGCCTCATTAGACTCTTCTCTGTCCCCAGAAGTGATCCCACCAGAACCAATACCAGATGTGAAAGAAGAAGACTAGTTACAATGACTCATCCTTGGTTTCCTACTCCAACAATCCAGTCATGCCTCGGAGCCTTGAGAAGTCTCAAGTTGTGCACTTTCTGAGGCAGCATTCTGGTCTTGGAGTCCTAGAGTGAAGGTCCAGCTTCAGAATTTGGGTCGGGGTCTACATCTCATTGGGGCTTCCATTATGTTAACCCAGAATTCACAAGAATGAAGACCATTGACCACAAATTATGGCCAAACTGAAGCAATCTTTTGTTTGTGCACAATAGAGCCAATCCAGCCACTACCTCCCTAAGGTAGGGGTGTAAAAATCAGCCTGGAGTAATCTTCTGGGCTCCTTTAATAGGGAAAAACCATAGAAATCACAGGGTAGGGGTGTTTTGGAGGCAATCAAGAGTGGTGACAGAGCAGACCAGCTCTTACAGCTAAACTACTTCCCAGAATGTTATAAATACACAATCCTGGGAAGAGTAACCAGGGAACAATTTGTGGCCCCAGCTCAGACCTAGAAACTTAGAGAAACAGACACTTAACTGAGTCATTATATCAAAATAGCTGTTTGCTGTAACATGAAGTCAGTTTTACTCTCCAAACCCTACCTCAAAAAAAAAAAAACAAAACAATAATTTAAAAAATAAAGTCAGAAATTAACCCTAATCATAAACAACTTAGACCAACATATTACACCTATTCTTTACATTTGCAACACATAGTAAAGCAAAACTAATTAAATTTTGCAATCACAATTAGCAATGTTAATATAAAAATGCAAAATTATAATTCTTTCCAGAAAATTAAATATAGAATAAAGAAATAAAACTGGAGATGGATTATCTGTTCTTTAATAGGAAGATTAAATATTTCAAAAATGGTTATCTCTCCTAAACTAATGTCTTAAGAATTACTTTTCAACCACAAAATTATTCATAAAGTTGATAGTACCATAAAAATATCCAAGAATAACTAGAACTTGCTGTCAAGAGGAAGATTAGCATGGTGGCAGAGGAAACTATGTAGTTGACTATCTAATAAAAGGTGAAGTAAACAATGTGAATTCTTGGTGCCTGAGAAGCATGCATGATCATGATGTAGAATCCAAGGATAACATTCATCTCCGAAAATCAACAGGAAAAACATGAGCAATAAATAGACAAATTATTTAAGAAAAATCAGGAAGCATTTGAATACATCATCTTCCTTTAGCAGAACTTACTGAGTATTTTATTCCAGATGTATCTGATTGTCAGTTATAAAATTAAATCTAGGAAAAGTACTAAAGGTAAATATATTTTTTTTTACTTTATCTATCTGATTATAACAGGCTTTTCTATGAATCATAGGATTTACAAGCCAAGCCACAGAGAAAGAAATAATGCAAAAATATTCATAAAATGAGGTAACTCTAGGAATGAAAACATTAAAAATACAGTCTGAGAGATGTTGTGGAAGTTAAAACTGCTGGCCACAAGTATGAAGGGCAGAAAGGGCCCCTGAGACCACTTGAGTTCAATGCTCCAAGACAAACAAACAGCTGGCATGTCTGTAACTCCAGTTCTTTGGGGAGCAGAGAATGGAGAATGTCTTCTGCTCATGAAAATTCCAGCTCTGCTTTCAAGGAGAAAGAATACCTGACTCTCTCCTCTGGCCCCTCAGCCTGCTAGTGAATTTTCACATGCATGTGTCTGCACTACTCACATACCCCACATACATTTAATTACTACAACATAGTATACAAGTATAAACCTATAAATATGTATTATATATTTACATCTAGAGAGAGAATTTTAAGTCAGATTTTTCAGAATTGTCTTTAGGGTTTCTTGAGTTGGATTTCTAATATTAGATAGCTAATTTAATTAGGTTTAAAAGTTGTCATGATTTTATTTCATAAAGTAGTGAGTTGATAGTCCACAGTGTCAACTGTTTCTCAGAATATGCAGTACACATGTATTGGATTCTCTGATTCAGTAAGCTATAAGAAGTAAGGAAGTAACAGCATTTGACACTTTAAATTTGTTGGATAACTAAGAAATATAATGATTTTTGTTGATCTTGCTGTTGTTCAATGTGGTGACAGAATATGGTAAGCTCAAAGGTTATATGTCCCACCACTAGGGTAGTACTCATCACTCACAGCTTCTAAGTATACTGAAAGTGAGAGTTTTCTCTCTTGTAACTATAAGTGCATAATTGTTGGAAGTCAAGTGCAGAACTGAGTTACCTCTCAGTACAACTGGATGGGAAGTGTTAAAACTTCAAAGAAAAGCTAGGCATGGTGGTGCACACCTTTAATCCCAGCACTAGGAAGGCAAAGGCAGGAGATTACCATGAGTTTGAAGCCACCATGAGATTACATTGTTAATTTCAGGTCAGCCTGAGCTAGAGTGAGACCCTACCTCAAAAAACAAACCAAAAAAAAAAAAAAAAAAAAAACCTTCAAAAAATAAGGTTCTGTACACCTAAGAAGGAAGGAGTTATGTGGAAAGACCCTGTACTGATATAGATTATGAGCAAGACAGCATTTTAAATTTAATTTATTTTTTTTTTTTAATTTTTAGTAGGTACTCAGCTTGGGTCTGGCCTACAGAAACATGGATACCACTTTGTTTTCCCTGGAAAGAACATACTTCACACCCTGCCCTGTTTCATCCAAGATGGCTGAAATCAACAACTCCTCAGCAACAACTTCCTACTCCTTCCTCCTCTTTTTCTGTGCTTAGCATACCTGTGGGCTGGTTGTTATTGAGTTAGTTTCTTGAGCCTACCAACTGGTTAAATCTTTCTTTTTATACACTTGAGCCTGACAATGAGGCTCATGCTAACTAGGTGACTCTTACATATTTGAGCCTAAACCATATGCACAAACCTAGTTTTCATTAAGTTCTTGCCTGATCTTTGCTCTTGTCTTTTCCTTTGGCCTTCTGAGCTCTCTCCTTTCCTACTGTGGGAGGGGGGATTTCTAGGTCTCCACGCTCCTCACCAGGCTGGGAAGGGAGAGAACTTCTTTTTGCGTAGGTGCTTTCCTATTTGCTTCCCCAGTTTGTGAGTCCTTTCCCCAGGTTTCTTTTCTGGAGACCTTTATCTATTTAAGGGGCAATCTTCTCCATCTGACCTCCCCCTTTCTAAAGAGGGGAGAGAATTTTTTTTGGCTTCTTGTTTCCTGCTTGTCCACTCTCTTGATTCTAATTCTTCCTAAAATAAATCCCATAATACATTATTCACTTTCTTCTGAGTCAGATTTTGCAATTCTTTGATAACTTGGACAGGGACATGAAAATGGGGGATCATGGGCCTTGGTGGGGGATCTCCTATGCCGTTATGGAGAGCTAACCCCTCTTAAGATCTCTTGCATCAGTCTCTCCACTCCCAGGAGTTGTGGTCCTCACATCAATACTCATGGAAGATTGTCCAAAACCATCACTGAGGATTAATTCTCCACATCCTTGGAAAACTCTAAAGCCTACCATGAGGTATTTGCCATATAAGATAATGATTGGAAAATATATCTTGACTTCTGGTTAAGATGGTGGCAAAGGTACCATGCCAAAGCAGCCTAGGGGGGAAAAAGGCAAAAAGAAAAACAAAAAACAAAAAACATCAAAATATACACTTTTACTAAAAAGTGTTTATAGGAAATTAGAACAGCAGTGGAGTAGGAGAAATCCAGAGCATCTAGAGCCTGCACAGGCCAGCAGAAGCTGCTCCGGTGGGGTAAGTCCACATGCGAGACCATGGCAGCAGGTGATAGCCAGCTACCAGGCTCGGCTTGAGCAGCAGGAAAAGCCAGGTGAGGGTATTTTCCACTCACACCTGAGCACTCCACAAACTCAAGAAATGTGAAGGGAGAACGACAATGAACAACGGAGGAGTAGATCACAAGTTAGAAGAACACGTGGAACAATGGGCAAACTAGAGCAGCATCAGCTCCCTCCCATTCCCCACAGCCAATGCTCAGCCCTTGGGAACACAGCAATGGTCCAGGGACCTGGCCATGCCTACTTGAACTGACAGAGCACCAAAGAGGGATTCAATCAAGAGCGCAGCTGAGACCAAAATCATCCCAAAAGGTAACTGGGATTACACCAGGTCAGTACCCACCTAATATACCTGGTATATATACCTGAACCAGAGTGCTAATTGCACCTTCCATATCAGGATAAATTATATATTAAATTGGATGGATGGTCAAATTTGCCATTCTTAAATAAGCTGTATCTTGCACTGTTATTTGTTGCTTCTTGAATTATAGTGGCTTTGTTTACTCTTCTGTTATACATTAGGGAAGGGTTTCACCTGGTCACAAGCTGTCTTGGAACCTTCTACAGACCAGAAATCTTAACCACCTTGTTGTCAGGATTAAATGAGTAGGTGAGACACCAATCAGCCTAAGGGACATACAGAGAATCTGGTTGTCATAATACCTACTCTTGGATAAATACTCTGGCTGTTTTTCATTGTAAGTGTACATTGTTTAGTTAAATTTCAGAATATGTCTGTATTTTGTTCCACTAAACCAACTTAAATACTCTCATAGCACACACACTCAACAACTAGAGTCACTTTTGTAGATACTTAGAGCCACACTAGTGCCTTAAGCTGCTACCCTGAAGATATATAGCATCAGATTGATTGATACATCTCATAATACCCAGCTAACTGGAAAATTGAATCATTAAATAATCCAAGATGCAAAAATATATACATTATAATATAGAAACGATAAAACTCAAGATAATATTAATCCACCAAAAAGTATTAATGCATCAGAAATGACCTATAGTGAGAACGAGTTAGAGGAAATGCCTGAGATAGATTTCAAAAGAATGATTATAAATATGTTCAAAGAAATCAAAGGAATCAAAGAAGATACAGGACGCCAATTTAATGAATTAAAGAGGTCAATACAAGACATAAATAAGGAAAGAGAAATAATAAATAAAAACCAGTTATAATTACTAGTAATAAAGAACACAGTTAATGAAATAAAAAAAAATACTCTGCAGAAAATCTCATTAGTAGAATGGATGAAGGAGAGGACAGAATATCTAAGCTAGAAGACCAGGTGGCAGATCTAATACAGTCCAACAAAGAGAAAGACAAACTTATAGAAAAGTATGAGAGAGAATTTCAATATATTTGGGACATTATGCAAAGATCAAACATAAGAATTCAGGGCATAGTAGAAGGAGAAGAATTTCACTCCAAAGGCATAGTTGGCATCTTCAACAAAGTCATAGAAGAAAACTTCCCCTAAATTGTGAAAGAGGTGCCAATGAAGATACAGGAAGCCTTTAGAACACCAGCCAGACAAAACCTGGAAAGAACCTCTCCTTGCCATATTATAATCAAACTACCAAACATACAAACCAAAGAAAAAATATTAAAAGCAGTCAGAAAGAAAAATAAAGTTACATAAAAAGGCAATCCTATTAGGATTACAGCATATTGCTCAACACAAACTTTAAAAACCAGAAGGGCTTGGAGTTATTTATTCCCAGTTCTGAAAGATAACAACTGTCAACCAAGATTACTTTATCCTGCAAAGATGGAGAAATAAGGACATTCCATGACAAAAGCAGGCTAAAGGACTATTTGAAGACAAAACCAGCTCTACAGAAAATATTTGAAGGAATCCTCCATGATAAATAAAAAGAAAATCACACATATAAGGAACAGGGAAAAAAAAAAAAAACCCTCAAATACTACTTAACACAAGAGAGCAAAGGTAAAACTGGAAGAACAACAAAATGTCAAAAATGATTACACAACTTTCAATAATATCTCTTAATATCAATGGCCTTAATGCCCCAAGCAAAAGACATAGGTTTGCAGACTGGGTTAAGAAGCAGGATCCTTCAATTTGTTGCCTCCTTGAAACCCACATTTCTACAAAGGATGGACACTATCTTAGGGTGAAAGGTTGGAAAACAGTGTTTCAAGCAAGTGGACCTAGAAAACAGGCAGGGGTTGCTATCCTAATATCTGACAAGGTAGACTTCAGTCCAACATCAGTTAAGAAAGATAAGAAGGCCACTTTGTATTGATTACAGGGACCCTCCAACAGACCATTACAATACTAAATATAATTGCACCTAACATGGCGGCCCCAAATTCATCAAACAAACACTATTAGAACTAAGGTCACAGATAACACCAAACACAGCAGTAGTGGGTGACTTCAGCACCCTACTCTCAATTGACAGGTCATCCCGGGAAAAAATAAACAGAGAGGCATTTGGACTAAATGCTGCAGAATATACATTCTTTTCAGCAGCACATGGAACATTCTCTAAAGTATACCATGTATTAAGACTTAAAGCAAATCTTAACAAATACAGGAAAATTGAAACAATTCCTTGCATTCTATCTGACCACAATGTGTCAGGAGCTGCAGGGGAGCTGCAGGGGAGCTCCAGCTGCTCTTTGACTTCAGGAGCTACAGGTGGTCTTTAATCTCTTATCCTACAGCCTAGGTAAGAAGGCAGCCCAGGTGAAATAAGCCAGGCATCATTTAACATAAGGCAAAGGCACCTGATAGAGGGGCATTACCACATGGCCCTGGGCAAAAGGGCATTGTCTTCTGTATATAAGATTGTGTCTCCTTAATAAACCTGAGCCTTGATCAGAACTTGTCTTGGCTCCATTCCTTGTGTTCTTGTCTCAGATCCATTGCCACTCCCTCCTTCGGGGTCTGTTTCAACCTTCATGCTGCAGGCCGGCACAACAATGGAATCAAACTACAAATCAATAGCAAGAAAGGCTATAGAGCATATACAAATTCATGGAAATTAAACAACACATTACCAAAGGATGAATGGGTCAATGAAGAAATCAAGAGGGAAATCAAAAAAATTATAGAGTCAAAATGATACTGAGCACACAACATACTAAAATCTCTGGGACACAATGAAGGCAGTTCTAAGAGGTAAATTTATCACTTTAAGTGTCTATATTAATAAGTTAGAAAGGTTGCAAGTAAACAACCTAATGCTTCACCTTAAAGCCTTAGAAAAAGAAGAACAAGGAAACCCAAAATAATCAGACAGGAAGAAATAATAAAGATTTGGGCAGAAATTAATGAAATAGAAACTAAATAAGAATCCAAAGAATCAATGAAACAAAGAGTTGGTTCTTTGAAAGGATAAACAAGATTGATAAACCCTTAGCAAATCTGACCAAAAGAAAGACAGAAGAGACACAAATTAATAAAATTAGAGATGAAAAAGGTAACATAACAAAAGATGCCAGAGAAATTCAAAAAAATCATAGGGACATACTATAAAAGCATACACTCCACAAAGTATGAAAATCTGAAAGAAATGGATGATTTCCTTTATCTATATGAAATATCTAAATTAAATCAAGATGAGATTAATCACTTAAATAGACCTATAACAAGCATGGAGATCTGAACAGTTATCAATAATCTCCCAAATAAAAAAAGCCCAGGCCCAGATGGATTGACTGCTGAATTTTACCAGATAGTCAAGTAAGAGTTAACACCATTGCTTATTAAGCTTTTCCATAAAATAGAAAAAGAAGGAATTCTACCAAACTCCTACTATGAAGCTAGCATCACCCAGATACCAAAACCAGGCAAACATAGAACAAAAAAGAAAATTACAGACCTATCTCCCTCATGAACATACATGCAAAAATTCTCATTAAAATATTGGCAAACAGAATACAAGAATATATCAGAAAGATCATTTACCCTGACCAAGTAGGCTTTATCTCAGAGATGCAGGGATTGTTCAATTTATACAAATCTATACATGTAACACATTATATTAATGGACTTAAGGACAAAAACCACATGATCATTTCATTAGATGCAGAGAAAGCATTTGACAAAATCCAACATCCCTTCATAATAAAAGCCTTACAGAGACTGGGAATAGAAGGAACATATCTCAATATAATAAAGGCTATTTATGACAAGCCTACAGCCAACATATTACTAAATGGGGAAAAACTGGAAGCTTTCCACTAAAACCAGGAATGATACAAGGGTATGCACTTTTCCCACTTTTATTTATTTTAGTACTGGAATTCTTAGCCATAGCAATAAGGCAAGAAACACACATAAAAGGCATACAAATTGGAAAGGAAGAGATCAAGTTATCATTATTTACAGATGACATGATTCTACATATAAAGGACCTAACGACTCTACTAGTAAACTGTTAGAGCTGATAAAAACCTACAGCCATGTAGCAGGATACAAAATAAATCCACAGAAATCAGTAGCCTTCATATATGCTAACAACAAACACACAGAGGATGAAATCAGAGAATCACTCCCATTCACAATTGCATCAAAGAAAATAAAGTACCTTGGGATAAACCTAACCAAGGAAGTAAAGGATCTCTACAATGAGAACTTTAAAACACTCAAGCAAGAAATTGCAGAACACATTAGGAAGTGGGAAAAACATCCCTTGTTCCTGGATTGGAAGAATCAATATTGTGAAAATGGCAATCTTACCAAAAGCAATCTACAGATTTAATGCAATCCCCATCAAAATTCCAAAGGCATTCTTCATGGAAATAGAAAAAAAATCCAAAAAAAAAAATTCATTTGGAATCACAAAAAGCCTCAAATATCTAAAATAATACTGAGCAACAAAAGTAAGGCTGGTCGTATCACCATACCTGATTTTATCCTATACTACAGAGCCAGAGTAACAAAAACAGCGTGGTACTGGCACAAAAGCAGACATGTAGATCAATGGAACAGAATAGAAGACCCAAATGCAAGTCTAGGTAGCTATAGCCACCTGATATTCAATAAAAATGACGAAAATACTCATTGGAGAAAAGACAGCTTCTTCAGCAAATGGTGTTGGGAAAACTGGATATGTATCTAGAAGGATGAAAATAGATCCTTTTCTCTCTCCATGCACAAGAATTAACTCCAAAATGGATTAAAGACCTTAACATCAGACTTGAAACTCTGAAACTGCTAGAGGAAAAAGTAGGGGAAACCTTTCAACATATTGTTCTTGGCAAAGACTTTCTGAATACAACTCCAGTTGCTCTGGCAATAAAACCACAGATTAACCACTGGGACCTCATGAAATTACTTTTTTTTTTTTTTTCTGCAAACACACAGTAAAAAAAGCAAAGAGGCAACCTACAGAATGGGAAAAAATCTTTGCCAGCTATATATCTGATAAAGGATTAATATCTAGGATATACAAAGAACTCAAAAAGTTAAATAATAAGGAATCAAACAAGCCAATCAAAAAAATGGGCTTTGGAGCTAAATAGAGCATTCTCAATGGAAGAAATATGAAGGGCATATAAGCATCTAAAAAAATGTTCTACGTCACTAGTCATCAGGGAAATGCAGATTAAAAATACTTTGAGATTCCATCTCACTCCTGTCAGATTGGCTACCATCATGAAAATGAATGATCAAAGATGCTGGCAGGAATGTGGAAAAAGAGGCACTCTTCCACACTTTTTGTGGGAGTGCAATCTGCTCCAGCCATTGTGGACATCAGTGTGGAGGTTCCTAAAACAGCTAAAGATTGATCTACCATATGACTCATATATAGCACTCCTAGGCATATAGCATTCTAAGGACTCATCTCATTTCCTTAGAAATATGTGCTCAACCATGTTTATTGCTGCTCAATTCATAATAGCTGGGAACTGGAACTACCCTAGATATCTCTCAACTGATGAGAGGATAATGAAGATATGGCACATTTATTCAATGGAGTTCTACTTAGTGGTAAAGAAAAATGAAGTTATGAATTTTGCCAAAAAAAATGGATGGATCTGGAAAAGATTATACTAAGTGAGGTAACCCAGGACTAGAAAGCTAAGCACCGCATCTCATACATGGATCCTAGCTACAGATGATTGGCTTTCTGTGTGAGAAGGAAAAAACTCAGTAGTAGAGGCCAGTAAACTAAATAAGAGATACAAAGGGAAGAGAAAGGAAGGGAGGAGGGTACTTAATAGGCCGATATTGTATATATGTAAGTAGAAGAATAGATTAATGGGGGTGAAAAGGCCCAAAGTGAGGTCAGGGGAGGAGACTGAGTAAAGGAAAGGTGGAGGGAGGGCTAATCAAAATCTAAGAGGATATAAATAATTCATATGAATCCTCTGGTTTTGGACAATGGAACACTCAGGAGCTGTAGATCATTGCTAGAAATTTTTCAGGGCCAGGGATGGGATACCTTCCAATGAGTTGTTTTCCAGGGAGGTCCATGATTCCCCCAAAACATTATAGGCAATTGCTGAGGCCCTTGGTTTCCCACCAGGAATCAATGATAAGACCCTATTGCTGAAGAATCTACATACTTGGGCTGCAAGGCCACTGTGAAATACTGTTGGAACTGAGCTGATAACCTCCCCCATGAAGACCTGCTGACAGAAAGCTGGATGAAGCCATTCTACATGCAGTTCAATGGGAGAAAGAGATACCAACAGTGAAGATACTCAACAGTGGACACTGCAAGCCTTATATTTGGCCATCCAGGCCAAATGAGCCAACAGGTGCAATAGTGGCAGGTGTGTCATGGTGGAAACCAGCTGCCCTCCAATTGGACTGGAGGTCTGCTCCAAGGGAGGGAATACTTCCCTGATACTGAAAACTTAAAACAGGTTAGTCATGAGCCCTAGGGGTGTAACATCTGCTGATTTCTGGATAAGTGTATATACTATGCTTACCAAACTGCCCAGTAAGCACTTCTCTTAATATTCGTACCCTTATATTAATGCTACTCTCATTTTGGGTAGAGAATCCTTCTCTTTTCAGATGACAGTGACCTTGGGATGACTCAGAAGGTATCATGGTGCTGGAAAGAAGTGACTAGAATACCGAGTAACATCTCAATCACACCTTCCAAGGCTCAGGGTCCAATGTGGAAGAGGTTGCAGAAAGAATGTAAGAGCTAAAGGAAGGATAAGACTCCTTACAATGTGCTCCCTCCAGACATAAAATGGCCTGGATATCCATGACCTCATAATGCCTGACACTACCTACACAAGACCGTCATAAGAAGAGGGAAAGACATGACCTCAAAATAAAAGAGAGCCTTATTGAGATGGGGAGGAGATATGATGGATAATGGAATTCCTGCAGACATAAAATGGCCTCGATATCCATGACCTCATAGTGCCTGACAGTACCTACACAAGACCATCATAAGTGGAGAAAGAGATCATGACATCAGAATAAAAGAGAGACTTATTGAGATGGGGAGGACATATGATGGAGGATGGAATTTCAAAGGCGAAAAGGGGGGGAAGGAAGGTATTACCATGGGATAATTTTGATAATCATGAAAAAAAAAATTGTTTGTTTGTTTTGAGGTAGGGTCTCACTCTAGCCCAGGCTGACCTGGAATTCACTCTGTAGTCTCGGGGTGACCTTGAACTCACAGTGATCCTCCTTCTTCTGCCTCCTGAGTGCTGGGATTAATTGTGTGTGCCACCATGCCCGGCATGAAAAATGTTTAAAAAAAATTAATTTAATTTAATTAAAAAAAAGAAATATATATCTTCATCCCTCTTTGGTTCAAATCCTATAATAAGATACAAGTTTCAGCAGGTCCCTAAAATGTAAAGGTAAATTCTGAAGTATGTACTACTCTCTAAAATAACTATCTTGAGTTTTCTAATTTGTAGGAGTATCCTATCAGGAATATATAAATGAAGGTGTAGTAAGGGGGTGAAAAAATGGTAACAGTAACATAAAACAGGATGTTTTTTATCTATTAATATGGGCCTATTAAGCAGAAATTCTGTATTTGAATTTTCAGCTGGAAAATTAGAAAGGGCCCTAAATGTCTAAGTATTTGGCTGAATAAAATCATGGATTGAATGATAACTAATGATAAACAAGCCATAAATGTCAATGTCTCTTGGCATAATGTGAAAGAAAAGATTCAAAAAATTACAGTGACTTGGAATGTTAGGATATATTGATTATTTAAAACTTATTTACCTAGTATGGGAGGGTCCATAAAATGAGTCCTTCATAAATACTTTGCAATGTAAATATGTGAAGTAAGCACCATAATCCTTAAAGGTTCATTAATTGCTTTACTCTGTACACCAGATCTAACAGTGGGACACACCATCACTCATTTGGAAAACCTAAATGCAGAGAGGAGGATGAATCGTAGAGCGGCAAAAATTAAATGGCAAAACCCAGCCACCAACAGCAAGGTGAGAGTGAATTGTGACTATAGACAACAGAATCAAAGCAGGCATCAGAATATTTTGACCCCCAGTAACCAATGACATTAAGTTAATCATGATGCCTTAGACTGAAAGTGGATAGAAGGACAAGCAAATCCTGACTTTATCTGTTTAAATAGAAAACCTCCAGGTCAGTTGGACAAAAGTGTAATGTTAAGCATAAATTCACAAGATACAGCCAATAGGTCAACTCTCAGGCTTGAGCCCATTATAGACATAGAACATCTTAAATAAAAGGGAAGGGAGTATTGGGGTGATGGAGAAGTAGATAAAGTATTTGTCATTTAAGCGTGAGGATCAGAGTTCAGATCTCTAAAACCCACCTAAATATTATGTGGACATCGTGACCTTCCTGTAATGACAGCACTGGAAAGGCTGAGACAGGTGCTTCACTCAGTAAGGTGGCTAGCTAGTCCAGACAAATTTGCATACCCTGGGCTCAAGTGAGAGATGCTATCACAGTACATAAAGTGAAGTTCAAACCAGAGAGATGACTTAGCGGTTAAGGGGCTTGCCTGGGTAACCTAAAAATCCAGGTTCAAATTCCCAGTACACACTTAATCCATATACATAAAGGTGGCATATGCATCTAGAGTTTGTTTGCAGTGGATGGAGGCCATAGCCTGCCCATTCCCTCTCCACCCCCACCCCCCGGCCAGGTCTTTCTCTCTCTCTCTGTAGTAAACAAATAAAAATTTGAAAAAAAATATTTAAAGTGTAGCTCAAAAAGAAATGATACCTGATGTTACCACTGGTCTCACACCTGCATCTACATACCTACACACATCATACATGCATTCCTGGACAGGAAATATATTTTTTTAAGCACAGCAGAAAGGGACAATGACCACAAGGATCTGATACACTGCTGAAAATTTCTGTGGCTGATTTTTGTATTAGGTTTCTCAAAAGAGCTTTTTGGCCTTGAGGAAGGAGTGATGATAAAGCATTTTGGAGATTACTAAATGCCATGTGCAGACATTGACTCCAGAGAACTGAAAACCTGTCTGTAGCCTTCCAGTCAGAGTAAGTTCTCATGGAGAACAGGTGATCCATGCAGTTTCAGTGCAGCTCTGCCTCACAGTGGGCTGAGTGTATTCCCAAAACTGTCCTGTGGTTATTTCCCCAGATTCAGAATGAATCATTGGAATAGACATCTTCAGATGCTGACAGAATCCGCACATCAATTCCCTGAACCATGGAGTAAGGACTAAGGTGATGGAAGAGACAATATGGAAGCAATTAAACTGTCTCAATTTAGGAAAAGACTAAATCAAAAGGAAAAAAAAAAACATAAACCTCCTGGAGGGAATGTAGAGATGAGTGTCCTCACAAATAAGCTGAAAGATGTGACCTGGCAATTCCCACCACATCCCCTTTCAGCTCCCCCATTTGGCTGATGCAGGAGCAGATACATCCTGGAGAAGGAAAATAGCTTATTCTCAATAAGCTTAACCAAGTAGTGGATTCCAAAGGCAGCTGTTGGACCAGATGTGTTTCCATTGCTTGAGAAAATTAGCATATCCCCTGATATCTGTTAAACAGCTACTGCTCTGGACATTCTCTTTTATGCCATAATTCTTCAGAAGCCCACCAGAAGCTATTTCTTACTTCTTGCCAGGCCATAAATATCCCTTCACTCTCCTACCCCATGGGTATATCGACATTCTGGCTCTGTCATAATTTAGTTCACAGGGACACTTTGTTGACAGAACCTAGCATGCAATAAGTAACAACTACACGAAATCTATTAGAAAGATAGTATGTGACAGTTGAGAAGCAAATCCAACAAAAACCAGAATATTCCACCTCAATGGAATATCTGAGGCCAGTTGCATGAGGATTGTTGAAATCACTTGTCTAAGGTAAAATGAGTTATTATATGGCCCCTCATTGCAATCAAGAGTCACAATACCATTGAGCTAATTTGGAGTTTTTAATTTTTTAAATTTTTTTATTAAGTAGAAAGTTGTGTGGACACATCATATGTTAATACTATCTTTTCCTCCTCGCTGACCCCATTCTGTTGAGGGTCTTCCTAATGGGATCTCTGGCATTCCCCTTCAGTTTGTGGGTTATGAGATGTCAGAGCATCATTCAGTCATTGTAAGGGGCGGGGGCAGTGCTCTGGGCATTCTCTTCCATTCTGTTCTTACAATCTTCTGCCTCTTCTTCCACAAAATTCTCTGAGACATAGTGTGTGTGTGTTATGTCTACTTTAGTATTGTGCTCTCAACAGGTTCTGGGTTGCTGCTTTGGTGGGCTTTGAGTGTCCTCAATATCTCCATCACCTTGGCATTGGTTGACAGGCTCACTATTGAAGCAGCACTCTTGCTCATCTCACCAGTTCCTCTGTGGTTTAACCTGGTCCCTGATTGATGTCCAACAGGTGGTTTATCTCCTCAGTACTAGCTGCCTTCTGAAAAAGGAAAAAAAAAAATCAAACGATTCTCCAATGGAGAATAAGGGTAGAATAGGTTCAGTGGGATAAGAATTATCAATTAAGAGAGCTTTTGATGGGTTTAGCCTCTATTTTGGCTAAGGATGAGTGGGATCTTCTTGTTAGAGTCCATGATTTTAGTCTCCATAGGATTCTGACTTTGTTCCCAGTTCCATCTATGGTTTCCTCTCCACACAGTAGATGTCTTAGCCAATCAGTGAGCCATTGGTTCCCTACCTAGGCTGAGTGCCACCATTTGGATTTTTGATACGTGTTTCTCATCTAGTTTCCTATTACTCATTTACCAAAACTAGCTTTGAGGGGATCTAGAATGAGAGAAAGCTGTTCATCCAGTCCAGTAGACTATAAGCTGCTCTTCCAGCTAAGCCTTTGGTTCCAGCATATTAAGTTGTGTTTGAAGCTTTGGTTCTAAAAATGTTATTAACTGATACAGATACTGTTTAGAACATTCTCCATGTCCCTACCTGTAAAACACTGCAGTGTAGTTTTTTTTTTTTTAATTTGTTTTGAATCAAAAACTCTGCTATTATCAGCAAATCACTATCCTCCTTTTGAGACAGGCCTTCATCTGTTACTAGAAGCTGAATGTTTGGCAAGCATCAATACATTCTTGTGAGACATATACTGCCAGTCACAGACTGGGTTTTATCTTATCTACTAACTATAATGTTGACATTGGGAGAGAACACATCACTCTCAAATGGAAGTGGTCTGAGTGTAATTCAGCTGAGCAGAACTGAAAGGCACAACTAAGTTACACAAAGAAGTGGTTCAAAACCTCTGTCAGACTTCCTTCTCGGTTCTCAGCTGCAGCTGTGACTTCTTGGGGTTTTTCTTAAAATCATGGGACACAAGAAGAGATCATGGTATCTTGGTTTGCAGTTATTTTCTCAGTGTATGTGAGCAATGGCTAGTAGATAGCTACAGAACTGCAGCCCCTTTCTGATACATCTGTAAATGCCACTGTTGAGGAGAAGTTCTTCCAGTAGGCAGAACTTTAGTCAATAAATCTACTTTCTAGAGTTTTTGGAAAACAAAAAATGATCAGATATGTAATTATACAAAAATGCATTGTAACCACAAACTTGAAGAGTGTAAACCTGATTAAAAAAATAACTTTGTCTGGAGAGAGGGCTTAGTGGTTAAGGCATTTGCCTGCAAAGCCAAAGGTCCCAGGTTCAATTCCCCAGGACCCATGGAAGCCAGATATGCACAAGGGGCACATGAATCTGGAGTTCATTTACAGTGGCCAGAGGCTCTGGCATGGCCATTCTCTGTCTGTCTCTCTTCTATCTATCTCTCTCTGCTTGTAAATAAATTAACAAAATTTAAAAACTAATAATAACTTTTGTAAAGTGATATATAGGAAAATACATGAGGATATTTGTGTTTGATGTGAATATGAATGATGTGAATTACTCAAGAAAGACAGGTTTCAATAGGCAAGTTTATAAGTTGAAAACTGTGGACACAAATCAGCCTCTTTTGTTAGCAAACATGTTATCAATCAAAGGGCTCATTGACAAGGAAACCATGTTGTCAGCAACTGAGTATATACAAGGACCCATAAAAAGATTTCTAGTAGTCACATATGTGAACTTGGACTCATTTCTTATTGTCCAATCAGCCAATAGCAGAGACCAATGCAAAGCCCTCAGTATATCACATTCATTGGGTGATTAGTCAGCTTAGCTGGGGAAGATTAATTACAATGAACCACTGCTAGCATGGAAGGGCAGCATTTTGTCTTTATTGCCCTAGACAATTGCAATGGGTATGAACTTGCTTTCTCTATAGACAATGGTTCTGCCCAAACTAAATCTGTGGAATTATAGACTGCTTCTCTCAAATAAACTTACATTACAGCCAAAGAAATGTGATAATGGGCCAATATCATGTAGTTCACTGATCTTAGCTGTGCACTATGTCATACTGAAGCTTTTAGCTTTTGAAAACAAAGGAATATACTTTGGAAGACTCAGGGACAGTGTGAGATAAGTGACAATACTTTTTAAAAATTATTTTTCTTTACTTGAGAGAGAGAGAGAGAGAACTAGGAGGGGGAGGAGGGAGAGAATGGGTATGCCAGGGCCTCCAGCTACTACAAACGAACTCCAGATGCATGTGCCCTCTTGTGCATCTGGTTTATGTGGGTCCTGGGGAATCAAACCTGGGTCCTTTGGGTCTGTAGGCAAGTGCCATAACCACTAAGCAATCACTCCAGCCCAACAATACTTTTTATTGGGGGTTATATATGGTGTTAGGGAAGGCTGTATATGCTACATACTAAAATTATATTACATATATATTTATATACATATATATATATATATATATATATATATATATAACATATGCTATCTATATTAATATGTATAATATAACATATACTAAAAGTAACACTAGTATTCTGCAATTAATAATGAGAAAATGTATACCCAGAAGACAGGAAATCCCTTAGTCCTTATCTAGGTACTATTTTTCCCTATGATTAAGGTCTGTGGAAATCAACAACACCATTCAAGCAAGACCAAAGATGGCTAAGATATTTGGGAATGAACTTTAGTTTCACTCTACTAGATTAAGACAATTAGCTACTTTTTTTCTGAAGGCAAAAGGAAAGCAAAAATGGGAAGTGAAGATATAAAATTGCAATTATGACCACACTGTAAGTTAGAAAAATCTAATGGGTAATCATTATGAAAAGTTTCATTTGTTATGAATTCATTTCCCTGTTTATATACATATATAGTAGGACCTCTAGCTCCATTAAGCAAAAATATGTCTGTGCTGAGCAAACACTTTTTTCCTTTTCATCCTCCCTAGACAATATAGTATAACAACTTCTTACACAGCACTTATGCTACATTAGATATTATAAGTAATATGCAGGTACTATGGGAATCAGGGTATATGAAATGGCATATGGAGACTATGTCAGGTACAACAACACTTCATATAAAGGATTTAGTAAGAACGGGTATTGGTAAACATGAGAATTACAGAACCAGATCCACTCAAATACTGAAATACTGATAAACAACCATATTAAACAAGTTTAGCTTTTTTCTTTCTTTTTTTTTTTTTTGAAGTAAGTCAGTTTATTAAAATAATTGACTTAGGCATCTGCAATGGTGACTTCAACCTCCACTCCTGGCTCAATGCTGATGGAAGTAATCTGTTTAACAATCTCAGAGGGACTGTGTACATCAATGAGTCGCTTGTGGATTCTCATCTGGAAGGGATCCCATGTTTTGGAACCTTCACCACAAGGTGTTTTCCTTGTAGTTATTCTCAGTGTCTTGGTGGGCATGCGAACTGGTCCTTTCACTTTGAGGTTCTTGTCCTTGGCTCCTCTGATCAAGTCAGCACACACCTTCTCCAGGGACTTCACGTTGCGGCTGGTGAGGGTGATCCGGATTCTGTGGACGGCCACCTCCGGTTCCACAGGCGTCTTTCCGGTATCCTTAAAGGCCATGGCTGCGGCGCGGCTTCCTGACCGACTTGTCCCTCGGCGAGAGCGAACAGCTGGGAGTCAGGAGCGGGAGCAGACAGAAGCTCTGCTGCACCCACAGCCGCCTCTCTGAAAGGAATTTTTCTTTAAATTTGATGCCATGTAACATACACTACCTTAAGAGGTTCTTGAGTTTGCTAATTTTAAATCACAGTATTCAGTTTGGATACATAGGAAAACAGTAGCATCACTCATGAACTGTACTCTTCTGAGGAAGGAATTAGCAATTTTCTGGGAAGGTGGAATAGTCTACACCATGTTAGGTGGAAACATGAATTATGATCATGCTTCATCTTTATTTCTGGTCTAAGTTGATTTAGCTTGGTATATGGAAGCCACATTGAGAGAACGTGTGTCAATTTCAGTGGGCTACAGGATACCAAAGAGTTGGTAAAATATGGCTTCTGAGCTTATCACCAATGGCATCTCCACAATAGTTTAGATTCTGTTTCAATAGTGAGTAAAAGTGATTCATAGTGTGAGCAGCCATCAGCCAACACTTTGCCTGCTAGAACAAAATAGTATAGGAAAAAATGGATATTCTCCCCACCCCCCCTCTCTTTTTTCTTGAATGTGAGTAGTCATGTTCTCTCTTTCCTTTGGACAACAGAGGACTTCATCTGGGACATCAAACTCTGGAGCTTACACCAGGTATCACCACAGTTCTTAAGTTTTACACTCAAAAGTGAATTATAGCAGAGGTCTCTCTGTTTCCCCACATTGCATGTGGAAGCTTGTGGGGCTTCTCATCAGTAATTGTACACCAAATTTCTATGTTAATCTCATGTAGCTATGCCTTTTATTAGGGTTCTCTAGAAAAACAGAACCAATAGAATGAATTGCATTAAAAGAAAATTTATTGGATTAATTTATGACAGTTCAGCAATAAGCAATTTTCCCAAGAGTCAAGGAATCCGGTAGCTGCACAATGCATGAGGCTAGAAACCTCAGCAGTCCTAATCTGGCAATGAAGGCGTGGAGGCTTCCTGGAGAGCTTCTGGTCTTCATTTTGCTCTGGTCTTCAGTCCACGCTGATCTCAGCCCATGTTGGTATTCAGTCCATGCTGTAAGTCAGCAACTAGCACTGACAGCCAAGTGGGAAGAAGGTATTTTTTTTTCCCCAGAGCTTCCTTAGATAACCCCCCCCCCGACACACACACACACACACATCAAGAGGAGTTGCCCACTCTGAGGAAAGGGCTAATCCTAGGGGAAGGACTTCCTTCTTCAGTTAATCCTTCCTGGAAGCAACCTTAGAGACCCACTCAAGAGGAATGTCTGCAGATACCTAACCAGTATCAAATTGACAACAGAACTTAACCATCACAGTATCCACATCTAATCTATCTTTATCTATATATCTTTATTTATGTCAGCAGTTCTGTTTTTCTGGAAACACTATTAAAGCAAAACAGATTCTGATACTTCCATACTAGTAAAGAAATTTGAAGTTTTCTTTTTTAAATTTTAATATTTATTTGAGAGAGATAGAGGAAAAGAGAAAGGGGTTATATACACAAAAAGAGAGAGAGAGAGAATGGTTCACTAGGGCCTTTAGCCTCTGCCAACGAACTCCAGATGCACGACCTACCTTGGGCATCTAATTTATATGGATCCTGGGGAATTGAATCTAGGCCCTATGGCTTTGCAGTCAAGAACATTAACCCCTAATCCATATCTCCAGCCTGAAATTTTCATTTTTTAAGTTTATTCATTTGCAAGCAGATGGACATAGAAGAGATATAAGCAGAGATACAATAGGAGTGCCAGGGCCTCCAGCCATTGCAAGGAAAGTCTAGATTCATGTGCCACTTTTTGCATCTGGCTATATGCCTTAACCATTAAACCATCTCTTTAGCCTGAAATTTTCTTGATTAGAGTGAAATCCTAATAAAAATATTTTGGAAAACGTAGTCTGAAGTCATCTGATGTTGCATTTGAGATGGAAGGAAAAATGATATGTTACTATATGTGTGTGTGTGTGTGTGCGTGTGTGTGTGTGTGTGTGTGTACTACGGTCAGGTTCACATTACTGGCAGAAAACACCCTACCAAGAGCAGCTTGTGGGGAAAAAAAAAGGGGGTTATTTTGGTTTACAAACTCAATGGGAGGCTCCATGATGGCAAGGAAGAACAATAGTATGGGCAGAGAGTGGATATCACCAACTGGCCATCATCAGATGGGCAATAGCCACAAACGAGTCTGTCAAGAGGAAGCTGGTTATAATGCAGATAAACCTGCTCCCAACAAAACATTGCCTCCAGGAGGCTTTAATTCCCAGATTACCATGAACTGGGGATCTAGCATTCAGAACACCTAAATTTATGGGGGATACCTGAATCAAACCATCACAATAAATGATGGTATACATGATGACTACAATGAGAATGAAATGAGTGGGGTTCAGAATTATAGAAGTCAGGACGTTTAGGCCTTGGTGAATGAGTGAATTATGAAATCAGAAACAGAGAATTACGAATCTTTATCCCAGAGCAGGTTCTGGATTTGTGGGAAAAAATGCAGAAGCCTCCAACCTGCAATAGAATCTGAAATTACAACAAGGAAATCATTGAAGTAGCATGTGCAGAGTGACAAGAGTAGATGGAAAGGATAGAATTTTGGGACCTACTATCACTTAAAGGGATCACCTGGTTGAGGAGTTTGGTGACTAAAGGAAGAAATGATCAGACTGAAATGTATGAGTTATATGATCCGTTTCAACTCTGGAGGTAATTTGCATCTTTACTTTTTATTAACATTATTATTTAGGGGGAAATTAGTTTTCTCTCTAGAAAAACCCAACTTTTTATTCAGAGAATAAAGGAAAGAAATGAATTTTCAGTATTTAATAGAATATTTTATTTATTTATTTATTTATTATTTACTTTTTGGTTTATTGAGGTGGGGTCTCACTCTAGCCCAGGATGACCTGGAATTCACTATGGAGTCTCAGGATGGCCTCAAACTCATGGCAATCCTCCTACCTCTGCCTCCCGAGTGCTGGGATTAAAGGTGTGCGCCACCACGCCCAGCCTTAATAGAATATTGTAAATCATCAGTGCCTAAGTGGTAGTAGTTATAATAATATAATAAAAAAGAAAAGAGAACATTCAAGAGGCATGAGTAAAACATAGCCCCAAGGAAATCACAAGTACAGTTTTAAGAAGTGTACTTGTATTTCTAATAAGTGTGAACACAAGATTATTCTCTGTCTCTCAGGAACAGCCCATCTTTCTACTCTGGAGAAATGATTACAAAGAAAATGAGTCTGTGTCAAGTAATAGCGATCATGGATTTCCTAGAGAGTATTCTCACACAGGGTAAAATTCCTTCTTTACTTGTGTAGGTGTTCATACACTCTTCTATGTATATTTTAACACAAAGTGGACACATAACTTTTGGGCATCAGAAAATGTTTGAAAATGTTTAAGAACATTTGTCCTAGTTATATTTTATACAAAAAGGCTTAACAATGGAAACAAGGAGAGTTACAGTTGTTACTAAATACACCAGCAATAAGTGTTTTATATCAGAAAAAATAAACTTTGATTAAATTAGTAATGCAAGGAAAGCACTTATAGTTCTGGAGACAGGTAGGAATATTATCTTGGCAGGTGTGATAATGGGGTAACAAGTAAAATTGTTGGCCAAAGCAACCATATGTTTTAATTTTGAAATATAACAAGTGACATATTCAAAATAGTCATTGGTGACTAGTGAAGTGCAAAAGTCTATATAATCTCATTTTGTGCATGTGTAAATTTCATGATAAAAATCTATAATTATGTACATAGTGATGCAACAGAAGAGCAAATATTAAGAGAATCTGAAAACAGTGTAATTACTGTAATCTAAATGTCTATGGAAAGCCTTTTTCTGTGGATTGCTCAATGTTAGTTTTTACTGAGAAGCAGCTGAATAAAAATCATAACTTTTCATGCTTCAAAGTGGTCAGCAGGGACTTAGAAATAAATGAAAGAAACACATTGCAAAGATATTGAAATATAATATTGCATATAATACATATAATTTATAATTTGCTTAACTGAATTTTTAAATGTTATTAGCTATTAAAACATTTTAAACCAGAAAAGTTAAAATCGATTTTCAGACATTTCTCTGTGCTTCAGAAGACAGAACATCAAGAACGTTGGAAAGAGCTGGAGAAGATGGCTTAGCAGTTAAAGCACTTGCCTGAAAAGCCAGAGGACCCTGGTTCCATTCCCCAGCATCCACGTCAGCCAGTTGCACAAGGGGGCCCATGCATCTGGAATTCATTTGCAGTGGCTGGAGGCCCTAGCATGCCCATTCTCATTCTCTCTCTCTCTCAAACAAATAAATACATAAGATATATTTTTAAAAAGAACGTTAGAAATATTGACTTATTAATTCCACTTTTAATCACTTATCAGACAGAAGCTCTCTAAATAGGTATGCTCTTCCATGTTGGTATGCATGCATCTGTGTGGGCAACTTTCAGGTTTTGGTCCTCAACTTCATCTCAGTTTTGAGATGGGGTCTCTTATGCTACTTATTGTGATATGGACTAGGTTAGCTGATATGTGAGCTTCTGGAACATTCTGTGTTTCTGCTTCTCATCTCACAGCATTTTGGGATTTCAGGTGCTCACAACAATTTTCAGCTTTTATGTGTGTCTGGGGATTTGATTTCAGGCAGCCAGACACAAAGAAAAATGTCCTCTGAGCCATTGCCACAGATTTAAGTGGATATATGTCTTTGTTTAAAGATGTTCACCATGATTTTAAGCAAAAATGAATAAATAAAAGTATGTTTAAAAACCCAGAACTTTCTGAATTTATAATTGATATTCCTGAATGTCCATAATGGAGAAAATTAAGTTTAAGTATATTTGTGTATAAATAATATTCTATAAAATTATGAAAGAAAAAAAAATTTTGAAAAGAAGTTCACATCTTGATATTAGAATATTAAATAAAAGGGATAACATTATATATATTTAAAATATTCAATTGCCTAAGTGATGCCTGTCATTTATTGTATCAGTAATATTAACTGTGAGTCCCAATGTTAACTTATGTAATATGTGCATTAATCCAGAGATGGGGATCATTATTATTTTTTCCTCATAGTGGTTCTATCAGATACTGTTTTTTGCATTGTCATTTTACAAAGAAAAATAGTATGAGACAAAGAAATTCATTTTCTCTGTCATATAGCTATTAAATAGAAGGGTCAGAATTTATAACTAGACAATCTATTCTAGAATCTGTGCTGTGAACCACTAAATTACATTAGTAATAAATAGCCAAAAGAAAGACTGAAAATAATTGTCCTACACCGAGAGTGCTAACAGTGTTTATTCATTTCACTTCCTCAAGGGCCTTACAAGATGTGCCCTGCCCCTTTTCCTTCAGCATACATCTCTCTGTTTGCAGTGATCCATTCTCCATTAGCTGTGCTCTTACAGACAGCACTATCACATCATCATATATCTAAAATATATTTTTAAATAACACTTTTAAATTCATTCTGTTTTGGCAAAATTATTGGAGGAGCAATTATGTATGTACTCATCTCCCATCCACTATTCTACCCTTAGAAGAATTTACACTGAATATTGCTAGTAAAAGTGAAAATGATTCCAAAGAATTCTCTTTCCTGCAAGGTTAGGGTTTGATGAGTCCCCAGGAAACAATGAAACATATTTAGATAGTAGAAATGAAGTCACACTCACTTTAGAAAGAACAAAGCAGAGGATGAACTGTTGTAGTTCATGCAGGTTGTTGGCTGTGGCTCACCTGGTTAAATGGGCAGTGATAGGTCCTTGAACAGGTCTGGCTCTTATGATGCTTTGGGCTTGTAGATGTCTTACATGAATGCAGTCTTAACATGGCAAGGTTCACTTAAGCCATTGACTATATATATACACACACATACATACATACATACATACATACATACATACATGCATAAATACATACATAAATGCATAAAGAGTTGTTCTAACACTACCCCTACCCTCAAAGTTGGAGGCTTAGAAATGATGGGAGACCAGTGCTGACACCATCCCATACTCATCCTGAGAGATTCTAGGTTTTTCTTGCTTATTTACTATATATACATCTGACAGTTTATCACTCTTGTTGCAGACAACGCACAGCCCCAGGAACAGAGTACCTAATGAGAACCCTCAAATTTTAAAGGTCAAATTCTTAGAATAAATTATTGATTCAGGTGATCACACTTTAACTGATACAGATTCCTTCAAAACTGAATTTGAAGGACCACTCATTTTGTGCCATTCATTTTTACTTTTAGCCACACTATCAGGATTTTCTTAAACCACTCCAGCTTTTCATAATTCTTCTTTGTTCTCACCTTACTCTTAAACTCTTTCATAATGCTGAAATATTTAAGGCCAAAGTTCAATTTTATATATACTATGTAAAAATAGATTAATATTTATGTGCTTACAATCCACACATTTATAGTTTCTCCCATCCAGATCTTTCAAGTCCAAAGTCATGTGACTAAACTACAATGTTTGATATCTGTACTTGCATGTGGAGCTTTCCATCCACTGTGTGTAAAATAGAAATACTGACTCACCTGCTTTTCCTCTGTACAAAGCCTCTTGTCTAAATATTGTTGATCACAACAAAGAGTACAGACCATCCAGTTACTTCAGCCAGTCACCTGGGACTCATAATTAGTTGATTTTGTTTCTATTTTTATTACTCTAGATATAATTGTATTGGATATGAAATACCTTTTGATGAGAAAAATGTATGTTCCAAATATGGTCCTTCAAGTCATTAAACTTGCATAAAAGTCAATGCCATTAAAGTTGCTTTGTAATTCAGCAAAGTGATACAATAATATTTTCATAATATTATTATTTTCTTTCTTTTAACAATGCTGCAAACTGAGCATTTAGTAATCAAGTGTAGTGAACATGTTTTTTTTTTAAATTATTTATTTATTTATTTGAGAGCGACAGAGACAGAGAGAAAGACAGATAGAGGGAGAGAGAGAGAATGGGCGCGCCAGGGCTTCCAGCCTCTGCCAACAAACTCCAGATGCATGCGCCCCCTTGTGCATCTGGCTAACGTGGGACCCGGGGAACCGAGCCTCGAACCGGGGTCCTTAGGCTTCACAGGCAAGCGCTTAACCGCTAAGCCATCTCTCCAGCCCGTGAACATGTTTTTATAAGTAAATGTTTTATTCATATCTGAAAACAGATATTGCATGAAAAGTAGAGGTTCCACAACTTCAGTAATGTTTGTTTCAGCAATATTGTGAACACTGAAATTTATAATAATAAATATAATTGCTTTTTGAGGATCTGGAGACAAGAATTAATGGTTAAAGGCACTTGATTGCAAAGCCTAATATTCCAGGTTTGATTCCCTAGTACCCGCGTAAAGTCAGATGCACTAAGTGGCACATGCATCTGGAGGTATTTTGCAGTGACAGGAGGCTCTGGTGTACCCATTTTCTCTCTCTCTCTCTCTCTCTCTCTCTCTTAATCTCCTTATCTCTAAAAATAAATAAATAAATTGTTTTGAAGGATGAATACATTTCTTCCTGCCTTAAATTTCTTGCACATACATGTATAAACACATAGGTTTGCACATATATATGAAAGCTGGTAAATCAGTGTACCAAATCTATTTTTTCTTATCTGTAATATGTAAAACACAATAGTTCTCTAGCTATCTCACTGATTTATTGATTAATAAAGTTATGTAATAAAACTATACATTATAGCAGTACTTAAGATGATATAAACTATATTATGGCTTGTTGTAAAACTGTAAGTAAAAGCTACAGTCTTAATTACATTGTTAATTTTGATTTCTAATGGTTTATTGTTATTGGTACTCCTAGTTTCCCATAGTAAAACCTGGAATCAATTTCTGCATAAATTGAAGAAAGGTGGCCCTACCACCAAATTTATGCCATCTTAGATAAATAAAAGAATGAGATTTATAAATAATGCAAGTTTAAATATTTAAATTTAATTTAATCACAGTATAATTTAAGTCAATTTAAATATAATAAAATTTTTGACATGAACTGAATAAAGTTTTGGGGTTCTATTCTAACATAGAGTACAAACAAGAACACCAAACAGAGTCTTTGCATATGTAGGATACCATGTAGTGAGCTCAGGCAAGAGAGAAGGGGAGGAATACTGAAGATGCTCACTGGAAATGCTCCCAGTGTGACACTCACCTGTGTGGTGCTGACACTCAGAGACAACTTTAGATTTTTACTGTCATAAGGCAATTTCTTAGTCTGGGTACACTTCCACACCTCAAGTCATTGCTCTCTCCTAATTATGGATGAATTTTCAAGGTATAATCTATCTCTAGTATTAATGTATGGCAATAAGTTAATAGTGAAAATAATAGCCATGCTAATAAACACATTCTCTTATTACTTGATATGTAATTTAGTACTTTTTATACCTCAGCTTATCATTCTCTTTGTAAAGAGATGAGAACCGGAAAAGACTATTTTTAGGAAGAAATAACTACATAAATAAAAGTGAAGGTTTTTTTAATCATATCCCTTGATTTTTTTAATTTAATAAACCAGAATTTAGGGGGGATAGGTAGGTTAAAAGACAGATAATCTATGTATTTATATTTATATACATAAACTATAAAAGTGAATATATGTAACATAGCATTTTCTGTGTGAATTATTTTAACCAATTGATAAAATCTTTGTGTTTAAATAAAATATATAATTTTATGTTGGTCTCTCTAACACTGATACAAAAGGAACATAACAAGAACAGCATGTTAGATTCATAAAGAAATAATGTCAAATGGTTAATGTAATTCACCAGTTCAATAAACTGAATTAGCTAGTAGTAGGACAAAAAGATCACTGAAAACCCATCTATATTCATTTTATAAGGGCTGAAATGTAAACCAAATAATGTTCTTACTATATTTAGGCTCATTAATTGTAGCTATTATACCTATTGGATACCATGCCATCCAGATGTTTCTGGACAGCTCAACTAATTTTTCCCCTGTGTTCAGATTAAATAGTAATGGACAATAGTTGAAAAAAATCAATCACTAGTTAAGGTCTGAAGTTGTTTTCTTGTATTGCTTTCTTCTTTGTCTGTATTGTTCAAAAATATAATATCTTCATCAAATGAGTTTGAGATGTGGGCTGCTTCTGTCAAGGACAGCTATGGCACATGACCTAAGAATGACATAGTTTTCTGCTGTGCATTCATCCCTCATCCATCTCTCTGCTGATGTGGGTGATGTAGTATTTTTCTCTCCTTTTCAGATTATTTCTGAAGAAAATATAATACACAGTATTTAATAGCATTGTTTTTTCTTATTACCTTATTCATTTTTGGTTGTGCAATAATCATTGTCACATGTTTTGAAGAGAATTCTGTGTTAAGTACTATTGAAAATGTAGTATGTGGTGGAATACTGAATTTTAATGTGTCATATTCCATTCTATTGATGTAGGTAATAAATTCAAATGTACATATATTCCAAGACAAATGGAAACATATACACAAACATTAATAGATTGATATATACTTATATACACAGTTAACACAAGAAAGTTGAAGTATCATATAAAAGTTATAAAACTAACTTATACTTCCAAAAAACAAGGCTGTTAAACTGTTTTCCCATAGTAATGGATAATGAACAGTATTACTGGTGATAGTAATTTAAAGAATTAAATTATCCTTTCTCTGTTTTTGTTTGTTTTGCTTTTCAAGGTAGAGTCTCTCCCTAGTTCAGACTGACCTAGAATTCACTATGTAGTCTCAGTCTGGCCATGCACACATGGCTATCCTCCTACCTCTGCCTCCCAAGGGCTGGGACTAAAGACATGTGCCACCATGCCTGACTTGAATTTATCCTTTTTAATACTGATAGTTCAAGGCATAGCTTCTGTCATGCTAGACCTTGAAGATAAGGTAAAATGTACTATTCACAAAGTACTTATTTTGTGCATGTGTGAGTATATGTGTGTATGTGTGTACTTTGACAAAGATGTTTTAAGTTAGCTTTCCATATTTCTAGTTAAGCCAAAATACAGACTAAACACAATCCTCCTCCCAAGCAGGTATTGATTAATTGGGGCCTGATTATTAATGTCATTCTGGTAGCTACTGAACTATGAGAACTGGTTTAAGTAATCTACCACCAGGATATTATAGGCTACATAAACACAGTTCGGTGAATACATTTGTCACGGAAATTTAGGGAGCAGAATAAAAACATCAAATTATAAATAGCCTGTGAAGTATCTCCAGAATAGAGCAGTCAGAGGCACAGACATGTCAGTGAATTTTACAGTCAGAGATTGAGGCAAGTACATAATTAAGGTGGAGATCTAGAAGAGTAGCCATGGGAGCCTGATGTCCTGACTAGGTGATGATTTACTAACTTAATTATTTCTGACTCTTCTGAGGAAAACAGGGGTGTTGCTCCTTAATAGATGTCACTCTAACATATGACACAGGGTATTTGCTGACATACAAATAATTATATCTTGTTTAGTTAAAAAATATATGTCATGATGTAGGATGAAGGGTTCAATTAATGTCTTTGATTCCTTTCGATTAATTAGAAAGTTTGCATAAAATGTCAATGTGTGTGTGTGCATGTGTGTTTACCCAAGCTTGTTGGATTGAGAAAAACTGTTTCTGTCTCTGGTGGACACTTAAAATTAAAACTAGGCTGGAGAGATGGTTCAGCAGTTAAAGCGCCTGCCCATAAAGCGTAATGACCTGAGTTTGATTTCCCAGTACCTATGCAATGCCAGGTGCACAAAGTGTTGCATGCATCTGGAGTTCATTTGCAGCAGCTGGAGGTCCTGGTGTGTGTATTTTCTTTCTCTCGCTTTCCCTCTCTCTCTCTGCCTGGAATGGTGGCACTTGCTTTTAATTCCAGCACTCAGGAAGCTGACATAGGAGGATTGCTGTGAGTTAGAACCTAACTTAGAACAGCCCGGGCTAGAGTGAAGGCCTACCTCAAAATAAACAAAATCATCATCATCATTATCATCATCACCATAACATTAGCACCATGCAAAATTACATGAGTTAAAAAAAAAACAGTCTGGTATTTTTAATGAACTTCAGGTTCTATATTAGAAACAATGAACATTGTGTACTAGCTAAAAGATTAATCTTCTTTTATTTTAGTAATACCTTACTTATGATCAGGAAAAGGAATCTAATGATAAGACCTGATAAACCTTCTCCAAGTGCTTGTATAATGAAGCTTGCTGCTTTGTATTTCAAAACTAGAGTTTTTAGGAACATGAGTAAACATATCTTTGTTAAGTAAATTAATGAGAAGGAAACAGTTGGAAGTTATCTCAGCCAAAATTAATTTTATTCCAAATGAACTTTATAATATTTTATTACATTCACTCAACCAACTAATGCTTAATTTTATTGTATTTATTTATCTTTAGACAGAGCAAGAGCAACAGAGAGAGAATTGGAGCACCAGGGTCTCAGCCACTGCAATAGAACTCCAGATGCTTGTGCCACCTAGTGGGCATGTGCAACCTTGTATTTGCCTCACCCACCTATGTACATCTGGCTTATGTGGATCTGGAGAGTCAAACATGGGTCTTTAGGCTTCACAGGCATGTGCCTAAACTGTTAAGCCATTCCTCTAGCCCTAATGCTACATTTTAATTCACATTAGAAAAATGGTGATATAGTTTCCTTCTATATTTCTCTGAATCTCTTTTTCTTGGCAAATATTTTGTGAGCAGAAGGAAGTTTTGTTTCAACTTAAGTCATCAGAAAATCAAAACAGCACTTATAACAAAGATTAGATTCATGTTTACTTAAGTCAACTTGACAACGTGCAGCTAATATGACTATTTGCAGCAGTCTCACTTTAATCACTAGTTGAGTTCACCTGTACTTGTTCATATCGTCTTAGTACAATCTGAAGGATGAGTCCTGTAATAATGCCATCAATTTTAATATAGGGTTGCAGCAATAAATGGAATAAATTTACTTTTCCATGGAAAATATTTGTGGCAGTTTGAATAGATGGCCCCCAATATATTCAGTTCTTTATTGTTTGTAGTTTGCATCTGCTGGATACTTGGCTGGAGACAATGTCACTGGGTGGCTCTTAAGGTGTGCTGGTGGATTTCAGATTTCAATCTAAAGATATGCAAAGCATACCTAGGTGGAGTTTCTGAAGTGTGCTGTGCGGTGTGGCTTTTTGGCTTTTGGCTTGTGCTTCTCTCTCTCTGCTTGGACCTGTGAAGGCAGGCCAGCTTCTTCTGCCATTATGGAACTTCCCCTGGATCTGTAAGCTTCAATAAATATACTTTCCTCCATAACTGTGCCTGGTCTGGAAGTTCATCTCAGAGAACCTGAATCTGTCTGCTACAATATTCCATTAACTCTTTTGTTCCTAGTAGAGCTCAATCAGAATAAATAGAAAAAAAAATGTTGAAAGGCTGAGTGATTTCATCAGCCTGACTCATAATTCTGGTGTAGTTCCTTCCACTTTTTATATTCTTCAGCCATTTTCATAAATGTATTCAAACTGGTAACCATAGGAACAGTGTCTGCTGTGATTTCTTGAAGTGGAAGAACAGATAGTGCCTAAAGACATCTGTGAGGAAATATATGAATGTAATTACACCCAAATTATTATATATGATAACTCACATTGTATATGCAATGTTAATGTCCTGTGTGTCCTGATGAAGAATTAGATCCATGACCTTTCCTCCACAGATGATGCTGATGGATGATGTTGCAGAAAAATTCTTGAAATTTGGGGAAAGAAAACTAATGAAGGCATTAAAGCATTTAATTTTATTCATGATGGACCTTGTATGTAAAAGTTTTAAGGTAAAAACATCCTAATTTACTTTGGTTCCTTCAGATACATCAATTGGATGAAATCTTACATACTGATTATTGCTTCTGTGAGCTGACACTCTTATTTTAGAACCTTTTTACAGTATGACCTCCACCATTGTGAAGGACATTAAGGGCTTTGCAAGTTATTTGCTACATTAATTAATCTATAAATATTTTGTCTGTTACTTGACTTAAAATTAAAATTTAATAATTATATTTTTCTCATGTGTACTTATTCCATATATTAAAATGTTATGCTTGCTCCAAACCAGAAGATATTAAGAGATAATTAACTTCTTAGCCTTTGAGAAGTTTATAACTTAATGGAGGTTTGTTGCAGCAAACTCTTAATTACTTTATTATTAAGTCAAGTTTTGTGAATTAATATGGATCAAAGAATGATCTAGCTCCAGGATATGGAAATATTTTTTTAACCTTTAAAGGACAGCTGAATTGTCTTATAGGTATACCATAGTTTGTTGCTCACTAATAAAATATTTTTGAAATAGGTAATTTGATAAGTATCTCTTATAAGAACTTTTATAGAGTACTTCAACAATGTAAAAACCACACCCTACATATTCTTAATAGTTATGTTATATATAACTCATGATTTTTTCATTAAAAAGTGAATGATTGGAAACATTGTCATAAAATCTTTGAAATGGCATTTTGATATCGCATCAATGATGTTCAACATCTAGTATGCCACTTTTGTTGTTCCACTAGGCAAGGAGATCAGGAACCAGTAGTTATCTGTCATT
Organism: Jaculus jaculus; assembly: GCF_020740685.1. NCBI lineage: Eukaryota > Metazoa > Chordata > Mammalia > Rodentia > Dipodidae > Jaculus > Jaculus jaculus. The sequence continues at coordinate 117,789,634 of NC_059107.1, forward strand.
CCTTATGTGCCTCCTGACATATTCTTGCATTTCGTTATGATTGGGACCTGAAATAGAATGTCCTTCAGAGACCATATTCCAAAACCTTGCACCTCATTCAGTGGTGCTAAGGGGAAGTGTCAGAAAATTTAAAGTTAGGACATGCCTTTAAAGGGTGTACAGGGAGTCTTTCTCTCTCTCTTTCTCTGTCTTTACTCATTCTATGATGCCTATGTAATGTTCTTTTTCTTGTTCAGTGAATATAGACTAGCACCCCTGAATCCATGAAGCAAATTGAATCTTTCCTCCCATTAACTGATTATCTCAGGCATTTTGTCACATATACAGAAAGCTAACGCATGTATTTACTATTGTGTTTGTTTAAAAGAGCCAAACCTTGTTTCTCTTTAAATACTAAGCCTCAGTTAGCCCTCTATGAGGCTGCAAAACAGCACAATCACTTCCAGGATGCCCTGTCTGCAGCTTATGGTGCCAGTAGTAGAAGACCTAGCTGCAACGCCGGACCCTCTGTTTTCTAAACGGCTGAGCAGACCACAGATAGGAGTGAGGCCATCCACAGGGAGGTTCAGCATATTCCCAAATTTGACAAAAGGCTGTCAAGACATTAGCAATGAGGAAGGACCGAGGTACTTAATTCTAAGCACATGATATTTAAACTTTAATATCAGTGCAATCTTTTTTTTTTCCTAATCGTATCTCTGCATTCCCACAGTTCAGTCTGCCTGTCCCTAAGCACATTCTAGGTTTAAAAAATTACTCATGCCATAATTACCAAGACATTGTAGGTGTTATAAACTAAACTCTCTATAAAACGAAAGTAGAACCAGTTTGCTTCTACCAATGTATTTTTTCTTCCTTGCTGACTTTGTTTCTTTGTCCTTGTTTTTAAGCCTTAATTGGAGTATTTCTTGATTATTACAAAAGGGTGAACTCGAGTGGAAATGATCAACATTCTATCTGCAGAAGGAATAGAAATTCATGCATATTCTCTTCATATTTTGTATTTTCAGGTAGAAGTTAGGTAAGGAAATACTTAGTATGCCTGTTACAGACATGCATACAAACAGACAATCAAAAAACTCTGCAACTATACACAGAAATTCACATAAATTTAAACATTTATAGATGAAATAAAACTTGTGGTATATCCCTGAGGTGTACCTGTTTGCATCTGTCATTATTTCGTAGAGCTGCCTCTTACACACACTGAAGTTTCATGTTTATGGTTCTAAGATCAGTTAAGCTCTCAACTTTATATTGTAAGGTACTTAATTTGGGCTTAGTATTGGATTATTTACCATGGTTTCGCAAAAATCAGATGCTAGGATTTTATGCATTTTTTAATATTTCATTTAGAGGGAGAGAAATAGACAACACAGAGATAGATTTGGTGTGCCAGATCCTCAGCCACTGCTATCAAACTCCAGACATTTGCACCACCTACTAAGCATGTACAACCTTGTGATTGCCTCACCTTTGTGTTTCTGACCTATGTGGGATCTGGAGAGTCCAACATGGGTCCTTAGGCTTCACAAACAAGTGCCTTAACTGCTAAGCCATCTCTTCAGCCCAGGATTTTATTCTTAATTAGGAAAAATATTATAATTTTGCTCCTACAATTCAGTCACAATAATAATGTAACCGTGAAACTCATATGAAGAACTATCTGTATTAAACAATCTTCATCGTGTTTCATATATATATATATGTGTGTGTGTGTGTGTAGATACATATATATGTATACAGATATATACACATATATATAACATATATTATATATACATATATATATATGTATATATGTATATTTGACCACTGAAGATATCTAAATCTATCTATATGATATATAATTCTCAATCTATATAACACAGAAAATAATTCTCCACTTGTTATATTATTAAAGTATTGTTAGTAGAGTCATAAGAAGCTTCAAATTTGGATTATTGGAAATGAGTACCACATTGGTCTGCGTAAGTTAATATATTTATGAAATGTTACATGCGATGTCTTTGATAGCTACTTCTTTGTTAGAAAGGGGTAAATAGTAGACATTAATGTATGTCTATCAGAAACAATCAACAGAATGTCTTCGTAAAGAAAGGCAGAATTGATTTTTAAGATAAATTTGCATACGGAAAAATTGACCTCAGTAATATTTATCAGTATGTTAGGTTTACATATGTTTATCAAAATCCCTTGAATGGGGCTGGAGAGATGGCTTAGCAGTTAAGGCATTTGCATGTGAAGCTTAAGGACAGAGGCTCAATTTCATAGTACCCATGTAAGCCAGATGCACAAGATAGCATGTGTGTCTGGAGTTCATTTGCAGTGGCTAGAGGTCCTGGTATGCCCATTCATTCTCTTTCTCTCTCTCTCTTTCTCTATCTTACTCTCTCAAATAAATAAATTAATAAAATAATCCCTTGAATACATTTCCAAGAAAAACCTTCTGAAATTTCAGAGCTCTTGCTCACTTAAGAGTAACTTTTGCTGTGTTAAATATTTTACCAGTACTTTATGACTGAGTACTAGTTACCCTTCAAATTTTATTTTGTTAAGGCAAACTTAACAATTGAATAATATAATATACACAATAAAAATCAAAGTACAGAACCATTCATTGATTTTTTCAATTGATTTTCAGCTTGTAAGTGAAAAAGTCAGCTTTCTAGAATCAAAAGCACTGTACAAAACGCAGAACCTGTCCTGCTTCTGGAATTGTTCTAACAGCAGTGGATGCAGAGTTGAAACATAAACACAGTCTTTACTTCTTAGAACCTATAATGTTCTGGATAGGAAAAACAAATGTGAGTCATGGAATCTTTAATTGTTTACAATTATGGTGTAGTATATGATACCAAATTATAATTCAAGAAATGCATGCTGCATGGATTTGCAGAAATAGAACATATGCATTAAGGTGTTCATATACATTAAATTATTTATGGGGAAATAGGAACTTTTCCTTGACCTAGGAAAGCTTTTGTGATTGTGAAAGATGTAGGGAACTGTGTCAAGACCCTGTTTGAATTGTGCTTAACTGATTCCTAGAGAATTAAGACACTAGTTATTTGAGTTAGTTTTCTCCAACACCCTATGTAAGAGGCCCATGAAAAGTAAAATGTGGAACTCCAAAGCTCAGGGAAAATTGAAGAAGTGGGAGAAGAAAGAATCTAAAACTCACTGGAGAGGAAGGTGTACTTCAAGGAAGTGTCTTCTGCACAGGAACCAAGTAGTACATGCATGATCACACAGTAGGTACCAATACCCCACTGAGGAGGGCTCTCAATGGAATGGATACATCAGGCAGGGAAGAAAAGAGGATAACCTGATAATAATATAACTAACTTGAAATATGTTCATATTTTAAACTTCCCAATAACATTATTAAAAAAAGTAAATGATTCCATCTTCCTATTAAGTTTTAATAAACAAATTGAAGTTGACATAACAGAAGAAAAATCACAAATAAAAAATGGAAAATGCTTTTCTGTTTGAAAAATTCTTAAGAAAAATAGCCACTTGGATTCTCATGACATTAATAAATTGATACAAAGTTTTCTGGCCAATAATGTAATTTAAAATAGAGTTACTTTTTTCTGCTAACACAGGTGATTTAACTAATTCTCAAAATAGTTACCACAACTTCACATTGTCCAGGTCCTGCTTTAGGTCTTTTGGGTTTTTATTTCACTGCTGTTTTGACTTTCAGTTTTTATTACTAACAGTCTATATTTTGCCTAAACAACTTGTCACTTCAACTCATGTTGCCTAACCTAAGTCCTAAGTGTTTGTTCTTATCTGTCTTCCATTCAAAACTCCAGCAAGACCAATGCCTTCTCAAATGGCACTTTTGAGGTAGCAGGAGAGAGGGGATGGTCATTCACAAACCAGGGATCAGTTGTTGCCTGGAAGGAGGAAGTATAGCCTATCCTCAGACTGGAAGAAATGAAAATGACTTCTTTCTCTGCATGTTTGTTTTTCACTGTAAGCCTTAGCTCTTCACATTATAATATTGTTAAGTGATTTTAGTTCTATGCCTTTTGATTTATACAAATTTGCATAACAGAATTAATTTCGTAGATCTTACATAGTTATCTGATTTTAATCCATCATTAGTGTGATAATCATGTCAAAATACCTGAATTAAAAAAAAAATGTAAGTACTTTAAAACATGCATTATGTTGCATAATTATAACCTAGCACTAGGGAGGTTAAGGCAAGAGGACTGCTACATGTTCAAGGCCAGTCTGGGATACATTAGGTCAACCACTGCTCTCTCTCTCTCTCTCTCTCTCTCTCTCTCTCTCTCTCTGTGTGTGTGTGTGTATATATATATAAATATATATATATATGTGTGTGTGTGTGTGTGTGTATGTATGTATATACACATAACATAACATATATTATATATAATATATATTATGTATATATTTTATTATATATACATATATGTATATGTTTTATTTATTAGATTTGTACTCAATGAATACAGTCAAGTTGATACCATTGTTAGCCTCCTCCATGTCCTCCCCCTCTGCAAGGACCTTCCTAGTTGGGGAATATGGGTCATGTATTATGGGGTTCACCATCAGATATGGGTAGGAGGAAATGTCTCTATGTATCATGACCCAACATGTGGCTCTAACATTCTTTCTGCTCCCTCTTCCACAAATTTCCCTGAACCATGTTGGGTTTATTTTAGGTATGCTTCACTGATGAGGTCTTGGCATCCTCTGTGTCTCTGGATATCTGGTTTGATAGGAGTTGATTGTTCTCTGTGTCTATCTCCTTCACCCCTGTGTTGGTACAAGGTTCACCATGAAAACAGCACTCTTGCTTGTTTCCCCACTTATTCTTAGTTTAAACTGGGGCCCTTTTGAGGTATGATGGGGTTTTTCTCTCCTTAGGACATGCATCTATCTGAAAAAGAGAAGCAAATTATCCAACAGAGATTAAAGTTAGCACCAGATATATGGGATGACCACAAAAAAGAGAGAGAGAGAGAGAGAGAGATATGCTTCAAATTTACAAACTTATAAATGAAAAAGGAGAGGTCACAACAGACATAAGTGAACTTGGGAGAATCATCAGGGCTTATTTCAGAAACCTCTACTCCACAGAACTGTATAATATGGAGGAAATGGATAAATTCCTGGACACACACCATCTACCAAAGCTAAACTCAGAGCAGATTAATCTCCTAAACAAACCTATCACACCCATAGAGAATGGGAAGGTAATCAAAAACCTCCCTAAAAAGAAGAGGCCAGGACCAGGTGACTTCTCAGCTGAATTCTATCAAACCTTCATGGAAGAACTGAAAGCAATTTTTCTCAAACTGTGCCACAAAATTGGAGAGAAAGGAAAACTCCCCAACTCCTTCAATGAAGCTAGTATTTCCCTAATACCAAAATCAGGCAGAGATGCTACAAGAAAAGAAAACTACAGGCATATTTCCCTAATGAACTTAGATGCAAAGTTCTTGAACAAAATCCTTGCAAACTGAACCCAACAACACATAAAAAGCATTATCCACCTGGATCAAGTGGGCTTCATCCCAGTGCTATATATTAAGCCACTGCCTCAAAAATAAATAAATAAATAAATAAAAGTAAAGAAAAGGGCTGGCTGGAAAAATGGCTTAGCAGTTAAGGTGCTTACCTGCAAAGCCTAAGGACTCATGTTCAACTCTCCATGTCCCAAGTAAGTCAGAAACACAATTACTACAAGTGCACAAGGTCACACATGCACACAACGGGTTCCATCTGTCTGGAGTTTGATTGCAATGGATGGAGGCACTGTTGCACCAATTCTCTCTCTCTCACTCTCTTTTGCATTAAATAAATGTGTTTGTTGGTCTTTCCTCAAAAACAAAAAAGGAAGGAAGGAAGGAGGTAGAGAGAGAGAGAGAAGGAAGGAAGGAAGAAAGGAAAGGCAAAGTTTAAAGTTGAGTATCTTTGTTTTTCCTTATCTAAAAATGTAATTTCAGCTGAACTAGATTGGCTAGCATCTAAATTATGATTGATATAATAAAACTGTCAAATCGATTCAATCAGAAAAGTTAATATTGAAGGAAGTTTCAGCTATTAAATTAACATAAGTGATATTTTGTAGCAAAATTGTATTTTCACTTTAGAACATGTGAATATTTAAAGCACTTCAGAAAGGTGTGATAAAATAATATGAAATGTGACTAAAATCACAAAAAAATATGATATAGTGAAAAGGTTCTGCATTAAACACGTAGACCTGGGATGAATCACAAATATTAATAATACAATTAAAATTATTCAATTATAACAGGGCATAGAATATTATATCTCATGATTTTGAACTTAAGGTGAAGGGTATATCTGATAGAAAAGAAAAAGAATGATAATTTAGAAAGAAGAAGGAAGCCAGGATAATGGGAAGGGGTCAAAAGGGGGTAATGGCAGATATAATATGTTCAGAGCATGTTATGTGCATGGGTAAAAAGTACCAATGAATCTCATTTGTTTGTACAATGAAAATATTCCAACATAAAACAAGTTTATAATATAAAAAGGATTTTTTTTTAAATGAAAAGCATCCTATCACCAAGATGTAATTGGAATGTACTTAATATTGCAGGTAGTCTATAATAATGTATAGGCCTATCTGTTTAATTCAACAAATTAACCAATAATATAGAGAAACCCTGTTGTTTTCTTGCCAATGCCATCATAATACAGCTAACACTCAATGATATATTGTTCAGATATTTGTTTCACAAAGTCAATGCCTTGTTAGAATCATGCTACATGCCACATTCTAGATATGTTAAAATACATCTACTCACCAAAAGAATTTGAAAGCATAACAAAAGATATCAGAAATTTATTTTGAAAATTTTGCAAGTGTATTGGCTTAAGACAATTTTTTTTTTCCAGAAGGAAATCATTTATTTCAAATTGCAGTGTTGAGGGAAGCTTCATCATTGCTGGGAAAGCATGGTAAGAACTGACAGCAGAGCATAACATCTTGTCACATCAACTGAGAGGAAGCAGCAAGAGTAAGATATCTCCAAACACTCAGTGGGCTGGACTGATAAACCACAAAGCCTGTAGGCCTATCTCCAGTGATACATGTCTATCTCCCAAAGCCTAGAGATCAAGTATGAGGATTAGTCACAGCACATTAGACTCTGGGAGAATTCTATATTCAAACCACCACAGTGACTCAAGGACCCTTACCTCAAGTTTGGGGTGGTAGGCAGAATTAGCCATGCCTAGCTCGTCAGGTGAATTTTGGGAATCAAACTCAAGTCTTCATGCTCACTCAGCAAAGATTTTATTGGCTGAGATATGTCCTTAGCCCCCTTTCTTCCACTTTTGCTGATAATGTGTAAGTGCAAATAATTTAAAGCCCTTTTATATAATATAATATAATATAATATAATATAATATAATATAATATAATATAATATAATATAATATGCCCTTTTGTGGTATGATGGGGTGGTTCTCTCCTTAGGATCTACATCTATCTGAAAAAGAGAAGCAGATTCTCCGACAGAGAGTAAGTTAGCACCAGGACAAATGAGATAACCCTTACGTTTTTATATAGAGAATTTAATAGGTGCAGTCCCTCTTGTGGCCTACAGCATCAGACAGATTCAAATTCTACAGCTCTGAAGAGGACAAGGCTAGTGAGCCAGTTTGAGGGAATGAAGTAGAATGTCTTCCTGCCTTTTAACACTTGGAAATGCTAGCAATGACTCTTGCACAGAATCTATTTTTATTTGTAGTTTTCATTCTTATTTTCTGGGACTAAAATTTCACACAAGCATAACTTAATTTTTAATTATTTTATTTATATCTATTTAGAGAAGAGAGAGGCTGAATGGGTATACCAGTGCCTCTAACCACTGCAAACAAACTCCACATCCATGTACATCCTTGTGCATTTGACTTTATGTGGGTACTGGGGAATAGAACCTGGGTCCTTTGGTTTTGCAGGCAAGTGCTTAGTGGTTAATTAATTGTATCAGCCCTTTTCCCATCATTTCTCAGGACCATTACTACTTATTTTTAAAGAATTACTACTGATTTTCCTTTTTACATATTAAAAGCATGCCAGTTGATAATAATTATTACATTAATAAAATTAAAAGCTTGACATACAAAGTAATTTATAATATTAAATTATTTTCCATGGAATTATTTTAATTATCTAATTTAGAGAAATATTTTTCAGATAAATATAAGTTTTTTTCACTATTTTTATTGAGAGAAGCTATATCATCTATAATAAGAAACAAAAATCTTTCTTTCTTTTTTGTTATCTATTGATTTGCTGTCCCCTGTTGAAATATCAGCAGATGTTACAAATAACAAAATAGCACATAAGTGTACAGTAAGTGAAACAGTATTGAACATTGATGCATAAATGACCCACAGGAAAAAATAAAACTCAAAAATAAGTGAATCACAATTCTTGCACAGCTTATTTTTAGAACACATTAATGGCATGCCAATTATTGTGATCATAATTTTAATAAATAATGTGACATAACTAGGAAAAGGGCACACAGGAAAATCAATGCAAAGCAATGGCTCAGCCATAAGAGTTTAGTAGCAAGTAATGTTTGGCTCCCCTGTGTGACACTTTCCTGAAACAATCTCTTTTTCTTCAGAAGCTCTTAGAACAAAGCTGTGCCTGGATCATCTCATTATCACCCCTCTCCTTCTGACTCTCTTTGTTCATAAAACCCAAATATTATTGAATTTTCTTATTTTGCTATGAGCTTAAATTATTGCTAACTAGGAGCTGGGGATTTCTAATCTTCTTAAGCCACATGATTTTCCTTCTCATCTATGCACTAATACACTCACAATTTCTTGTTGATTATACATGGCCTTTAATTGGCACTTTCACTAATACAGTGGGTCTTATCTAGTTTTAGACTCTGTCTTGTTTGTACTTCTCCCCACGTATGAATTAAGAGGGCCATCCATGTGTGGCACAAAGTGGAGAATTAGACTAGCTTGCATTTCAAAATCTCAGTTTATTCCCTGCTGTGGACCATTTTTATGAGATCTTCAAGGCTCAAAGGAAATTTTCTTTACTTGATGTTTTGTTTGGAGTCTCATTAGGGAAGACACATCACCCCCAAGCTTGGAAGGATCCTCCCATCCTGAGCCATCCCTGCACATTTAGTCCATAGCAACTTGGAATTGAAAGTGTTGCTATAATAATACGTATGTACAGTTAGAGATATCTTGATAATCAAGTTAGGTAGATTTGCTCATGTTGTGATTAGAGAATTGCATAAACAATTCAAGTGAGTAAGAGTATTTGCATATAAGAGGTGGTACAGATGAGGGAAAAAACCCTACAATTTAAGGATGAGAGTTCTAAAGTTTCAGGACGTAGAATCAATCATTTTGAAATGTTGATATAATGTTGTGTATTTTGAGATTTTATACCAAGGAACTCTTTTTCATTTGCTTTTGTAACAAATTAAGAAAACACAAATGAGGTAAAATATTTGTGATAACACAATTGTCATTATAGTGACCCCATTATATTTTGTGAGGTGTCCCTGAAATTTACACTTACTAATAATTTGAATAGAAGATACACTGGTCTAAAATACTAGTAAACCAAAAATTTCTCAATCAATAAGATCTTGAATTTTGTAGAAAATTTAGTGTATTTATATAGAGCTAGAGAATAAATATAAGAATGAAACAGAAAATAGAATGGAAGAGTATCAAAACAGCAATGAGTACCTGAAGACAACATTCTCTTAAAGTGGACAGGATATAGGATACAGAAGATTCCTGAATTGCTTTCTGGCTACTTAGCATGCTGCGTTTGACAACTGCATTATTATAGTGGAGATTATTATGAAATCCACAGGAACTAGGTCACAGCATGCCCATTTGCAACCCATCCTGTTTTCAGGGATGTTTGAGAAAGAAAATTTTCATTGTTACTTTTAAGAAAAGACACGCACTAAGTTTCAAACAGAGGACCAAAGCAAGTTAGACATTTGTTAGGCCATGCAGCAGTGAGCACAAGAAAGAAAAGGCCTTTAAGAAAAAAATAATAATACCAGTTTGTATGTCACATAATGAAAGTTAGCTGCTGCTTCAAATGGCTTTTTTTTTTTTTTTTTTGGTCATTTTTCAGTTTATAATCCTTTTTTCTGTGTTGGTAAGAATAGGTGCAGAGATACAAAAGAAGAGTCTGGGCCACTCTCTGCATTGTTCATGCCTGACGCTTAGCCTGCATCTCACTCTAGAAATACATGGAGCACCACGCAAAACTTTCAAAGATTGGCAGATTGCCCTGTTCACATTTGCTTTTACACCTTTCAGTGCCAAGTCACTGGGTGAGCCAAGTCACGAAATTGAGGTTTATGGTGGTCTTTTTCCTAAAAAGGGTTGGGGGACTGTAATGTCCTCTTTCTCCCCATATAATAGAATCATTCTATATACTGTTGAGCCATTGAGAGAAGTGTGGACAGAGAAGAAATAATTATGTTTATAATGAATCTAACTTTTAGGGCCCCAATTAATATTAGAATAATTTCAAAATCAGATAACATGTCCTGTCAGGCCTTGGCATGTTTCCCATGTAATTTTTGATACAGTGAGGGTCTGTATGGACAGAGCATCAGGGTGGTAAGGGAACCTAAAACAAATTCGTTGTTTCTTTGCCATGTGCATGAATACTTACAACCAAAAAACCAGCTTGGTTGGTTTTAATTAGAGCCAAGCCTGTGGCTTGGGTGTAATAAATCATTAGAGTCCATGAATGTAGGCAAATGGATGGACCAATAATAGATTTCTGATGGTGAAATGTGGGTAAAATTAAACTGGCTATAAATTTCAGGAGGCTGTATGCCTCCTAGCCAAGAAATGGTGACATTATTGAAAATAGGGTAAGGCGGGTCCATCCATAGAATGGGTTCTCATAAAGGCAGCCCAGGAATGAAAGCCTAATATGCATTCCTTTTTCCCAGGCATATACATCACCGCCAGGAGACAACTGCTATCATGTCCACAAGCAGAATAGTAGGACTGTAGGTTGTCCTGACATGATCAGAACCACTTCAGTCTGATGGGAAAGTCTCTTCAGGCTCCAGCAAGTCCAATAGGGGCCTTGCTAGTCTGCAGCAGGAATGGAGGGCTGGCCAGGATTGGCCAGGGTTGTTCCAAGTTTGAGCAGCTGTGAGATCAGTTTTTTGAACATTAAAAAAAAAATAAGGGCTGGAGAGATGGCTTAGTGGTTAAGTGCTGGCCTGTGAAGCTTAAGGACCCCAGTTCGAGGCTCGACTCCCCAGGACCCATGTTAGCCAGATACACAAGGGGGCACATGCGTCTGGAGTTCGTTTGCAGTGGCTGGAGGCCCTGGCCCACCCATTCTCTCTTTCTCTCTATCTGCCTGTTTCTCTCTCTGTCTATTGCTCTGAAATAAATAAATAAAAATTAATTAATTAATTAATAGTAAGTAAGGATAGTAGCATGTAACTTAGTCATGGTTGACTTTGGCCTAATCCCTTTGCCCCCTTGTTTTTGTTTCAAAAACAGGTTTTTAGGCACTATATGTCCTTTTTGATCTAAAATATGTCTTTTAAAATTGAAAACATACCCTGATTTTTCAATTTTATTTCTTTATATTGAATGGTCCCATCTTATTATTAATTTTTAGTCATTATTATAGTTTTAATTTAGAAATTAAAATGAAAACTGAGGAAGATGTATTTTGTAGTGTGTTAATAAACCCAAATTAATTAATTTGTTAAAGATTAAGTAATATTATATATTTAGAAGCTAACTTTCAAATTGTACTATGCATGAACAAGCATAAAGCCAAAATTTTAGAGATGAATTATTTTAAATATATTATAAGCCTGAATTTAGCAACTTAGTATTATTTTAATGTTGATCCACATACTTCTGAACATTTAATGGACATAAATTTAGTTACACATAAAGACAAACTGCAAGAAACCTAAACACAGAACAGCATAACAGGTGGCTGGTGATAAAGAACATGACTGATTTTGCATTTATATGAGCACTCACTTGTGAGTCAATGTTACTGTGTCAGTAGTACAGACAATATATATAACCCCTAGCAACAAAGACCACTGTAAAGGCCAAATAAATTCTGCAGTTTTTGAACTTGTCATTTGTTAGTTTTAAAATTATTTAACTATCTTAATTATTAATTTTTATAGCATTAAGGAATCTTAAAGACAGGGCATCAAGTATAGGAAGTTAGTAAGGATATAATTTTGTTTGTCTTTGAGAAAACTCTAACACTGAGGGAGAGCAAATGGAAGGGAACAATTCTAACTCAGGGGAGGCTTTTGTGATCTACACTTTCTCCATCCACTAGGAAGTTGTCAACATTTCTATTACCTCTGCTGTAGAGGTTGTTACTGTATTGTTTTCTGCTAAAGTTGTAGTAGCTACCTGGCCAAGGTATTTTTTTAACCACAAGACTGCATTATGTCTAGAGAAAAAATAAAATGGCATATAACACCCTGCATGTGTGGGCATTTGTCTTTGAGGGAGAGAACAAAATCTTGATGCAAGAACCATCATGTTCTGTAGGCCAGTATAAGCAATAAGGACTTTTTATAAAATCAGAATCGATATCGCAACTTATTAAATAAAATCTTGATAAAGATCAATCACCCTTTTTGTTTAAAATTTTAATTATGTTCTAGAAGAAATTTGGACTAAACAGCTTGATGTGTATGACTGTTTACTATAAAAATAAACAATAAATCATACTGCTTATACAAATCAACTCTTGTCATTGAAGAAGAGTTTAACAGTTAATTAGAAAACTTCATGGGTATATTGCCATAATTACTGTTTTTTGTTTGTTTTCTTTTTCTTTTTCTTTTTTTTTTTTTTTTTTGAGGTAGGATCTCACTCTAGCTCAGGCTACCTGGAATTCACTCTGTAGTCTCAGGGTGGCCTTTAACTCATGGTGATCCTCCTACATCTGCTTCCTGAGTGCTGGGATTAAAGGCTTGCGCCACCACGCCTGGCCATAATTACTGTTTTTAAATTCCGGTTCAGCCTTGTATATTGTTTGTAGATAGTTTTATAAAGTTATTATTGTAGCAAGTAATTTGATATAATGGTTGTATTTAACTGATAAATGTCTAAAAATCTAATATTTTAAATTAAACCAATTATCAATGAAAAACTTACAAACACTTTTTTTGAAAAACCTATACATATGCTAGTAAAGTAATTCCACTAAATTAAGCCACTAAAAGGGCAGTGCAACTCCCATTGAAAGATTAGTATATATAGTGTATTTTATGTTTTTATTTTTTTATGTTTTTTATTTTTATGTTTGTTAATTAAATGTCTATCTTTCAAAACCACAAAGAAATATATAATACAAAAATGATGTATGTTATAAAATGTTTTTAAATCTGATTATTTTGTATACTTAGTTCCTAAAATTTCTTGTAGAAAAAGAACACAATATGGTTTGGTAAAAAATGTATAGATTAAATACAATTTTTGTTGTCTTTTCTCGGTCCCTATCTACATTAATTTTGGCCTGACTCCAATTCATAGAAATCTTTTACTTTTGTCTTTCAAATGTAGGAATTAAAACCTTGTGCTATGACTTTGAGACAGGCCGCAATGAGTTCCATGTTAACCTGGAATAGAGTTAGTCCCTTCCTCAGGTTTCAAAAATTTGTAGATGTACAGACAGAAAGTTTTTCCTTACTTACAGTTCTGCTGCAGAGTTCCCTGTTGTTTTTATTTTCTTTTTAGCCTCCTCATCTTTTTGAGCCTCCTACAGTTTTAATGTCCCTGTTCCAGAGGCCACTAGAACACACTGTCCAGGGGTGTTTGGATTAACATAAAATGGATGCACAACACCCAAAATATGATTTAAGGAGGGTCATCAGGTTCCCTGGAGAAATAACCCTGCACTGACTGTACTCACAGGTTTTATTCAAGATTTAAAATTAGAAAACTATGGGAAACTATAGCTGAATTGAAAGAATTTTTGTAGTGACAGGCATAGGAAAAGCATGAGTAGGTTGACTTGCCCGTGAATTGCTTGAGTTGTGCTTTATTTTGGCTCACCTTAACAAACTGTTTGGTTCATGTTCATTTCATGGAGAAATCCTTAGAGAAGTTGTGAGCGCCAGCCTTCCATGTCCTCAGGCTTAGCTTACGCAAAGATTAGCGTTTTGCCAATTAGCTTGATCTCCACAATAAAGATTTAACAGGTATAGATTAATCAATGATAGATTACATACATAGGTGACTAGAAAGAAATATTACAAATGAGAGAAATTATATGACCATGATATATTTTTTTCTGAGTCTGGTTTGTTTAGCTGAATATGATTATCGTCATATCCTTTTAATATCCTTCAAATGACATACTTTGTTCTTTACGATTAAATGAAACAGAGAAAGAGAGAGAGAACTGGCATGTCAGAATCTCAGCCACTGTAATCAAACTTCAGATGCTTGTGCCACCTAGTGGACATGTGTGACCTTGCACTTGTGTCACCTTTGTGTTTCTGGCTTATGTGGGATCTGGAGGGAAATAAAACATGGGTCCTTAGGCTTTGCAGATAAGTTCCTCAACTGCTAAGCCATCTCTTCTTTCCCACTATTTCTTTTACACTCATCTTTCAATAGACACCTAGGTTGATTCTGTGTTTTACTTATGGTGAATAGGTCTCCCATAAACATGGGTGATTTCTCTGTGATATACTGACTTCTTACCCAGAAATGGCATAACTGGATCAAATAATTCTATTTTTGGTTATTGAGGAACCATCACACTCAATTCCTTAGTGGCTGCACTGGAATTAAACCTATTTGGTCATGCTACAGGTTCTTCTTAATATGTTTTTGAATGTCTTTTGCATGAATATTAATGACAGGTTTGTGTCATTGTTCTTCAGGGAAATTGGTCTGTACTTTTCTGTTTTTCATTTTGTCTTATCTGACTTTGCTATCCAGGTGGGCTGGTACAGAAAGAGGGTGTTATGTTCCTCTCTGCCTGCTTTTGGAACAATTTGAGAAGCATTATTGGCAGCTCCTGTTTAAAGGTTTAGTAGGATTTGTCAGTTAAGCACATCAGGGCTACACTGTTCTTTGCCAGGAGACATTTGGTCACTGTTTCGATCTCATTAGTTATTTTAGATATGTATAAGTGATTTTTATTTGTTCTCTTGAGATGATTTTGGTAAGTCATATATATTTAAGAATATACTTGCTTCTTTTAGATTTTTCTTTCTAAAAATATTTTATTTATTCATTAGAGAGGGGGAACTAGGGCCTTTAGAGCCTCTAGCCACCACAAATGAATTCGAGATACATGCACTACCACATGCATCTGACTTACATAGGCTCTGGGGCGTTGAACCTGGATCCTTAGGCTTCATAGGCAAGAGCGTTTATCACTAAGCCTTCTCCCTAGGCCCTTTTTAGATTTATTACTCCTTTTGTTTGTTTTGGATAATATCTATTGCAACATTCTATAATGGTCCTCAGGTTTCACTGGAATCTGTTTTAACACCCCCCTTTTCATCTCCGGTGTTATTATATACTCGGGTCTTCTCTTTCTTTTGGCTAGCTTAACTAAGAATTTATCAATCTTCTTTTTTTTTTTTTTTCAAAAAACACTCAATTCATTGTTTGAATATACATGTGTACAATATAATATAAGAATTTAATATAATATGTGTGTGTATTCTTTTAGTTTCTATTTCATTATTTTAGGCCCCTAGCTGGACTTTCTTGTCATGTATGACTTTGTGTTTTGGCTTGTCCTTGATTTTTCTAAGACCTTGAAGAGCATTATGGGATTAGGTATTTGAACTTTGGATTTTTACTAATATTTTATTATGATTTATTTATTTGAAACATAGAAATAAGGCAGGAGAGAGGAGAGAATGAGAATGGGCATGCCAGAGTCTCCAGCCACTAAAAATCAACTCCAGATGCATGTACCACCTTGTGAATCTATGTTATGTGAGTCCTGGGGAATCAAATCTGGATCCTTTGGCTTCTCAGATAGGCTCCTTCACCATTAAGTCCTCTCTCCAGTCCCACTCTGGATTTTTTTTTAAATACTCATAGATATAACATTTCTTTGTGGAACTGCCTTAGCTATACCCCTTGGTTCTGACCAGATGGCTTCTCAGCTGAATTCTATCAAACCTTCAAAGAAAAACAGAAATGAATTTTTCTCAAATCGTGCCACACAATTGGAGAACAGGGAAAGCTCCCGAACTCCTTTTATGAAGCTAATATCACCCTAATACCAAAACTGGCAGAGATTCCACAAGAAAAGAAAACTATAAGCCTATTTCCCTGATGAACTTAGATGCAAAGATCATGAACAAAATCCTCGCAAACTGAATTCAACAACACATCAAAAGAATTATCCATGGATCAAGTAGGCTTCAACCCAGGAACACAGGGATGGTTGAACATATGAAAATCTGTCAATGTAATACACCACATAAATAAACTTAAATAAAATACCACATGATCATTTTGATAGATGCAGAAAAAGCCTTTGACAAAATGCAACATCACTTCATGAATAGGCATGGATGTTCTATATCTCAACATAATAAAGGCTATATATAAATACCCTAGAGCCCAAATAATACTTAATGGGAAGAGATTGAAGGCTTTCCATTGAGATCAGGAACAAGACAGGGTTGTCCACTCTCACCTCTGCTCTTCAACATAATATTGGAAGTGCTATCTCAGACAAAGCAATAAAATAGGAGAAAGAAATAAAGTGGGGTACAAACTGGAAGTAAAGAAATTAAGTTAGCCCTATTTGCAGAAGACATGATATACATAAGTGATCTAAAAACCTCCATTTCAAAACTCTTAAAAGTGATAAACTCCTTCAGTAAAGTAGCCAAATACAAAATCAATGCACAAAAATCAGTAGCCCTTCTATATGAAAAAGACAAAGATACTGAGAAAGAAATAAGTGACACTGTCCCATTTTTAATAGTATCAAAAAAATAACAAAATAAAATACCTTGGAATATCATTAACCAAGGAGGTGAAAGACCTTTACAACGAAAACATAAAAACACTCAAGAAAGAAATTGAGGAGGACGTGAGTAAAAGGAAAGACCTCCCATGATCCTGGATAGGCAGAATTAACGTTGTGAAAATGGCAGTCTAAAAAGCAATATATAGATTTAATGCCATAGCAATAAAAATCCCATCATCTTTCTTCACAGAGGTAGGAAAAAGAATCTCAAAATTCATATGGAATTGCAGAAGGCCTTGTATAACCAAGCATATCTTCAGCAAAAGATACAACTCTGGAGGAATCACCATACCTGATCTAAAGCTATACTACAAAGCCATAGTAATAAAAACCACATGGTACTGCATAAAAATAGGAACATAGACCAATGGAACAGAATAGAGGAACCAGACTTTGGGTCAAGTAACTACAGCTGGAAAAAAGACAGCATCTTCAACCAATGGTGCTGGACAAACTGGATAACAATATGCAGAAAAATGAAACTTGAACCACACATCTCACCATGCACAAAAATCAAGTCCAAATGGAACAAAGACCTCAATATAAGACCTGAAACTCTTCTCCTGGAGGGAAAAATAGGAGGAACTTTCCATTATATAGAAGTGGTGAAAGACTTCCTGAACAAAATCCCAGTAGCTCAGGAAATTAAACAATCACTCAACCACTGGTATCTCATTTTTATTTCTTTTTTACTATTTGTATATCTGCTTTCTGACACATGGTCTTCTGAAACCTGGCTAGACTTTAACTTACAGTTCATCTGTCTCAACCTATTTTGGAATTCTAGAATTACAGACATGGGCCAGCACATCCACCTCTGATTCCAGGAAATTTTTATTTAATTTCTGTCATGATTGCCTCAATTACCCATTGATAATTGAATGTATTGCTCCATTCTCAATTAACCATGCAACTTCTATAATTACTCTTCTTTTTAAATTCTTTTTGAATTCAATTCTCTTTTTTGAATTCTTCATTTTACTATAGTAATTTTATTAGGTACAATAATTTATTATTTTGAGTTTATTAAGACTTACTATTTCACCTGAAATATAGTCCATTTTAGAGAAGACTGGGTTGCTGGGAAAAAGGTATATACCATCTTTATTGGATGAGTTTTCAGTATTTCTGTTACATCCATTTGAGCTATGATTCTATGGTAACTTTGAAGATTATATTTTATTTGAATAACATATAAAGATGAGAATGGGATAATGAAGTAACACAGTGCAATTTTATGATGACTTTTCTGACTTTAGACATATTTGTCTTTTTTTTTTTAATTGAAAAAGGCAACATTCAGGTCACTTATATTTACAAGTGTTAGATGTTATTGTATTTTCCCTTTACTAATATCTAGTGGTCTATACTATGTCTCCTGACTAATTTTGGCTAAAAATGTTCTTTCTAGATGTAAGAACAGCTACATGAGTTTGTTTTATCCTTTGATTCACTTGGTGCATTGACTTCCATTTTTGGCAGTCTGTAAGTATCTTTACCAAGTCTGGGGGTGGGATTCTTAGGTACAGCAGAGTTGACTTTTGTTTTGTTTTGTTTTGTAATCAAATCAGCCATTTTCATGTCTTTCTTGGTGAACTGAGGTCACAAAAATTTAAGGCTATTAATGGAAGATGATTATTACTCCTGTAATTCCATTGTTTTTTCTAGTCATTTGGACTGATCTTTGATCTCTCTTGTTCACATTTGAAATTTGCTGGTTTTCTCTGTTGGACATAATGGCATTTTTCTGAGCCTTCTTGTTTATATGTTACATTCATAAAACTTTTTTTCCTGTATTTTTGTGATGGAACACCATGTTTCTCCATTGTATCCTCTCAGATACCCTCAGTAGTATTAGTTTGGTAGTTATGAAGTATTTAATTTGTGCCTATCTTGAAATATTCTTTTCAATTGACAATTTTTAAAGATAGCCTTGATATGGTGATTTTTCTAGAAGACCTACTTATTTTGAGGACTTGAAATATGTTGTTTCATGACATACTGGCTTTTACATTTGCTGATATGAGGCAGAATGTTTGCTTTTGTAGATAAGTATTTTTTTTTTCTTTTGGTAATATCTATTTGGAGTTCTAAATGCCCCTTGTGTTTGTATGACATCTCTCTAGATCTGGAAATTTTTCTGTTATAATTTTATTGAATAGATTCTCTATGCCTTTAGTATTTATCTCAGTCCTTGTTTTGGCTTGTGGATTGTTTTGGTGTAGTCTCTTGAGCATATCACCGAGCTCTTGGACATGATAGCCATGGCTGCTGAGCTTTATTGTTATTGCTGATGAATGCAGTTTACCTTGACTTTGCTTGCTATTCCTGGCCTCCTTTCTTTTGCCCAGTAGGGCTACAGATGTTTCTTTCCGTTGTGTTTTGTATTTGGTATGCTTAAGTTTTCATTTTCAATATTTTTACTTGTTTCACTCTCTCCAAAGATTAGTTTCCTTGAATTTTTCTTCCATGTTGTGGACATTTTCCTTCAACATTGTAAATTTTCTCATTAATTTTGCTGAATTTTCCCTCTATGTTAACCAATTCCTACCCAGGTCCTAGATTGAATTCAACTGTTCATTTGTGTCCTCTGTGAGGCCATTGATCAATTTTACTAGTAATTTTTTGAAATCTTCCTTCTGCATTTTACCTACTTAAGTTTCTTTTAATTTAATTAAACTTGATATGTTATGATCTTTAGGATGGGTAATATACTTTGCATATCTGTGTTGTAAGTTGTGCATGTTGGTTTGCATACATTTAATGTTTGTTGGTTTGTTTGTTTGTTTTCATTAAACTAGTCTTTGTAATGAATAGTCTCTTGTTAAGAGCTCATGTCCTGGTACCATTCAATGAAGGAAAATAAGCTATTATAATGGCAACAATATCAATCCACTCAAGAAAAAAAAGTACACTTAAAATCAATTACAGCATCTTTTTTTTCAGGAAACGTTTGTTTTCAGCCAGTTTTGATGCTTTACTTTTCCTAGGTTCAGAGCCCTTCCAAATGATTTAGGCTACTGGAGGCCCCATCTCCACATAAGAACTCTGGCAAGACCAGTCTAGTTTTGAAGCTATGATTTGTAAGCTTCAAGAACATAATGCTAATCACAGATTTTGTTGCAAGAACTGTACCATTCAACAATGTCATTTTGAACATGAAAGAACTGTACGTGTTGAAAATACCCTGAAACAATGGATTCACTCTACCAGTACTCTTAAAGGGTAATGTTTATACTATACATTTGCTTTTAAGTGAATTGCATGTCTCTCTAGTATGCACACTTCACCTTTGTTATTATTGGCCAGTCATTAAAGCAAGCCGACAGCTTGTTCAACACAAGAAGTATGTGTTCTGCTTCACTGATGTGGTGAACCCAACATGGCTCAGGGAAATTTTGCAGAAAAGGGAGCAGAAAGAATGTCAGAGCCACATGTTGAATCACGATATGCAGAGACATTTATCTTACCCATAACTGTGGGCTGACTCCACAATGCATGACCCATATACCTCAACAAGGAGGGGCCAAGAGGAGGAGGTAGGTCACAGATGAGCCTAATAATGGTACCAAACTGACCTTATTTGCTGAATACAAAACTAATTAATAAAAAAAATTAAAAATTAAAAAAAATCTTTAAAAAAAAGAGGTAAGTGTTCAAATACTGTTATGACACTGTATCTACCTTCTTCCTTGTTTAGGCCTTTGCTGCCACTTTGGAATGTGGAAAGATGCACATAATTAGGAATGTACTAGTTATGCTGTTTTCACCATGAAACTATAGTTCTCTTAGGAAGCAGAGAGCTACTGTTGGTCTTACAGGACATGTTTACCTACCAAAAAATGCTTCAGAAAACTTGAGGGTGGAGAGGTGTCTCAGTGGTTAAGACACTTGTCAGCAAAGCCTAACAACCCAGGTTTCATTCCCTAGTACCCACATAAAGCCGTATGCACAAAGTGCCCATGTATCTGGAGCTCATTAGCAGTAGCTGGAGGCCCTTGCACATACCCATTCTCTCTCTCTGTCTTCATCTTGCTCTCTCTCACACACACACTTTATGCATCATATGTTGCTATATAACTAGTCTTCTGAAAAAGAAATGGAAACTGAATCAATCTATAATATTTCAATGTACTAAAATTTGATTAGGCTGATGGAGGATTCTTTGGACTTCTCCTATGGTTGGAGTTAAAGAGTGGTAGATATGGAATCATATGAAGGTTTCTCCTCTCACATGTCTGGTTGACCTTGATATCACCAGTCACTGTGAGCTGGAGCATGCTAGACTTGTCTAGCTGTAACTTCAGGTTCCATGTTTGTGGATATATTGAAACCAACCACATATTGAAAATATTTGGGCTGGAGAGATGTCTTAATTGTTAAGTGCTTGCCTGTGAAGCCTAAGGACCCTGGTTTGAGGCTTGATTCCCCAGGACCCATGTAAGCCAGGTGTACAAAGGGGCTCATGCATCTGGAGTTCGTTTGAAAAGAAAATATTTGAAGGAGGGCCTGGGGTGTTTGTTCAACAGTTAAAGCCAGTTGGCTGAGGTTCAATTCCCCTGTACCCAGATAAAACAAAATGTACAAAGTAGGACATGTGTTCAAAGTTCATTTTCAAGGACAAAAGGACCTAGAACACCCACACACTTTCTCTCTCTGTTCCTTTCTCTCTCTCAGTCTCTGTTTCATATAAATAAATTTTGAAATATATTTGAAATAAACACTAGGTCCCTACTGAACATGTATGTTTTCATCATTATTTACTAAACAATGTATAATATATTAACTAGTTAACCAGTGCTTACATTGCATTAGATATTATAAGTAATCTAGAAAAAGGCTTACATAGTATATGAGAGAGTATGCTCTTAGAAATAGTATTCAACATCATACAAGGGTCTTGAGCTATTGCAGATTTGGGCATCTACAAAGAGGCTAAGATTGATCCATCCTCCATCCCATGAAGATCAGGGGCTAATTGCATACTGCATGGATTTGATCACAGCATCATCAATAGTTTTCAAGGCAACCATTGGGAAGAAATCCAAGTGGATGCTGTAACATTGTTTATTAAGAGCACTGAAAGCCATGCATAGTTAGTTCTGCCTTGTTATATAGTATATGAGTCAGGAGTCAGTCAGAACTACAGAAATGGAGTGTGGAATATATTGGAGCTTATTTGGGGGATAAATTAGGCAGGTTTGATAACCATTAGTTATGGCAAGACAAAATTGGGACTCTTGGATATAACTTCTACTGTTCATAGGAAGATGTCTCCTTCAGAGAAGATTCAGGTCTGTTTTTAACATATGGCTGAACAAGATTCAATCAGTTTCTCTATCTCATTCATATCTTAAAACCCACTGACTATGGATGTGAAGCACATTTGCAAACACTTTCACCCTATGGCTTCAATAACTAGGAACTATATCCTATCCAACTTGACACATAAAGATGACAGCACAATATGTTATATTCATTTACATATATGTGCATATATTTATGCATATTAAAATAGCTACAATCTTAAATCTTGAAATTATATGCAAGTAGTTTTTAAAATTTTCATTGATGAGTCATTTTGTTTTTTAAAAATAATTTCTAGAGTAATATATTTGTGCATACAGATATGTTTATATATTCAGTTTTGTTAGGAATTGTTAATACATTTTGGGATTTAAATTATTACTAACATAAATATTAAATAGTTTCTAACAACTATATTTTATAATAGCCTATAGACTCTTATATCCCTATATCCAAACTGGAGATACTCAACCCTATCAGAATAAGAATTCTATAATTACCGGGCTGGAGAGATGGCTTAGCGGTTAAGCGCTTGCCTGTGAAGACTAAGGACCCTGGTTCGAGGCTCAGTTCCCCAGGTCCCACGTTAGCCAGATGCACAAGGGGGCGCACGCATCTGGAGTTCGTTTGCAGAGGCTGGAAGCTCTGGCATGCCCATTCTCTCTTTCTCCCTCTATCTGTCTTTCTCTCTGTGTCTGTCGCTCTCAAATAAATAAATAAAATTTTAAAAAAAAATTTAAAAAAAGAATTCTATAATTACCAATTTTTAACTAGTACTTAATCACCATTTACATCCACACCATGCTTACACATTGCTGTACTTACAGGAAAGTTTGCAGCCTCAATTTAATGACAGATATGGAGGTTGAGGGTACTGTTGCCTCATCACAGTCATTAGGGTGCCTATACAATACAATGGGGAATTCAAGACAAGCCTGACCAACATAGATAGTTCCAGGTCTCCCTGTGCTACAAGATGAGATTTTTATCTCTAATGAACAAACAATAATACATATATATGTATGTACATGCATGGTTGGAGCTGTAGCTTAAGTGGTAAAATACATGACTTGAAAACATGAATATCTGAGCAAGCCATCCAGTGTCCTTTAAAATGCTGGTGTGGTAACATTCACCTGCAAACAAAGAACTGGTCCCTAATAGTTGCTGGCTAGCCAGTCAAGATTCGCTTGTGAATGCCTGTAAAACATGAGTCTATGTCAAAGGAGGTGGATGAAATACCTTAGGATAATACCCTAAATTATCCATTAGCCTCCACATGCACACACACATACACACACTCACTCATGCATGAATAAATGCATACATGAACACACAAAAATAAATCAGTTGATGAATGAAGTATAATTTTAAGGGCATAATCTTCACTGCATGAAAATTAGAGTCACAGTTTGAGTTACCTCCATTTGAAATCCAACCTTACCCTCCAAATCTTTAACCATCTCTTGGATACATTGTTCTGATGACTGAGACCAGTTTAATGACCTTCTAAACATCTGAGTAGAAAGAAACATTGACATTTGAGAGTGAATTTCTTCTGTTGTTCTGTAGACAAGAGCCTCATTGCCAGCTGCATCACACTTAGATTCTGAAAATAGCCTGTTTGCAGACCACAGCCCATAGTATTTCAGGGAAGAGCCTTGTAGCATTGAGGAAACTTGGGATCTTTTCCATGGGCTTTTGGCCTTCATATCTCTGTTTCTGTTTGTTTTTGCCTAAATGTGCATTAGCCACACATTATTTTATTACGTTTTTCACAATTACACACTTTAAAAATACTTATAAAGAGGACCTAGTAACATACATAAAATAGATTTTAAACATTTACTTGAATGCAAGAAAACTTCCTAATTTTTTTAAATATTTATTTATTTATTTATTTATTTATTTGAGAGCGACAGACACAGAGAGAAAGACAGAGGGAGAGAGAGAGAATGGGCGCACCAGGGCTTCCAGCCTCTGCAAACGAACTCCAGACACGTGCGCCCCCTTGTGCATCTGTCTAACGTGGGTCCTGGGGAATCAAGCCTCAAACCAGGGTCCTTAGGCTTCACAGGCAAGTGCTTAACCGCTAAGCCATCTCTCCAGCCCAAGAAAACATCCTAATTTTATGTAGAATAAATAACAAATAATAATAAATAATAAATGTAGTTTTATTTAATATATTACTGATATGTTTAAACTCATTTCCTATGTTTTTCTATTATTATTGACAACATATTTCATATAAATGCATCATGTGTCGATGCCCTCTTTTCCCTCATCCCTGCTCCATTCTACTGGGGACCCTCCAGTGATTTAGAAGACAATAATATATTTAAGAGATATTTTGCTACTAGAGTCTGTTTACAGAACTTTAGATCACAAATGTGAGATCCAGTGACTGCATATAATAACAAGCTTGAAGCAGTTTCAATGTTCAGCATTCTGTGAATGCTTATCCAAGCAAAAGCAAGTGAAAAATAGATCTAAATGTACAGTGCCTTGCCAAGCCTGTGTGTGACATGAAAGTTAAGCCTTCAAAAACAACATGTATTTTCAAACTTCCTTTTCTAAGGACCTACCACTCATAAAATATTTTCCTTCATTATATGGAGGCCCAGTGAGTTAGGAAATTGAGCCCCAAACCATTAAATATATATCATTATAATTGTCAACATATATAACATTAGATCACAAAACATAAAATTCCATAGAATAGTGAGTATTTTAAGAATCCATTAATGTTACCCTGATGTGAAAATAGAAAATAATTTATGTGAATATTTGTTGAAATATAGTTAACTTTATAGCAATGTGTTTAAAAAACAGTCACTCATGTAAACTACTGAAAGGTTCAGCTATGAATTTATCATAGGTGTAATCAATCTGTATTAAAATAATTCTAGATTGCTAGACTTAGTAGGTCAGAGTTTTTCTCATTGGATTGTTTCCTACTCTGAAAAGCATTTGTTTTTAAAGTGGCATATATCCACATGAATTGTTGGAGAAACTAATGGCAATTCAGATGTGGTATAGTCTAGAAAAACATTTAAAGGATCTGTGACAAGTTTTTCTAATGCAGGTGAAGAATTGTAATGTAACAATGAGAAAAGACTGTGAAAGTAATCTGCAGCGCAAATATGAGCAATTATTACAGCAAGAGTGGCTCTGTGCAATATAAGATATAGCATTTAGACTTGTCTAGCCATGAATATATCTTCCTTGCAGATATAAAAGCTTCCAATTTCCGGTCACAGTTTATAATAACTGCAACAAAGACCCTCACCAGATCACTATTCAAGATCTCTATAAACATTAGCACAGAATTTCATGTCATTTTGGTTTATAAAAATGACAAAATTGTCTCTTTAGAAATTAAGCTATTTATAAGTTAAGACACATTAGGAGTTATTTTCTGACAGGTAGAAATGTAAAATTGGCAGAAAACTACTAATGAGATGATTGAACAATATCTTGAATTTCTGGAATCATGAGCTGCTTGATCCTGAATCTCTTTGTAATGTTAAGATTTTCATAGCTTAATAAACATACCTAAGGTAAGACTCAAGAAATCTCCACTGGATTGCTTTTTCTCCTATTTCCTCAGGAAAAATATTTAGCTTGACTTGTTTTTATACTTCCCAATAACAGCATATTACATACTATGCTAAGATTTCTCTAACTTATTTATTTTCTTAAATATATAGTTGATACACAGAGAGAGGCAGATAGAGATACAGAATGATAAGATGATAGATGATAAGTAGATTAGATAGATAGATAGATAGATGATAGATAGAAGATAGACAGATGGATGATAGATAGATAGATGATAGATGGATAGATGGATGACAGACAGATACAGAATGGGCCTGCAAGGCCCTCTAGCCACTACAATTTAATCCACACACATGTATCACCTTGGGCATGTGGCTTTACATGAATACTGGGGAATCGAACCTGGGTCCTTAGACTTTGCAGGCAAGTACCTTGCCTGGTAAACCATCTTCCCAGCCCTCCTCTAACTTATAAAACAATAGTAACATAGGTTTTAGGTTGAAAAAAATGTTGAGTGTTCACTATTACAAATGCACAAGAAATGATATGTCTGAAAGGCTGAAATTTTGAGTCTAGTATGCACAAAATATCACACTTCCTAGTCTTCTCTAGTGAGGTAGTATTCAGGACACATGGAAAGGGTAATGATGGTGTGCCTAAGCACTCAGTTAGCACACTAAAAGTGTTATGCAAATGTGATGAAACTGTCCATGGTCTGAGCATACTAGAAAGAGCAAGCTGGTTCTGAATGACTTTTGTAAATGAATTTTTTTTTCGCTCTTTGGTGTTTTTGGTTTTTTGAGGTAGGATCTCACTCTAGCCCAGGCTGACATGGAATTCACTATGCTGTCTCAGAGTGGCCTTGAACTCATGGTGATCCCCCTACCTCTGCCTCCCAAGTACTGGGATTAAAGGCATGGGCCACCATGCCCTGCTGTAAATTAAATTTTACTCGCTATAAGCCACTTGCTTACATTTTTGTCTATAACAGCTTTTCTGCTATAAAAGGAAGGTTTAATACTTGTGACAGAGACCATGCAGCCAGCAAAATTCTGAAATATTCATTATCTAGACTTTTAAGAAGTGTGCTGACTGCTGTTATAAGGAATCATTATGGAGCCTTAGAATGAGAAGAAAAAAAAAAAAGGAAAAAAGAAAGAAAGAAAGAAATATCTTGCCTATGGAAAACCTGCAAACTATTTTCTCCA
The DNA here is from genome assembly GCF_020740685.1 of Jaculus jaculus. Lineage (NCBI taxonomy): Eukaryota > Metazoa > Chordata > Mammalia > Rodentia > Dipodidae > Jaculus > Jaculus jaculus. The sequence continues at coordinate 117,816,778 of NC_059107.1, forward strand.
AATCGTGGAGTTTCTTGCTCTCATTACTTTGGAGAGGAGTCATATGATGGGCCTTAGGATATTAAAGACAGTAACAGCTCTGCGGAAGAGCATGGAGATCCCAGTGATTCACAGCACTTAAATCTCTTGGGCGGAAAAAGGAGGTTGATTTACAGTTTATTTAAGTGGCAGTAATTATGACACCTGCAATGTGTGACATTTTGTATAACTTCCAGTATTATTTCATCTTTAGTATTAAACAATAAATCTTGATATGGCTTTTAGGATTAGGAGAATAGTTAAGTGCATAAGCACCGGTGCTGTTCCTGGTAGATGGACGATATATCAGAAAGTTTCCATTCTTCTTCAGCACCTCATTTTTTTTCTTTGCTCATCTATTCATTTGTTGCTTCTTGGCCAAAAAGGAAACCTTCTTTGAAAATCTATATTGCTGAGAAGTAAAAGGCATAACTCACCAAGAGTAGGCATATATAAGCCTGTTTTAACTTCATCTCCAATTTTCCTTTGATCTACATCTTTTTATCATTTTTAATATAACAAAATTCTAGATGAACTTTAACATAAGTCTGAGTAAATTAACATCTGGTGATTCCCATGTGATTAGTAAAGTCTATTGCTATTAATAAAATATAGCTTAGTTCAGAAACTATTAGCTTGTAAATATAATGATTCCATTACTATATCAAAGTAGTTCCAAAACTGCTTCTTAGGGCTTTTGTTATTTAGTACTGCCACAATTTTTAAACCAATTAGACTTTATTGAAATTTCATGGGAGTTAAGATCATATTTTTATGAAAATACAGAGAACGAGTTGGGAGCACATTAGCTTTAGTCGCTGGAGGTGAAAGTCTCAATATCTTTCTCTCTTTTTCTCTTTCTCTTTCTCTCTTTCTCCTTCTCCCCTTCCCGCCCTCCCTTCCGTTCTCCCTCCGTTCTTCCTCTTCCCTGTCATACCATATTTTAGTTTATTAGTCTACAGGTCTTAAGTCTTCCCATCATATTTGTGTTAGATTTAGAAAAGGTGTATCAGAGCCTAATTAAGACTCAATAGTGGTTTGAATATCTCCATTTCATTTTTGTATCTCTAAAATCAGTTGGCTCTAAGTTTATTACCACATAGCAGTAATTACTATACCTGTATTTTATTTTGATGTTGTACAACCAGACATCATTACTATGCAATAACTTACAAAGATTATATATAGTTAAAATTTTAATGAATGAAAGGAAAATGGTATGGAAATGTATAACTATTACCAAATTCATTTATATTTTGCTCTTTTAAACTTTATTTGCATGTGTATATTTGTTTGGCTTGGATTCTTTTGAGTATGCATGCTTGAAGGCAAGTTGGCACACACACACTGAAGGTGTGTGCAAGTGTGCATGCTGAGGAAACCAAAGGGCAATGTCACATGTCTTTCTCGTTTACTTTCCACCTTTCTTTTATTTGACAAGATCTCTCTTTAAACCTGGAATTAACCCATTCAGCTAGACTAGTTAGCCAGCACACAAGCCCCAGAGTTCTTCCCAGTGGCTGTGGCTAAGAATATTTAAGCAGTTGCTACACCCTCTGTAAACACCCAGGTTGAAATTAAATTAAGCATTTTACAGAAAGCCAAGTAGAAGATTAGAGAGAACATCCTAAAAGTTTGGTGTCTTTATTAATCTACATGAGTTCTAGAGATAAGTGAAGAAAAGTGTAGGTCACAAAATAATCCTGTGTTTGATCAGAAAAATTTCATTTCAAAATATGAGACCCAAAAACTTTCTTCTCTTTCTATCTGCTAAAGGTATATAAAATAATAAAAACCACTATGAAATTATACACAAACATAAACCACATGCAAATTTCTGCTCACATGACATGATCATCATCATCATCTCCCAACAGTGTATGATAGACATATGTTGAAAGCTTGGGAAAAGCATGTTAAATGATTAACAAGGAAGAAACTAAGAACGTCCTTTCCAAAAATGCTTCAGAGATTCTAACAGAGGTTTTAGCTAGGGTCTCTGGGCCTTGACTTCCTCTGGGACATCTATTTGAGTAGTTACTAAGCTCTGTGGAAAATGTCCTTAAGTAGAAGGGAAAGATCTGTGATTGAAGACACTAGTGTGAGATAGACCCCAATCTGGTCTGTAATCAACTGCTGAGTAGTCATTTGCTGTAGCAAACCTCTAATCTAGTGTTGCTGAGGATAGCTGAAAACAACTCAATGTGGGAATAAATCTAAAGGCCCTTACTTCTTCTTTGACAACTTCTGAAAGTTCACATTACTTTAGAATTCAATTAGAAGTAAGACAGTATTATAAAAGCAGAGTTTGAAAAGCTAGTATCTATTATAGTGAAACCGTTTTCCTGTCTCACACTTCAAACATTTATTTTATAAGCAGAGAAAAGTGAATCTAAGCATCAACTTAGTAAATGTTCATCATTATTATAAATAATCCTAATTTGCAAACTTGTCCTAGGTGTACTTGTCAAAACTTGTCCCAACTGTGCTCAGTAGCTATAAAGTATCCTGTGACCTACCTGACAGTTGTACACACAGCAGCCATTACTTAGAGAATTATGACAAGGAACTTCATCAGACTAAAATTCACTTTAACAGACAAAAATTGACGTGACCAGAAAATATCTGGCTATTGTAAGTTAGAAACAAATTATCAACTAGGATTTAGGTATCTCTTGGAATAATTTTCATGTGTGACAATTAAGTTGTGTTGCAAACTTGATCAGATTAGGACTCTGGTGAGTGATATGCCCTTTGGGAAGATCTAGCAATGATTGTCTAAGAGAGGAAGTCCTACTTCCAGAATGGGTAGCCCTTCTGGAGGGAAACTGAAAATAAGGAAGCTGCAGGAGATCTTGCATCATTCCTTTATTTTTATTTTTACTTTTTTTTTTTCCATTGTCAGGGCTACTTGCTAGTGTGGACTTTTTGCCTAGCTCTTCTTGCTACTGGACATTAGAACCCAGCCTGTATCCGGGATCATGGGGGGAATAGCTACGTGGTACTGAAATTCTTCAGCTTACACCCAGGTAAATGGACTGAGCATTTACCTGGTTCTTCAGCTCTCCACCTTGTGAACAGCTACTGCTGGGATGCATAACCAACATCTCATGAGATAATTGAATAAACCCTCTTCCTATCAGTTCTAGAGACTGTGAGAGTGTGTGCAAGGAGTTGCTCATGCTGTCTCTTAGGATAGATTTCCATTAAAATGCACTTCATCAACGATTAATATTTAAGATACATTTGGGTTAGAAAAATAAAGCCACCCACTAAATTTTATAGCTATATTTCAGCAAGTGAGCCTTATAGGAAAAGCTTATTGCTACTGCAACCCAATGGAAGAATTGCGTGACATTTTGGTACACATTTGGATATTCCAAGGATCAGGATTTCTAAAGAGGTTTTATATTTTGTTTTGTTTTTGTGGTGCTGGGGATTAAACTTAGGGCCTTGTGCAGGCAAAGCAAATGCCTTTTCAATGATCCACAGTCCTGGCCATTAGATTCAGCATTTGAATCATTCATTAATCACTATAAATGAGATGTTAATAGAGTTCTCATAATAATGTGCAAATATTGTGTATACTTGATTTGTTCAATGTTTCTCCATTTTTTAAAAAAAGTTTATTATTTATTTATTTATGAGAGAGAGAAAAAAAGAAAAACATAGAGAGGGGGGAGAGAGAAAATGGATGCTCCAGGGCATCCAGCCACTGCAAACAAACTCCAGATACATGCAACCCCTTGTGCATTTGGATCATGTGAGTCCTGGGAATCGAACTGAGGTCCTTTGGCTTTGCAGGCCAATGCAAGGGGAGGGGAGAGGGGAGGGGGGAGGGGAGGAGAGAGGAGAGGAGAGGAGAGGAGAGGAGAGGAGAGGAGGGGAGGGGAGGGGAGGGGAGGGGAGGGGAGGGGAGAGGAGAGGAGGGGAGGGGAGAGGAGAGGAGAGGAGAGGTGGAAATGGGAATGGGAATGGGAATGGGAATGGGAATTGGAATGGGAATGGGAATGGGAATGCCAGGGCCTCTGGATACTGCAACTGAATTCCAGACACATAACACCACTTTATGCATCTGGCTTATGTAGCAATCAAATCTGGGTGCAATAGTGGCACACAGCCATGGTGGGGAAACAACTGCTCGAGGTTTAGTTAACTGACTGACCCCCTCAGTGGTATGGGACCCATAGCTGGAGCTGGGAAATAAGTCAGAACTATATCCAAACATAAACCCACTCTCCATTATCAGGCTACTATCAATCCTGGGCTTCAAGAGGGCCTACACCTATTAAATTCTCTCTATAAAAAAGTAAGGGTTATCTCATTTGTCCTGGTGCTAACTTACTCTCCATTGGAGAATCTGCTTTTCTTTTTGAGATAGATGCAGATCCTAAGGAGAGAGTCACCCTATCATACCTCAAAAGGGCCCTGGCTGAAACTAAGAAACTAAGAAAAATTGGCAAAACAAGCAAGGGGGCTGTTTTCTTGGTGAACCGGGTACCAGCACAAAGGTAAAGGAGATCAACACAGAGAAAAATCAACTCCTACCAAATCAGAGAGCCAGAGCCTCAGAGGCCCCCAACACCTCATCACTGAAGCAGAACAAAAATGAACCCAACATGGCTCAGGGAAATTTTGTGGAAGAGGGGGCAGAAAGAATGTCAGAACCACATGTTGGATCATGATGTGCAGAGACATTTGTCTTACCCATAACTGTGGGCTAACTCCACAAGGCATGACCCATATACCTTAACAAGGAGGGGCCAAGGGGAGGGGCTAGGTCATGGATGAGCCTAATAATGGTACCAAACTGAATGTATTTGCTGAATACAAAAATCAATTAAAAAATTTAAAAAAAGAAAGTCATAAACTATATCCTTTTCAAAATATTATAAAAGTAGAAGAACTTTTAACATTTAAATGAAACTTAATGAGTAATATTCATGTTCACCAAATATAAAAAATTAGTAGTACTGACAGTAATGAGTGAGATTTGATGTTTTCCAACACATTCTTTTTTTAAAAATTTATTATTTTTATTTATTTATTTATTTGAGAGCAACAGACAGAGAGAGAAAGAGGGAGAGAGAGAGAGAGAGAGAGAATGGGCACACCAGGGCCTCCAGCAACGACATGTGCGCCCCCTTGTGCATCTGGCTAATATGGGTCCTGGGGAATCAAGCCTCGAACCAGGGTCCTTAGGCTTCACAGGCAAGCGCTTAACCGCTAAGCCATCTCTCCAGCCCTCCAACACATTCTTGTAACATTGCTTTGCATGGGATATTATGTTAATATTAAAGTTAATATAAAGATAATCTAAATATTTAAGTTGTCCTAAATTTCAGGACATTCAGTAAATATTTAGTAATACCATAAGAAAAGTTGCTAACTAGTGGTTAGATATAGAGTGCTCTAATTATTTACATTTGCAACCTGCTCTGATAATGAATGTGCTATTTTTTACAATTCATATTGGATTACTTCTATACTCTTTTCATTCTTGCTCCATGAAAATACATTCACATAAATGTTATTTAAAAGGGGATTAAATGGGAATTAATTTATTGTGCTTAATAATATATGATAGGTTGTCACATAGCTAACACTTTATTTTATAATTTTTAAGTAAGATAGCTAGCATTAAGCATTGCATAGTATTAGTGGATACCAAACTTTTTAAAGGGTATTCTGTAGGATTCTACATGTGACTGAGGTGAAAGTAAAATAGAGGAAAATGAGTGTCTGGGGGCCACTATCTGTTCTCAGCAACCAGCTACTTAAGGGTCACATCAAGACCAAATGACCTTTTATGAAAAATCTTAGAAAAGATGGATGTGACATGTTGTGACTTTCTAAGAATATATAACTGAAGCTAATCAAAATAAATCTGAATTTCCTGAAAAACTGTGAAGTCCTATTACTACTTCTTTAACCTCTATCCAGATGTGCACCCCTATTAAAATGCTGGGATTTGTATTGTCATAATATCTATCTATCTATCTATCTATCTATCTATCTATCTATCTATCTATCCATCTATCTATTCCTCATACTTCCACTCCTGCTCCTGCTTGTGATTCCATATCACTATGCACAAAAGTGAGCCTTTCATCATTTCATCATTGATGGTTTGGGATTCTCAAGACAACACTCCAGGAGGGATATTATTCAGTGATGTAGCCATTGGTAAATTGTCTATTGTCCAGTAAATAACCCCTTACCCATGCTCATGAAAGCAACCCTAATTTAACTTAGTGACACCCCCACATACACACATACCTCTTTCACTTAAAAGGGTAATTGAGGACATGGGATGAATATCATGAAAATACATTATATATACAAATTCAACTGTCAAAACTAAAATAAAATAATAAAAAAGATTTATCAGGATAAACTACACTTCACAAATGAAAAAAAAAGTGTGATTACAATGTAGGTTACTGCTCAATACTTTGGTTTTTATAACACAGTGAAATTCAGTTTCTCTAAAATATATGCATATGTTAGGAAGGTTTATTTTAATTATGCTTATGAGTTTAGATTTTATAAAAATGCAAATTATCTATAACATTAAAATTATCAATGGTTGGTAATTCCTAGCCTCATTTCATCCAAGCAGATCTTAAGAGAAATTTGAAAGTTAAGTAGTTTTGCTAGACTTATTATGAGAAAAGAATCTAAAAAGTAATTAGAGTACCAACGCATTAGAGTAGGAGCTTGTTAAGAAGCCATTTCTCTTACTGTAATATATAGGGATCTGATCACATATGTGTTTTACCAAAAATAATTGGGCACATGGCACACACTTCACACACACACACACACACACACACACACACACATACACATCTGTATCTGTTGCTTAAATGTGAAATGTCCCCCATAGACTCAAGTCTTTAAACACTTGGTTCCCAGCTGGCAGCTCTGTTTGTGAAAGTCTTGAAAACTTTAGATGTAGCCTTGCTGAAGAAAGTGGATCACTGGGGTCAATTTTAAAAGGCTAGCCCCGATTCTTGTCTGCTGTCCCCTTCCTGACTACTGTTGCCATGAAACGTCCCCTTAAAACTGTAAATCAAAACCAATCATTCTATTCCTTAAGTTACTCCTGGTCAGGTATCTGTTTACAGTAATGAGGAAGTAACTAATACAATATCATTTATATTCCAATTGGTATCTTCATGATCAGTACTAACATAAGGCTTTGTTGGGGGGGGGGGTAATTGGGAAGCAATCTCATTTCTAATAGCCTTTAGTTTCCATGAAGACTACCTTCCTATACAGTAATCTTCCAGCCTACCTCTAATAACCCCTCTTCAGAAAAACATTAAGTGACCAGAAGAATAAGAAAGAAAAGGGGAGCTAGGCACGCTAAGTTAGCATCTTTCTTCTCCTTTTGAGGTTTACTTTAGAATGCATGTTCTTTGATGAGCTTAGCAATAAATGTTTTGGTTTGTATGTTGCTAGGATATTTTGTGACATGAGTGGTATGTGTTAGGTGTCTTATCAAATACTATGAAGCTATTTTTATGAAAATTATGTCTTTATATTTCAAGAATATTTCAGTTAGAAGAAAGTATTGTGAGAGAGTCACCTGACACCTTCAAGTGAGGTGACAGTAAGCTCATGAGTGATGATCTGGTCTGTCTCTAGCCAGGTATACAGCTGCTCTTCTCAATGGTACAACTACAAGATGGTAGAGACTGAAAAATGTTTTATTCTAGAACAAACGCCCAACCTCAGCAATCCATATGCTTGTTCTAAAAACCAGCCAACATGGACTTTATGAGTGTGTCACTTATGAAGGTACACAAATTTCTTGACATAGAAGGTCTGGGTACATGGCTCAATGTTCTCTTGCCACCATCTTGAAATTTTAAACATTTCTGAGCAAGAGATCTCATATTTTCAGTTTGCAGTAGGATATGAAAATTATGTAATAAATAATGACCTTGGAAAATTCACATAATTTATTTATAATTAGAAATAAGTTTTAATGGATGGAAATTAAACATACTAACACAAATGAAAGGAAATATGAATTTATTAAAATTATTTAGTTATCTAGTTACTAGCTATTTTACAAGAAAGAAAAATTTCTCACTGTAGGACAGTAATATTTCATTTGAAATTCTACAGGAGCATGAGCAATAGGACCAATATATGCTGCAATACAGCTGCTAAAAACACACACACACACACACACACACACACACACACACACACACTGTGACTTTATAAAATGAAATCGTATGATAATAGAAAAGTTAAATTGTAGCCAGATATAGCATCGTTCAAGTGTTTAGTTATTGGTTATGTATGCATTAATTGACTCATATGTTCATTTAATTATGCTCCTCTTAAATTTGAAAGCAGAATATTCTCTCTAAATAATTTTTTTAGCACTGGAGGGATGGCTTAGCAGTTAAGATGTTTGCCTGCCAAGCCAAAGGACCCAGGTTTGATTCCCCAGGACCCATGTTATCCAGATGCACAAGGGGGCAAAAACATCTGAAGTTCATTTGCTGTGGCTGGAGGCCCTAGGGCACCCATTCTCAATCCCTCTCTCTCTTTCTCTCCCCCCTCTTTCTCTGTCAAATAAATAAGTAAAAATAGAGTATTAAAGAAATAATTTGTTAGTTGTAAAACAAAGGCCTCAATTCATAAGACAATCAAGAATTGGACAGAAAATACAAAAATGGAAGGTATGATTAATCAAGGAAAATTTGTGTAAACATCTGTCTTTGAAAACCATGGTGTTCCTACTCATTAATTTTATATTTCTCTAAAAACTGTAGTTTAGACACCATGGAAACTTCAATATGAATTTAATTCATCTTACTGAAATTCAAATTGTCCATTACTAGTACAAAGTGATATTTAATAAATAATTTTATTGGTACAAAATATAAAGCACATTTTATTTTTTTATTTATTTTGAGAGAGAGATAAACAGAAGCAGATACAGAGTGACAGAGAGAATAGGTGTTCCAGGGCTTCCAGCTTCTGAATACAAACCCCAGATACATGTACCATATTGTGCATCTTGCTTATGTGAGTCCTGGGAATCGAACCTGGGTCCTTTGGCATGGCAGGCAAGTGACTTAACCACTAAACCATCTCTTCAGCCTTTAAAGCATGTTTTGAGAATAAACTATGACTTTAGTTGGAAGTAGATCATCATTATTCATTGTCATATTAAATATATGTATGAAATTTTAAGAAAGAAGTTTGAAAAAATGAACATTGCTATTTTTCATGATGTAATAAGTAATGACATTCTACTGCAATTTTCACAATAAATTCACATGAATTTTACTATTCTCCTTTTAACCTTCAAGGCTATGATACAAAAAGATTTACTAATGGGCTAAACTTCCCATTCTTAGGAAGAAGTGAGGCTGGGCTGTGTAATCAGATGTAATCATCTCTAATGCACTGTCCTTTCATCAATCCATGGCTAAAGTACTTGAAGTTGTATAAGCTCCAATTCCCTGTTAGAATATCTTCTTCTTTGGCTCATCTCCCATGTCTGAAAAAAGATGACATATGGAAACTGTGAGTTTAAACCTATCTTGGACTCCTATTTTCTTAATTATGTTTTTTTTCTCCTCCATAAGTGCCGTCACAATTTACATGCTTCTGCGATTGTTGATTACAACTCTGACAATATGCCAGATGCTATCTTATTTAAATTATGCCCACACACTGCAGGTGCAAGTTGGAGGCCAAAATGGAGCAAATTTGGACCTAAGTATATATATGTATCCATTCCATCTATATGCTTAGTCCAATGTAAACCTTTTCCCCTTTGCCTGATTTCCATCTACATATTAGACTTTCTAAAAGTTTTGAAAAGTAATAATCACATATTGCATATTTTGATTTAAAAATCTTTATCAGTGGTAGACTTTGCATTTTTGAGATGACAAAGAAAATGGCCTTGTACATTTTCTTTGCATGAATGTAATGTGGCTAAGCCACCAATGTTTTCCAGATAGTACATTATGGAACAAGGGTATAAAAACCAAGTCTATGAGCAAATGAATCTCAACACTCTCATAACTACTTTACATTTACTTTGAAGACTGGCCACCGTAACATTCTACATGGGTTTTCTTCTTTGCTTTCTTAATCAAAAATGCAAAACTTATAACTTTGTGGTGTTTGTATTGGTTAGAAACAAGTTTAAAAGGACCAAAGAAAAGGAAAATCTTTAAAAAAAAAAACTATAAAATTGCTCACCTTAGAATACAGCTAGCTCATTATTTCTGAGTAACTATCACATTTCATTAGATCTAAGATAGTGAATTGTGTGACACTATGATTTTAATTACAACTGGAAAGGATAAAACACTGCACATTAATATGTTTCAATATTATTACCTTATACTATCAGAAGGTATCTTTCAGTCTCAACTTATTTTCATAATATATATATATATATATATATATATATACATATATATATATATATATATTAAATTCAGATAACAATATTGTTGAAGTATTCACAGAAAGGTCCATTCAATCTGGCTTTTCTGGATCACAGCATTGCCATTTTTTATATTTAACCCAGAATAATATCCTCTGAGACATCAAAATAATTGGCTGATAAAGTAATATTGAATTCCAGTAAAGAACTTTTGTACTTTTGTCTCCAGGCTGTTTTTCCAAGTCAATTATTTCAAATCTACAGACTTGATTTTGTTGTTCTCTTGAACCTCCCAGAGGATTTTGTGGAATATATTTGACAACAATGTGAAGCCATAATATTCTCTGAAGTGATTCTTAAATGCTTTCCTATTTGTGTGTGGGGTAGATGGGTGTGTGCATGCACACACACACACACACACACACACACACACACACACACGTGTGTGTGCATGTATTCATATACATGTTGGAACACATATGTGTGAAGGTGCAGGTGTATGCTCATGTGTGTATGGGAGCAAGGAGGCCAGAGGTCTGTGCTGAATGTACTTCTCAATTGGTCTCTACCTTATTTATTTTTTAAAAGTTTGTTTTGATTTATTTATTTGAGAGAGAGAGAAAGAAAGAGGCAGAGAGAGGGAAAGTGAGAAATTGCATGGCAGGGCCTCCAGCCACTGCAAAGGAACTCCAGACACATGTGTCCCCTTATGTATCTGGTTCACATGGGTCCTAGGGAATCGAACTGAAGTCCTTTGGCTTTGCAGCAAACACCTTAACTGCTAAGCCATCTCTCCAGGCCCTCTACCTTATTTATTGATAAAGGGACTCTTCCTCTTCCTAAAATTTGCCAAGTGGTCTAATCCCAATAGTCCACCTGTTCACCAGGGACCTTTTGTCTCTGCTTCTTAGTAATGTGGATGACAGGTGGGTTGCCACACCCCCTCAGCAATTACATGAATTCTAGTGATCCAAACTGAGATCTTTCCATCCTGAACCATCTTCCCAGTCTCCTGTTTGCTTTTGCTTTTGCTTTTGCTTGTGCTTTTGCTTTGGCTTTGGCTTTTGAAAGGGAGAGTCTTTGCCTATGGAAGGGTAGGAGAATAGAACACCCTTAATTTTTACAAAATTATATTGAACCAAAGCACCTGTGCTTTTATGTCCTTTAAGGAGATGAGAACACCACAGGAAAACCTCCTTCCCTATTACTGAGAAGACTGACATTCTCATCATCAGGACAAAAAGCTAAGCCTGACGAAGTTCAAACAGACTTCATTAAATGCATAAGAGCCAAGTACTTAGATGGCTAAAGTTATACCATGCCTGGGAAAATGGTTTTATACAACATCTGATACCAAGTTTCTACTGTACTATCACAATGATATTGAAGCATGATTACATTTGTGTGTGTGTGTGTTTGTTTATGTATGTGCATGTGTGTGTATGTGTGTGTGATGGTTTGCACAATAAAACTTTATGCAAAATGTGCATCATGGTAAAAATCTGTAAGCTCATCATTCAGCAGGCTGAGGCTGGAAGATGGTGATGAAGACTGCCTGCGTGAACAAAAGCAAACCAACAAACAAAGCAAACAACATAACCCTGCACCCTGCATCATCTGAAGCAGATATGATTCAATCTATTTCAAGTAACATTAGTAGGCTCACTTTGAACATAAAGAGAAAGTTTGTAGGTCTTCATAATTCTTTATGTTTCTAAATGATTCTCTATCATCTATTATATATATATATTTTTTTTCCCTCCCCCCTCTGTCTCTCCTTATATACATTTATTTATACACATATACAACACACATGTACAGGTGTGTGCATATACTTAAGAGCAGGGGATAGAATACTTTGCTAGCAGGTCTAATTCTCCTTTATAGACTGTGGAGTTGGTGATATGTTTTTTCATAGGATTGCTAAGTGTGTTAGTATATACATGTCTTCATATTTACAACATTGCTCTTGCTCTTGCAGCTCTATAAGACAGTACAGACTTAGCTAAATAAAAACTGACTCAGTACTGATAAAATTAGTACTTCCTAATCTCAGTAAATGCCACCTTTGCCCCTTGTTTTCATTTTCTTTTTTTTTTCCCCCTAAAGGTTTAGTGCTGAAGCAATAATCAGCTAATTGAGGGTTTGTTACTTAAAGTTTTATTGCTTATAAATAATGGTACTATAATATTATACAAAATCAGTTCTGTAAATAGAATAGTGTCATGATATTATGCCTCATTGGATGAAAGAAGTATCAAGGAAGGTCCCTGGGGACTGGAATGAGCTTTCGTATTATTCAACATACTCATTAAGCAGCTAGTGGGAATTAGAAACGAGTATACATTCAAATCTGTAATAAAAATGTGAGAAATGAAAGATATTAACTCAGCTTGATCAAAAATACAGATGGATCTGGACAGCTGGGGAAATTATTGAGATGAAAAAAAGATGATAATTAATGTAAAGAATGATAACATAATGAACTAAAAGAATAAAATATACACAGTGCATAAACTTAAACTAATAAGAAGTTGAGATACATGCGAAGTACTAATTGGGAACACTGTTGGGCTCTGAAAGGCCCAGGCGTGAGGCCTAGTGGAACTTCCTGAGCCTAGCTAAAGTTTGGCGACCTGTCTCTGGCCAGCTAGGACTCAGCAAGACACCTAGTGGCTTCTAGCCTGCCACCTCCATGTGGCAATTGCAATTACCATTTCAATAGTAAACTTTAGAGTATTTGTTGATAAACTGAAAAAAATGGAAATCCCATCTTATGATGAGGACAAATTACATCATAATTTCCCTAAATTGGACAAATGGTAGAGCAAAATTATAGTATCATTTAACTAGTCAATAATATTTTATCCATAAACTTAATGGAGATTTTGTAATGTTAGTTAATTTTAGGACAAAGTAACAATTGTAACAAAATTTGGCAATGTAAACTATCATGGTGATGCCTGAACAATTTTGGGTTTAAAACATAAAATTACCTGACACATATTCAATCTTGTGAATTAATCTCAAGCCTGTTTGTCTCCTATTTGTTACTTTGTTACATTCTTATGACATTTCTTAGCTTCGAAGCACCATTGCATTGCCTATGCACTTGGGGTACAATGAATAATTTTAGTAAATAAAACAGTATTCTAACCTCTCACATATATACCATACTCTGGCCATAAATTAAACCAGGCCACTTTCAAGTTGGCAAGATTTTGCATTTCCAATAACAAGAAAGTACTACTAGAAAACCATCAGTACTCATTTTCTCAAAAGGAGTAAATATTCAGCAATATAGTTGCTAGTTGTCTTTATGTTGTAGGAAATTAATAGACATATATTTAAAATAAAATCCAACCATCCTCTGATGACACTATCTAAAATGTGTATAGACTTAAGGAAAACCTGTTTGAATTAGCAAAATATGATGGCAGAGCGGTACTTGAGCATATAAAAAACATTTTTAAATATAAATATGATTCTAACACATTTGCTTTATAATCTTGACCAGACTTTTATTCTCTCTGACCTGACTGAAATCTTGGCAGTAATTATTTATGTCAAAACTGGTAATATTTCATATAAATTACCAGCATTATGAATAGCAATATTTTATTAATATCAATTCTAGAACATATGCAATTACTTACTAAGTAAAATACAAAGATTTTCCTAGTGAGAGTTCATCAATATGTTTTTATAAAACAGAATATTAGTTTTTTACATGTCCTCTCAGCTAAGATAACAGTGTGCTTAATCTACCACTAGAAACAAATAACAACATAATAAGTCCAAGAGAAGGGTCCTAGCATGGTTATCTTCTGGTGATTATTCACTTTTTGCTTATAGACATCTGCCTTGTAAATTATATGTTCACATGGAAGAAGACTGGAAATGAAACAGGGGACAGAGACAGAGGTGACAGGGCAATTATACTCTTTTTCATCTCATCACAGGTGCCCACTTTAATGATCTTATCTAATCCTTCAAGAGTTCCATAACACATTGAGAATTTTGGACTTCCTCCCATTTTGAAGGAACAAAAGCATTCAGTCTATAACATCAGAATATCATTAATATTTTCCCTTGTTTCTTTTTTAACTTTCTTCTAGGAAAGGAATTCTTTTGTTTTGAGTTTCCTTCTTGTATTTTCCTCCAGGGCCCTTGTATTATATGAGAGCTCTTCCTGTCCAAGATAATGGTTTATCTTCATCACCAATGTTAATGAATTTAAACCACCACCACCAAGTCATCATAACTATGTCTTCTCAACGCCTGTGCTTTCAATTAGGAAAATGGGTGCTTGTGAGCTCTGCCATTTCCCCAAGAAGGAGGAAAATTTTGAAGTATTCACTAGAGCATCTTCACTTTTATAAATGGTGTTTCTTCCTACACAGCTTCTGCTGCAGTCCCTGAAGTACTTACTAATTCTGAAATCCTCTCTTGGGTGATTCTCCGAATTGAAAATTGTGACCTTGAGGCTGTGCTGATAGATCACATCTTGTGTGCTCTGATTCTGTGACTATGTTGAATTCCAGAGAACAGCATCTTCCCTTTGCTCTAGAAGATTCATGCATCTCACGGGTCTTCACGTTTCTTTTCTCCTGAGAGCCATTTCATGGACATGCACTCACTTGGCACTGAATCCACGTAGAAACATATGGCCAATAATGTGCATACATTTCATATAGGAAAATGGACATGTGCCAGATAAAAAACATAAATTAAGGGGTGACCTCAACCAAATAATTTCATGATGTAGAATGTATAGGCTACATAATAATTTTAATGAATCATATATCTTAGAAATTAATATTAATTTTTGCCCTAGATCTGAATGCCTTTTAGATGATTATGTACTGTAATACTCTAATAATGGTAAATCTCACTTTGAAGGATATTAGGGGTTCTCATTTAACAATAACAACCACCATAATAAATACTACATTAAGATTATACCAGTTGTACTGGACACACGGCTCAGTGTTTTAAAGTACTTTCTGGTTAAGCATGAGGGCCTGAGGAGACCTGAAGGACTGCTCAAGTTCAATCCCTGGAACTCACATAAACAGCTGGCCATGGCCATGCTTCATGTAATCAAAGTACCATAGGGGAGCAGAGACCAAGAATCTTTAGAGCTCACTAAAAAAAAATGCCAGCCTCTCAGATCAATAAAAAATTCTGGTTCAAATATGAATGGGTAGAAGTGTGATGGAGCTGGATAGGTGTTATTCTGTGTGCCAGCAAGCACAGATGAGGGCACACCACAGCAGACAAGTGCACGGACAACCCTGCCTCTCCCCACCCCCCACTCTCTCTCACAAACACACACATGCTCTGGAGTAAGTACATAAAAGCATTAACCAAGTTCACAGGAGAGGAATCTAAATTGTAACTATGCTCAGAGAGCAGACAGTACAGGAATAGTCAGGAATGACTATATGTCCATCACAATTCAGATATGTTCAATGTCTTAACAAATATTTTTACATAATTGGAAAACATTTCAATAAGTAGACATACTTGCTCTCAAGTGCATTCACAATGATACAGGCCTGGAGGTATAAGTGATCCCTGCCAGTCTCTATTCCACACTGATCATTTACAGAACCAATAGCCCACAAGGAGAGTTTGAGCAGTCTGGGAAATTCTTTTATTCCTGTGGGCACACAGGCCTATCTTGAAGACCTTGATAAAGTTATTTTGGAAAGCCTGCACATTGCTGACTCTGCCCTGGAAGACCACATTCAAGAAGACATGCAATAAATTATGGATTGTTTAAAGGCTCAGTGTAATACAATGAAATGACAATCATCCTGAAAACCAAGGCCTTGCTGCTCAAATCCTATCCTTGGCAGGCATTCTCTGCTGACCTACAGGGCTCCTAGCTGTCGCTCTTCGCTCTTGTCACCATAGCTCATCCGTCTCAATGATACCATGGTATATTTATGTTTCAGCTTCCTGTTAAAAAGGATGGCCTTAAAGGAGGAGACACCACTAAATATTATAAAACTAATGGTACCACACGATATTAGATAAACCTAGGCAAAATCCAAAACTGAAAAAGATGATGAAGAGAAAGTAAGTCTCATATTTGCATATAGATGCATGACACATCAAGAAGTGACTCTGTGCCCTGCAAGTGGATGATAGGTCTGAACACTAATCAGTAAAAGTGTGCACACTGATTTTTTCTATGTAAATTAGTGTTTCATCCTACATAATTGTAGGTGCTAGTATTAAGAGACAGATATGCTACATTGACTAATGCATTCTTTGATATCATTTTGTTGAGTGTGGCAGAAATCCAACTCAAAGTGATTCAAGAGAAAGTATATCATTTGACTGAAAAGGAGAAGTCCAAGAGCAGGACTAGCTTTAGGCATGTCCAAATGCAGGCATTCAAATTGCATGCGTTAGATTTGCTCTCCAGAAGTAAATCTTGGTTGCCACAGTTTTGCTTCTATGTTGACTTAATATCTCTTCTCAGACACAAGGAGTGCTGAACAATAATGTGTGGCATTGCAATGATCCTTCATAAAGGATGTCAGCATAGACGTATCAGTTATGAAGCAAAGGATTAAAAACAAAATGTATAGGTAAGTATCTTACTGCTCCCCTTGTGGCAAAGAGTCCTCTAAGAAAACTGAAATGCCCTGAATATGATCCACACCAGGGTCAGATGTATTGCTAATGTGCAAGGTTAAACCAGTTCCTCTTAAATCACAGCATTGAAGACTAATAAGAGTTGGTAGAGTTATCTCCTCTCCACCCCTGCCCAAATGAAAGTAAGTGGTTGCTAAAAAGTCCAAATAGTAGAATATATATACACACAACCAATAGAAAAGCAATGTGGATATAGTCTAAGAGTCACAGTGTTTACTCAAAGCTTAGAAAGTCCATAAATACCATAACCTGCTTTGTTCAAATCTGGGACAGGATTTACTGGTGAGAACCTTGTAAACGTTGTCTTCAAATAGCAAAATGGCATGGATGTGATCAAGATTCTCAACTAAATTGTGCATCAATTGGTGGTATAGCCATGCTTACTAGACCTGCTATCGTATGAAGCCAATATATTTCCCAGAAAAATAAAGCCTTGACCACAGAAACTCAGCCCATATAAATGTACAAAAGTAGCTGATTACTCAGAATAAACATAAATAGCAGCAGACATCTGGCACAGAAGAAATCAGAGCTGGGCTGACATGATTTTGAGAAAATAAATAAATAAATGTCTCTTAGAACTGTAGAACTATATTACAGGAACTAATAGACAAAAGGCTTCCAACACAATAGTAATGCTGAAAGCAACAGCAGCAGCAGCCAGTTTCCACTTC
Source organism: Jaculus jaculus (assembly GCF_020740685.1). Taxonomy (NCBI): domain Eukaryota; kingdom Metazoa; phylum Chordata; class Mammalia; order Rodentia; family Dipodidae; genus Jaculus; species Jaculus jaculus. The sequence goes on from NC_059107.1 coordinate 117,834,577, forward strand.
CTCAGAACATGCACTCTTCTGCCTACCTCCCACTGTCAAATACCACAGTGTGTTACTGTGTATGCTGTGTAGTGTAAATGCCATGCAAAACGAGAGCTGTAGAAGATCAGGTGGAAAGAGAACTGCATTTATGTAGCATGGTGACCCTTTTGTCAAAGCAATCAACTCAGTGGCCAAACAAAAGACTAGCTATGCCAATTTCATGCTGAAATCTCAATTGTCATGGTGGAGCTATTTTACAAATTAACTCAAAGGTAAGTTTGAGGCTATTTGGGGAAAATTGATTAAAATCTTAGGATTAGTACATAATCATCTACTTAAAGGCAAGAAAATTGAAAGGGTAAGTGAAACTTGGTTTTGGACATATAAATTAGCCTGTTTTCATGGATACAATGTTCTATTTTCATCTCATGAGTTGACCAGAACAGTGCATGTATGAAAATGCATGTCTGTATACATGTGTTGAATACGATACTGTCCTTGATTGTGTCAAGGAATTCATTTAAACTCTTTTTAAAAAGATGCAAAAAAGAGGAATTTTTGTAGTGTAATTTAAATGCAAGAAATGAAAAGGGATTAAGTGCATATACTTTCATTTAGCAGGTTCAGCTAGCTTATTTGTGCATGCAACATAATTTCTTAAAAATTACCATAAGCAAAATATAACAGATTGCAAACAGTTCCTCATATTAACTTACCTAAGTACTTGTAATCTCCCTAAGTGTTATTTAACAGAACATAATTGTGGAACAGTGTGATACCTCCTGAGTTTGTAAGCCTATTATGTGCCTAGATCGCACTTACCAATCAGAAGACCAAAACAAAAGTACTTAAATAGCAGACTATTTATATGTACATGAAGATTATTTTTCCAACTAAAAAACACATTTAAAAATATTTAAAATGTAATTCTATTGATATCCCATTTTATTTATCTTAGATTTGAAACATAAGTAAAACAAAGAAAGAAACCTACAGGCTGCAAGACACTTCATTTTGAGTATTTTAGTAATTGAGTTTCAGTGAATGAAAAATGTTTTTCTAGAATTTGAAAAAGTTAGACTTCAAAAAATCAAAAAAAATTTTAAAAAATTAGACTTCAAGTGTTAAGCTAAATTTGAAAGTAAGTAATAATTAAAATAAGTAAGTTTTATAAAATATAAAGAAATGGGACTGCAGTATGATAATCTTCCAGCCCTAAGAGAAACAAAGATTACTCTGGGCCAGTGGTCTCTGGATCATCACCATAAGGTGGAAATTTGAGTTTACGTGTTCCATCCAGGATCTACTGAATCAGAAAATGTGAGGTAGAGTTCTGCAATCTATGATTTAAGGAGCCCCACAGGCTGATCTGTTTCACATGAATGCTTCAGAAACACTGGTCTAGATGAAAGGAGTTCTTACAGAAATTATTTAAAGATAGATGTTTGAAAAAAAAGAAAAAGACACTTGATCTGCCCTATCTAGAGGGCAAACCCTGCATAGGACAAGGAGTGCTTAATGGCAATGCCCTGAGCAATCTTTGGGTGAAACCTTGGCTCCTATCTGACCACACAGCAGAAGAGGGTCCATAAATAAGAACAGCAATAGTGAGAAGATGAGAAACTGAGATAAGTAAGCCTAGAAATCCAAGGATTATTGGGATCAAACACAGTGACAACATACACACATACATGCTTCTGTCTTTCTCTCTGGAAAGATAGTCTATACAAATGCTCACTAATTCCTAAATGTAGACTCACCTAGAGGGATGTGTCCTGAGAAAATGTTCAAGTTGATAAAGTTACCTTGAGCTAATAGTGTCTTAAAATGTTTTCATTTATAGAAAAGTAATGGTAGTTATATATTTACTTCCATAGTTCAGTCTCTCTGTAATCATTCATTTTAAATACAGTACCATGAAATTATGTGAACTATTTTTCTTTTTCTTTTTTTGGTTTTTCAAGGTCAGTTTCAATCTAGCCCAGGCTGACCTGGAATTTGCTATGGAGTCTCAGGGTGGTCTCAAACTCACAGCAATTCTTCTACCTCTGCCTCCCAAGTACTAGGATCAAAGGCATACACCACCAAGCCTGGTGAATATTTTTATTTTGATTTATTTATTAGAGACAGAGAGAAAGAGAGTGAGAGAGAGAATGGGTTTTCCAAGGCCTCCAGCCACTGAAGATGAAGTCCAGATGCATGTACCACCACATGCATCTGGTTTATGTGGGACCTGGAGAATTGAACCTTGGTCCTTAGGCTTCTCAGGCAAATGCCTTAACCAATAAGCCATCTCTCCACCCTTTATATGAATTATTCTAATGAAAAAAATTTCTATGATTAAACCTTGAACACTTTTAACTTGAATGTTATGCCTGTTATTCAGCCTTCTGTCACTGTGATAAATACCTGACACCATCAACTAAAGAGATGAAAGGTCTGTTTTGGCTGATGTTCTCAGAGGCTTCAGTGTATGGTTGCTTAAGCCTATGGCAATACTCTACATAATTATTGGAAGTTTAGTGAACAGGGCCTTTCCCAATTTCCAGGAAGTTAAAAAAAAAAAGTGGGACCAGAAGGAAACAGGGTCTCAATATCCCATATACTAACCTAATATCTTCCCACTGGGCCCCAGCTCTTAAAGGTTCCATCACTTTCTAGTAGCCTAACAGGCTATAACAATATGATAATACACAGAATTTATCAATGCCAATAACTGTTGATACAGTGGGTATAAATTGTGTCTCAAACATTACACTAAGTGCTTCACTTGTTTATTTCATGTATACAAACAATGTATCATTAAACATCTTAAAACATTACTACTGTTAGATAATTAAAAATGGAGGGGGATCAGTTGAAGAGCAGGCTGCTTCTATGACACTCACTGAGATGAAATGGCTTTTAAGAATTAAAGATTTATTATGTGACTTTTAGCATCACAGGTGGCATGGTTGTGTACAAGTCCAAGAGAAACTTTTATAGAGTTGTGGAGGAGAGGTGGAAAGTTCCATGCCACATGACTCAGCCTTCTTGCTAAATACCACAAATTGGGGGATAAAGAAGGCCTCAGGTCCTTCACACTCTCTTATGAAGATGTTAGAACACATGCAACCCCATTAAGAACCCCTTTCTGCCCAGGACCCCAAGGCCCTCTGAGCAAGTGCAGCCCCATGGCAGCAGAGCTAAGACAACCTTCAATTATATCTGCATTCTACTGTTTATGAATCTTGCTGACCCCCCCCCCCACAGCCCCTGTGCTTTGAAGGACATTTTAATTCCCATTCTGTCCTTCATTGTCTCCATGACTTCTTTAACTCTCAACAATGGGCTGAGTCAGTTGTAATACAACTCCCACTCCTGAGAACTTATAAAAGATGTCAATTTGTTCTTTGGGTTGCCAGAACTTCTCTTTGTCTTCAGCTTTGGAATTCACCATACACAGCCTAACTCTTACAATAAAGCTTTAATCCTTTCATTTCATCCCAGTGCTGCATGAACTAGCCTGCTGCTCTCCCTCTCAAGAACTATGTATCAGGAGAGGGGCTGTTCTGCCTTGCCTCCCTACTCAAGTATTGGTGGGGATTGTCAGTAGGCAAGAAGTCATGAGATAAGAAAATAAGGTCATAATTCAGAGTTATTTTAGCTGGCCAAATAGACATCATCTGTGTTTGAACAATTACCAGAGTTCACAGAACAGTAATTTACAAACACAAGTTTCTATCAAAACTAACAAAAGATTGAGGCTCTGGAGATGATCAGTGCATAAGGTACTTTCTATGCAAGCATGAGTTCATGAGTTTGTATCCCCAGACCCCATACAAAAACTGGAAGCTGTGATGGCTTTTATAATCTTTGCAGATCTAAGGTGAGATGTGAGTTTGTGAGAAGAACTTCCCTCATGTGCAAGGATGAGCACGCTAGGCAAAGGAAGGATTGAACAGCAAGCTCGTGCCTCAAAGGTGGTCAGAACTTCAGGACCAACACTGAAAATTGTCCTCTGACTTTCCTGTGTGTGCTGTGGCACATATGTGCCTGCTGTATGCACACACATAAACATGTACACACACAAGAACATGCACACATACAACCAAGATGGAAAAAAAGCAACAAAGAAATCCCTATGATCCTAATCTCAAATTATGCCAAATAATAGCAATTAGAATGTAAACAATATATATCAAATACTAAACATCACATCTAGAGCACAGTGGAGTAAGTGGACAAATAAAAATAAATGGCACTCAGTTCATAAGCACTCAATTCTGAATTAGGGGAGCTTTACTTAACCAATTTATCTAAAGTATATTCACCCCTTCTCTGCTGTATCTTTAATCTGATTGATTTTCTTTTTATGCCTCACCACTTCCTGAGGAATAGAATATTTGTTAACTCACTGGCTAGGTGTTTGTCTTCCTCACTTATGTATGAGCCCGAGAGAGCAGGGCTTTTTCTCTCAAGCCTATTATTGTTAGGGATGAGTTAGCAAAAGTCTTCTCAATGAAATTCCTGTAGATACAAAGCACTCTTGCAAGTCCAATGACACATTTATGAATGAATCTTCGCATGAACATAATCCCTCTTCCCTCTGCTATATAATATTTGAAGGTCAATGAAATAGTCTATTATCGTATCTGTAGTGTTTATAGGGACCAGTTTTAAATGCTTATAGGTGTGTCACTGAGACTGTAACTGTTAAATATTCCATCCACCCATATTGCTTTTTGACATTTTTTGAGCCTTAGAGGCTTATAAAGTGTCACTGCAAAATAAACTAACAGACAGTAGAAAGCAAAAGACTAAAAAGAGTCCAAGTTAAAAAGAAGGTGTGTGTTGGGGGGGGGGGGGATTTGAAAAACAAAAATCACCTTTGCCTTTCAAAGATTTATACCACCCTCTTGTGGTAAAGGTAATCCTAACCACCACTAAGCTACTTTCAAATCAACCAGTGGTCCTCCATAGAACCTGCCTGCCAAGGTTAACCCAGCAGAGCCCAGCAAGTTCCTAGGCAGGAAGCCAATTACAAGAAAACACAACTTGGAAGGAGAGTACAAAATGAAGGGTTTTAGGACAGCAATCTTATACCCAGCAATTCCCAGGAACCTTTAATCTCAGCAAGTTCGGAAGAATTTTGTTTCTTACATGTTTTCACCTAGGAAAAGACATCTTGTTGGCACTGGGAGTTCCAGAGAATTCCTGCCAAATCCACTACTGTCTTGGCACATTTTCAACAATGAGCTTATACAGTACATTAAACTTCATGCTGCAGGCAAACAGCCTGGAACCACCCTTATCTTTGTTAAACCCAGCTGAAATGTAAAAACATTCTGATTGGCTGAGATAGGCATTGATGATGAATGTTTCAGTCCTAACTGGGAAATGGCCTCTCAGGGTCTGATTTTGCTCTTTCAGCTTGCAGAAGACACACTTTTAACTTCAACATTCTTTTCTCTCCCTCTCCCTCTCTCTTTTTCTCTCTTTCTCTTTATCTTTTTCCTTAGAGTGTTTCATTTTTTTCTTTTGTTCTTTTTATTCTGTTAGCCATTGCTAAGCACTCAGGCACTTTTGTACATTTGTTTATTGTTTTGCATTATTTCAGTCCTTTGAGGAACTTTTTAAAACAAAAGAAATCCAGCTTTCTGTTATCCTCATAATAACTCGAAAATGAAGAGAATAACAAAACATGGACACCATTTTGTCAAATCTGCTTGTCTTAGAAACAAAAATATTATTATTATTATTTTGGGTTTTTTTTTAAAGATTTTTATTTATTTATTTGAGAGTGACAGAGAGAGAAAGAGGCAGATAGAGAGCGAGAGAGAGAATGGGCACACCAGGGCTTCCAGCCTCTGCAAACGAACTCCAGACGCGTGCGCTCCCTTGTGCATCTGGCTAACGTGGGTCCTGGGGAATCGAGCCTTGAACCGGGGTCCTTAGGCTTCACAGGCAAGCACTTAATTGCTACGCCATCTCTCCAGCCCAAAAATATTTTTTTTTTTAGATTTCTAAACCCAGTTTTGGAAGTAAGGCTTCAGTTCCCCTGTAAAATCATTATTTGCTTGCACATTATTTGGACATGCAGGAAGGGGTTTTCCATTCCTTCAGTCATGAATACAGAGAACAATGGGGAAAAAAGTGAGCAACAGAGAAAGGAATGAGAACTAATGGATATTTCTACTATAGTGCAAGAAATAGATGATCAGGTAAAAGGATAATAGCCTGAGGTGAAAGATATGCAATTTTCTCAGTGTTTTGTTGGTTCTCAGGCTGGAGAAATGGCTTAGCAGTTAAGGTGCTTCCCTGGGAAGCCTAAGAACACATGTCTCTTTGCAGATCCCATGAAAGCCAGGAGTACAAATGTGAGGCAAGCGCAAGTGCATATGTCCAGTAGGCAGAGCAGCATGTGCACACCAATTCTGTCTCTCTCTCAATAAAAAAGGTCAGGTTGGTTTTTAATATTTTGTTTGTCAACATTTTCTCATACAGATGTGGCCCTTTAATATGAAGTTACCATGCCCCTAGTTTAGACAAAACTCTAGACTGCTTTTGTACTGATTATGTCTGACAGAGTACAGAAAGGGCACTTAACATGATGAGAAAATGCTACAATGAATTCTATGACACAATGGAGACCTGATCTAGATAAACAGATAAACAATGTCATGCCTCAAATTTTGACAATAGGATTCTTAAAATGTGGTTCCATTTGAGAAAAAAAAAAAAACTCTCAATAAATGAAGTCAGTTTATCCTAAGTAGTATATTATCACTTTCCCATCATCCATATTTTAAAACATTTTAAACTTTGTTTTATGTAGTAAGACAGAAAGCAACACAATCAGATCCATTCATGTAATAGTGGCAAGTGGTCACAATCAATGACATTACCCACAAAGCAGTTCACTTTTAATGAATAGTCCTACAGAAATGGGTGAACAGACAGCCTCATCTTCCATATAATACAATCGATGTTTTCAAGTGTTGCTTTGTTAAATGATTTTGCCTGGTCAGAGTATTCCAGTGTCAGGAAATCATTTATGCTATCTAAAGGCAGAGAACTCATCATTCCTAGATCTAAAAATATGACTGAATTCCCAATCACCAAATCCCAGGACTGTCAGAAAGAGAAAAGCTTATTAGTTCAACTTAACTACTTGATTATCCCCACACAGTGTAATCTTATTTTTCTATGCAAAAGTGGGTTGCATTTGGAAAAGCAGTGTTGCATGGAAAATGTATTAAAAAGGGCTCTGTGGTACGTGCCTAATGTTTTTGTATTGTTGAGGAGTTTAGAAGACATTATTATGCATACAGATGTGCTACAGATCATTAAAGATCAAGAGCTCTCCGATTGCAAAGTCAACAGGCTGATACAAAAACAGAATGAGAAATAGCATCTTGTTCAGAATAAGTGAATAAGTGTATTGAGGGATAGAGGCAAAATAACGCTCTAATCTCTACCCATCCTCATCCAGCATTCTGATTAGCATTCTAGATTGCCTCAACCCAAATTTAAAAGTAGAGTGCATCCCTCATATGTTTGTGTAAGGCTCTAGATTTGATTCCAAGTCCCACCAAAAAGGCAAAATAAGTAACAGAAATAGTATTTATGAAAACAATTGTAATATGTTTTTAAAGTAATTATGTATAAGAAAGATGTTGACACAAGCATCTGTCCCAACTTGATAATAAACAATGAAAATATATATAAATGTGTTCATGGCAGACTGACATTATGTTCTCTATAAAATAATGAGAAGTTATGCCATTTATTTAAATACCAATTATCTTTATTCAAGTGTAAGTGTGCAGTGTGTTTCCATATGCACATATTCATATGTATTTGTGGGTACATGTATACAGGTGCACATGCTTGCACATATACATATGGATGCTAATGATGGATGTTGAAACAGGTCTGTCACTGAAACCTGAAATCATTGATTTGGCCAGTCTACTTAGCCAAGTAACTAAGTTATCTCTGCTCCAAAGTGATTGGATCAGTGGAGTGTGCTATCATGCATAACATGTTTCCATGGGCGTTTTGGATCAAAACTTGGGCCTTCACATTCGCACCATATTGCATTAGTAACTGAGGCATCACTCACCCCACCCATCTAACTTATAATACTGCTTGTGAGAGGAATAGTTTGATGAATTTATATAGCAGGCAGTATGTCCAGGCTAAAAATATTCTCCACTTAAAAAATTAGATATGCTCAGCAATTTGTAGTAACTGACATAAACATCTTAATAGGTAACTTTTCAGTTGTATCTGTTTAATCTATTTTTAGTATTGCTTAATAAGGAAAGTATGAAATATTATATATTACATATTCTTTTTAACAGTAAGAAGAAGACCTGTACCTACTAAAGTTTGTGGGGTCTAGGAAGATGGTCCAGCAGCTAAAAGTACATACTTACAAAGTCTTCAGACCCAGGTTCACTTCTCTGATACCCTTGTAAAGCCAGATCCACAAAGTGGCAAAGTACCTGGAGTTCATTTGCAGTGACAAGAATCCCTGGTACCTCAGGGTCCTAACTCATTCCTTTTTTATCTCCCTCCCTTCTTATCTTTCTCTATCTCTTTGTATCTGTCTCTGTATCTGCCTGTCTCTGTTTCTCTCTCACACACATGAATGCATACACATGCATACACACACATGGACACAAAATAAGGAAAACTATTTTTAAAAAGAAGACCCTAGGTTTTCTAAGCAATGGGCATTATAAGCAGCAAGTATAAGAAATTTCATGTAAATATATTTTGAAATTAGTGTAGTATGGAAAGCATTAGAGTCTGGTAGCTCCCCATTCATCATGCTTTACACCAAACTAAGCTTTATCATGCTCAGTAAAGCCAGTTCTTCCACATCAACAAGGGTTTAATTCATAGGGATAGGGTCATCAACAAGTTGTCATTTTGAGAGCAGATCTGAAAGTACACACTGTCCCTGATCCCTTGAACTGAGGTCTCTACTTAAGTTTCCTACCCAACAATTATTGCAGTTTCTCATCCTGAATCCTTGGTTTATTTTCTGGTCAGTTCCTCTACTCTCACCATCCAATAGTCTGGAATTGGTCCCCTAATGTCTGCTATCCTGATACTTTGTTCAATTATTTAACTTACCTGTGAAGGTCTTTGAACAGTGACAGCTTCTAAATTGCTCATGTCCATGGTCTACTGGGCTGACTCCCAGTGATTTTCTAATATCCTTCTTGAAAGTCCCTCACATCAGCCACTTGCCTCATCCTGTCTTCATCATGTTCTCTAGACACCAAATTCTGACTGCTAAACTAAATTGCCTTCAGTAAGAAAAACAAATATAGAGAGTACAGAGTCTGCCTTACGAGTTGCATTTGGACAACTATTAAAACGTAGGCTCATTCAATTTGGGAAAATTTAAATAGGCAATAACAAATAGAAGACCTCTCTAAGAAAAAAAAATAGAAGATAGGGAGACAACTGCAATATGTAAAAATAATGAAGAAACTTTTAAAAATATTTTTATTTATATATTTGACAGAGAGAAGGAGACAGAGACAGAAAGAGAGTTAGAGGAACTATCGGCGCACCAGGGCCTCCTCCCACTGTAAATGAACACCAGAAACATGGGCCCCTTTATGCATCTGGTTTTATGTAGGAAATGGAGAATTGAACCTGGGGCTTTAGGCTTCACAGGCAAGTGTCTTAACTACTAAGGCATCTCTGCAGCCCTAGAATTTTAAAAATTATTTCATAGTTTTCATTCATATTTGTATATAGAACCAGATGGGAAGAAGAGCCACGCAAGAAGATGGTCCTAGACGTGTGTTAATACTACTGTGACAACAAATAAATAGTGGAGATTTCTTCATGGAGTTTTAAGTGAATAAACAGAAAATCAGATTAAGTAAAAGAAAATTAAGACTTTTGTAATACATCTCAAAATAAAAGGGAATATCGGAATACCAAGGTCAGGCCTTTAAAAATAACTCAGTACAGAACTTACAAGACAGTTTTAGGCAGTCTTTTAGATCATAAGCAAAACCAGTAAGAGTAAAATATAATTATTCTCTAATCTCAGATCTAATTAAAGACTTTGAATTAAACATCAGAATTTTAGTTTTAAAATTCTTCTGGCTATAACTGTTGTGGTAGTGAAAAGTAGGATGAAGAAGAGAAGATGTAGATGGATTATAACCATCCAGGCTTGAATCACGGATATGTCTGTGGACATGGTAAAAAAAAAAAAAAAAGTCAATAAATGTTTAAAATCAGAAATGATAAGATGGGCTGTTTCAGTGGCTAATGAGGTGTGGGGAAAGAATATGAGCTAACAGAAAATGTCACAAATGATCTGTTGCAAAGTATTTTTTTGCATAGTGAATTGGTTATGAAACTAGTTCTTACAATGGTAAACCCTATATATAGTCTATAGATCTGGGGGTCAAATATGGCAGTTTAAGTTAATATACCCTATAAATTTTTGAAGACATGAGTGTATCAGAACATGAGTATATCATCAATATAGTGTTAACATATCCATGGAATTAAGAAGTGTGATCTAATATTTACGTACATAGAGGGATGTATTGGAGAAACACCTACATAAATTGACTTTCTTCAAATAAGAATGAATATGTAGTTGAAAATACATTTATATTGTCAAAAGTTACTTAGGAAAGTGTTCTAAAAACTTTAAAAGAAGTCAGACAGGAAAGCTGAAGCAAAGGAGGAGACAGAGAATAAAAGGAGAAGAAAATAAGAATTAGAAGAGTGAAGAATCTGCTCATGGTTACAAGATTAGCTGAGTCTCTTTTGAATCGTGTTGGGATTGTTGGGACTTTCGAAGTTGGAACTGATTGACTTTTGTATTATGAGCTTACCATGAACCTATGTGGACAAAGGGTGGAAGGTTGTGTTGTAAAACTGCTATGATTGACATGTTAACAAGGGGTGGACTTTTGATGGATAATTTCTGGTTGGAAACTTGATAGGATTTAGAATCTGTTAATTATGACCCCCCATAACATCAAAAGCAATTGTATACTTCCAATGCATAATTGCACAGAATAGAGAATCTCAATCCATAATGGAGGAATGGGAGCATAGGAAGGAACTATTGGACCAAAACTCAGTACCAAAAATACAGATCCCAAATAGGTGCATATCTAGTGTCTGACAGACCAAAGGAAATCCACCAGGCTTAAAAAGCCTTGGGTAGTTCCACCCCTCCAAGTGTTCATACTACAGCCTCTCTATTGGTGGACACCACCACATGTTTACAGCTTTTCCTGGCTTATGTTCCATGGTGCTGGAAGCTCTATTGAAACTTAGGGTTCACCTTCACAGTTTTACTTAGGGGCTTACTTTGCCTGGCCTCAGCAGATCTCTGGAACCATTGTTAAATACTTCATGATATCATCAATCTTTTACTCTTCATTCTTCCAAAACGTTTATCATATGGACAACACTGCAAGATCTCCTTCAAGCTTGGGAGGAAGCTCAGCCCTCTTTGAACACACCTGTAGAGGCCTCTTATATGACTTCTGGGCTGACTTGGGTAAACATATCCCTAAGCATTTGTAGCTGAAAGGAAACCTCTCAATTTAGGCTTTCTTCTTTACAGTGACTTTGGAATTTCACAAGATGGAGCCTCTGATAGGTGGCATTTGGCCCCAAGGTCACATTTCTTATAGTCCCAGTGCAGCACAGGAGGCCTATGTTCAATGGTACTGATGAACCTTGCACCTAGTGAATATGCTGCTCTCAGCACTCATGTCTTTCCAGCTCCCTCCAGAATACCCCACTTAACTCTGCCTAGAAGATTCAAGGGCTTTCTGTCTCAGTTCTAAACTCTTATTATTACTAAATAAAGAGTTTCAAAGGCCTAAAGACAGCATAGTCAGTCTTATCCCAGAGATGACTCCACTTCTCAGAACAAATTTTCTTTTTCAATTACCTTTTTATTGCTCAAAAAATATACTTGACAAAAACAACATGTGGGAGGAAGAGTTAATTTCAGCTTATAGGTCTAGTTATAGTCCATGTCAGGGAAGGCATGCTGACAGGAGCTAGTTACTTTCAGTCCACCGACAAGGAAGCAGAGCAAAGTGATGCACACTGAATGCTCACATAGCTTTCTTTCTCCTTTTTTGTATAGTCCAGAAACACAGTCCATAGGAATATGATGCCCACACTTAGCGTTGACTCTTTCAATTCAAATAATCTAATTTAGAGAGAGAAAAGAAAAAAAAAAAAAACAGAGAATGAAGGGGACCCTTACCATTGCAGATGAACTCCAGACACATGTGCTACTTTGTGCATCTGGTTTTACATGGGTAATCGTGAATTGAACCCAGGTCAGCAGGCTTTGCAGAAAGAAGCACTTTTCACCACTGAGCCATCTCCTGAGCTCTGAAACATTTCTTTACATCTCTATTCCTGCTCTCATTTTATTATGTCTTGCTTCCTGCTGATTTGGAGATTGTCCTATTTTTTTCTGACATCTTGATTTGCACTGTGAGTTATTTATTTGAGATCTCTTACTTTTTTGCTGCTTTTTTTTAAGGTAGGGTTTTGCTCTATGCACAGGCTGACCTGGAATTCTCAGGGTGGCCTTGAACTTACTGCAATCCTTTTACCTCAGCCTTCCAAGTGTTACCATTAAAGGCATGCACCACCACAATGGACCTCTTACTTTTTTTTTTTTAAGATTATTTTATTTTATTTATTTGTGAGGAGAGAGGGAGAGAGAGAGAGAGATCAGAGACAGAGAGAGAGTGGGCACACCAGGGCCTCTAGCCATGAATTCCAGATGCATGCACCCTCTTGTGCATCTGGCTTACATGGGTACTGGGGAATGGAACCTGGGTCCTCTGGCTTTGCAGGCAAACACCTTAACCACTAAGTCATCTCTCTAGCCCCCTCTTACTTATTTTTTGTGTAAGCATACATGACTATAAACTTTACTAGCATAATTACCTTAGATGTACTTCAAAAGTTCTGGGGAGCTCCTTTATTCTTCGGGCATCAATTATTTTCATTAACAATCTTCTTTTGAAATTTTCATACTAATTTTTAACTATTTTTGTATTTTTAGTGCTTGAAGAGTTGGGGTCTTTCTGTGTTATGTTGTCTTGATTTTCATATTTGTTGTACTTCTTTTATGAGATTCATATATCACTTGATTTAGAATTCTTTCAGCTTGTCTGGGATCATGTTATTGAACAGCTAACCATTGTGGGCTCAATCATCAGCAACAGCATTGAACTACTTAGCTTATAGGATTACAATTCAATTAATTAAAGTCTGATAACACATCTCCAAAGGCTCTAAAGTATACGTTTAAAAAAAAAAAAACTAGCTAAAAATGTGGTTGGAAATTTAAATAAAATACTTGGGATAAATTTGAAAATAATAAATGAATGAGATAAAGGAAGGAAGCGGGAAATGGGTAAAATAGAGAAGAATTCTTAAATAAATAGAAAGTGAAAAGTGACACATAAAGTATTCAGAACAGGAGAGAAAATGGTAAAACATAAAAGATAAGACCAGAAAAACACACACACACAAAAGTTTGGAAGTTAGATAAATGTTGAGAGGTGAATTAAAAATGTTTGACAAAAACAAGAAAAATACCATTAAGATATAATAAGGAATTGTAAGGAAAGTGTAAGAGAAAAACAAGAGTACACTGGAGTTGATTTCTACAGACAAGACTGTTTTATTGAGAGAAACAGCATAGGCCCTCAGCTTTCTCATGGGATGAAGGCTGAAGCACTGAGCCAGGCTAGGGTGTAAGTTTATAAGGAGACTACTAAGAAAAACAAACTGTACCAGGTGCCGCTGATAAGAAAATTATAGCTGTTTGGGTCTTTGTTCAGAATAGGCTTCTACAGCCAGGAATGTCTAAGGGAGGATGTGGATTCCTGGGTCCTTGCTCAGGGGCTGCTGCCCCTCCCCCAAAGGCCTCCAGGCAACCTGTATGGATGAGCACATGAGGAGTTTTGGTGTGAATAGCTCTCTCAGTTTATTGTCAGGGAAATGGGTTTATAAGCATCTGAAGGTGGGGGGAGGTCCTAAGGGGACTGGACTTACAAGGTTCTTATGAGAACATTCATTCCAACAAGTAGGCAATGGAAGAGGGGGGTGTCAGGTGATCTAGGGTCTCAGGGGGATGGGCTTTGTAAACGTATTGGCTGATAAGGAGTTTCCTAGGCAACTGGCCAAAGGTTACAGGGCTATGGGCAGAGCCTAAATTCAGGTGTGTTGGGCTTGGAGAGGGAGTGGCCTCCTGGAGCCTGGGGATCCTTAGCTATGCCGGGCAGCTTAGGCCCTCTCCTGAAGGCTTCAGCCTGTGCCTAGCAGTGCCTGACAGGAGGAGACTCAGATGGTCTCTGGTCCTTCAAGGCCATCTAGGCTAAGGGGAGTATATCAGTCAGGGAAGGATGCCAAACTTTTGCCCACAAGCTTTAGAGATAGCTATTAACTCTTTAGGTCCCTTTAGTTTTCAGGGAAGGCTATTAATCTTTCAGGAATAAGGGGAAATACTGGGTGTAAAATGACTTATAAAAAGAATGAGAAAAGATTGCTGAATAATAAAATGCATAAATCAAATTAGATGAATATATGAAGGAAATTAAAAACATTTTGTTAAGCATTATGAAATAATGGTGCTTCTAAAGCTGTAATAAAAAGTTCAAAAGGGCCAGAGTAGTCATGCATGCCTTTAATCCCAGTACTTGAAAGGAGGATTGCCAAGAGTTCAAGGCCAGCCTGAGACTACATAATGAATTCCTGGTTAGCCTGGGCTACAGTTAAGCCCTATCCATAAAAATAAATAAATAAAGTTAAAATGGGGCCTTGGAGAGAAGGCTTGGTGGTTAAGGTGCTTGCTTGTGAAACCTAAGGACTCATGTTCAGCTCTTCAAGCTCTTCAAATCCTATATAAGCCACACACACAAGGTGATGCAAGCATGCAAGGTTGCACATGTGCACAAGGTGGTACACACATCTGGAGTTTGATTACAGTGGCTGGAGGTCCTGGTTCACCAATTCTATCTATCTATCTATCTATCTATCTATCTATCTATCTATCTAATCTATCTATCTCCATATATATATATATATATATATATATATATATATATATATATATATATATCTTTCTCACATTAAAAAGGGCATGTCTGTTGGGCTTGCCTCAAATAAAAGTTTTAAAGTATTGCAAGTAGAAAGAGAGAGGGAGGGAGAAAGAGATAAAATAAATGTTGATGCAGCATTCATCTTTGTCTTCAAAAATATTGGATACTGCCCATTACATGCAAGGGTGGGGTTGAAATCTTCACTTGTGGCTTTCATAGTTCCTCTGTTTCTGTTGTGGAGCCTGCATTATATGAACATCCAATGGCTCAGATTCCCTTCATGTATAATAGAACATTCTATCATTCTACAGGCCACACTTAACTTTGCAGCTTATGGGCTGAACATGTTCTGTCCCCCACATAAGACTCCTAAGAGCAGTCCCCTGGTATGCTAATGTTTCTGCAGTCTCCTACTTGCAAGCATGGCACTGAGATCTGTGTATGGGCAGAAGCTGACTGTTGTCCTCATATGTTCAAGTCCTCCTGAACATTAACCACCCTACGTTAGAATATGTCTGTGGGTGAGGCAAAGACCCTGGAGCTGCAGAGCTTCCAGAATCCCATCAGTGAACCTCATTTAGGTGGCTTTAGGGTATTCCACACCAGCTAAGATGAGGCTCAGGGCCATCTAAATTCAGGGGTCTTCACAGTTGATGCAATCAGTTCCTGGCCACTGAGAGCAGGATGACAGTGCCACTTGATGCCTGTAGGGCATTTCTTATTGGTTTGTGGCCTCCTGATTTTTACAGCTGCCTCCCAGAAGTGTCTCTTGTTTTGGGTTGTAGTGGTTAATCTCACATGTTCTTTCTTGTGTTTGTTTTCTACTCTCAGACCCTCAGGGCAGCCCAGTTTCAAACAACACACTATGAAAATGTCACCTGGCTGATGCCCTCTGAGTCACATAAAGGGACAGAATGGGATTTCTCTATATTGCTGACACTTCCAGGGGAGAAATCACCATGTCGCCAAAACTCAAAACTTGTTTTGAAGTTTAGGAAAGCTGAAAGATTTTGCTAAAGTTAAACTGATGGGTTCTTACACCAGGGTTTCCAGGCTTAACTTTTGGAATAGTATTCTTTCCTTCTGCCTGCAAAGGAAGCTGTATTGCTTTGGTTATGTTTATTTTAGCATTTTAATCATGCATCACCTGTCTTTATCCTGACAATTTTCAGGTGAATTTCGCACACTCTTCCTCGCTTTGAAATATTGTTTTTTTGTTGTTGTTGTTCTTTTTTGTTTTTTTGTCTTCTGACATTTCTTCATTGACTCAGACAAAAGGAGTGTGAAATAGACCATCTTACCCAGAAGTCTTAAAATACTCATAGTGATTTTCTTTGAAATTATGAAGTTTAAAGGGGAGGGGAAAAGATAACACAGCTGTGTTAAGAGGCCGTGAGAAAAGATCCATTACTTTATATATTGACCTAAAATTAATAAGGAACTATGGATTTTTTTTATAACAAGCAATATTTAATTTTATTAATGGTATAAGAAAGTAAATGAATTATTTCAAAAAATATATCAAATATTTTATACAAATGTTATATGCTTGATATGTGTTTTTATCCTGCTAAGTCCATCTTGAGATATTTATTTATTACACTTATCAAATAACATGTAATTAACAATGTGCTACAGAGTGTCAGTACTTTCACAGTAAATTTGCTGACTGAAAGTTACGGCTCTCTGAAGCTGCTCAGCATTGAAAAAATACTATCTTAGTACATATTGTCAGCCTAAGATGTAATGGGATCTGGTGTTGCATGAGTAAGACCATCAACTCTGCCCTGAACTGTTCAGGGAGTCAGCTCTTTCTGGAAATAACCACATGATGTTAGAAAAAAAAAAAAAAAAAAACAGGATAGGAGTTAAACCCTAAATCACAATTTACATGCACATGACAATTATAGCAATAAAAGTAAAAAAAAAAAAAAGTTGTCAACAGATCTGTTGGTCAATTACAGGTAGTGCCACCTTGGTGTTCCAGGTGATCCTCCTACCTCTGCCTCCTGAGTGCTGGGATTACAGGTGTCAGCCACCACACCTGGCTTAGTTTAAAATGTTTATATAACGTAATTTTGTCCTGACCTAACAATGCCAAGAGTCTTAGTCAATACTTTTAGTGAATTTTATATAAAGGCAGGCCCATTAACTGTTCCTATCCTGAGGTCCAACCCGTAGCAGGGAATAATCTCCTCTAACAATTTCTTAGTCACTATTTGGGCTGACTCAGACTTGGTTGGAAAAAAAATTATCTATCCTGAAAAGGTATCAACATAAAAAAGTAAGTATCTATATTTGTATTGATCTGGCTTTACCTTTGTGAAATTAACTTCCCATTATCTACCTATATCTCGTTTTTCTTCTCTCATACCCATGGGTGGTACCTTACCAGAGGAGTCGTCATTTGTCTGTTGGCAGGCCTGACAGCGAGTGGTGATGTCCTTGATGATTGAGTCCATACCTGGGAAGAAAAACTCTTTCCTTATTAGCTCGTGTTGCTTTCTAAGTGAATTTCTTTATGTAGTTGTTTAGCCAGTTTCTGCCCTAGGTCTTGGGACAGCAACAGTTGTCCGTTCTCCAGTTGATACCATCTTTGTGGGGTCAGTTCCTTTATCAGATGAGAGGTGATCTGTAGGTTCAGTTTTCTGTAGACACTTGTCTTTTCCCAATATCAGTGCCTTGGTCAGTACTATCAGTTTAGCTTTCTGAGCCAATGTACCTGGAGGTAGGGACTCAGCCCACAGGGTTTCTTCAAAAGTCATAACAGCTGCCCTGCATGTCTGATTTCATCTGCGACAAAGCTGTTGCCATCAGAATACATCAACAGGTCAGGGTCCAGCCAAGCTACATCTGTCAGGTCCAGGTAGAGTCCACGGAAGACAGAGGTGATCTCTAGGCAGTCATGCAGAGGGGTTGATACCTCATCAGTTTCTGGCAGCAGAGAAGCTGGAGTCAAAGCCTCCTTTGGTGAAACTGTATCCTTGGTTGATCTAAGAAAAAGGCCTGATAGTGGTTTATGTAAGAGTTGGAGACTCACCAGTCTGGGGCTCTTTAAAAGAATCTCTATCACATGTGGAGCTGTAATTGATAAAGCGTGGCCCAAGGTTAATTTGTCAGTGTCCGCTGTCAGAATAGCAGCAGCTGAAATAGCCCAGAGACAAGGGGGTCAAGCAGCAGCTACTAGATCTATCTTTTTAGACAAATGGGCCACGGGGGCAATGTCATAGCCCCAGTCTTTGAATTAGGATGCCCCTGGCTATTCCCTTCTTTTCATACAAGTGGAAGGGTGTGGTTAAGTCTGGAAGCAGAAGGGCAGGGGCTGATGTCAGAGCTGACTTTAGTTCTTAGAATGCTTCTTTCTCATTTTCAGTTCAATTAAACTCCCTTTAAAACACATACACACACACACACACACACACACACACACACACTCACATATATATATATACATATACATAATGTCCCCTAGTGGCCTCATACAGAGGCTTGGATAATTTGATAAACCTTGAAATCAAGATTCTGCAATACCCTACAGCTCCCGGGAATTCTTGGATCTGTCTTTTAGTGGTGATTTGAGTGATGGCCTGAATCCTAGAAGATAGATGCAGACAGCATACTTTTACCTTCTTGGAGTTTGTATCCGAAGTAGGTTGCCTTATGCACACACAGTTGAGCCATCCTGGCTGATATGCGATAGCCCAGATGTTGTAAGTTGTCCAGAAGAAGCTCTGTCGCAGAGAGGCATTGTTCCTCCATTTCTACAGCTGGGAGGTCATCCACATATTGTAGGAGAGTTGCCTCAGGTGTTTCCTTGTGAAAGGCCTGTAAGTCTCCATGAATAGCCTCATCAAAGAGGGTGAGGGAATTTTCAAATCCTTGTGGAAGCCTAGTCCAGGTTAGTTGCCCACTGGTATCTTGTTCCAAGCCTGTACATACAAAGGTCAAAAATGGGTTGATTTCTCTTTACCAGTGGGATATTAAATAAGGCATCTTTTAGGTACAGCACAGTATATATTTGCCTTTCTGGTGGAATCATACTGAGCAAAGTATAAAGTGTGTCTCATGGAGCCTTGTACCTTCTGGAAGGTAGTCACCATAACCTTAGCCTGTATATCTTCTGGAGTGTCTCTCTTGTTTTTATATACACTGGCAGCAATCTCTATTAACTCTGAAAGAAATTTACTCTCAAAGCCTTGTATTTTCTAAATCTCCTTTTTCTAATATCTGGTACAGACTGAGTTATAAAAGCAAAGTTAATAGTTCACCTATTCTTAGGGGCCTCAGGATCTATGGGGGCGGGTATGTCCTATAAGCCTCCTGCAGCCTTTCTAGGAAAGCAGTGGGGGATTATATGGGCCCTTGGCTCACTTCATTCACCTTAGATAAATTTGTAGGACACCAACTGAGCAGCTGCCTGGAGACCACCCATCAGAGTCCAGCAAAAGATATTCAGGAACACCCAACTACCAGTGGTGTTGGGACCCCAGTCCGATCTCATGGAAGAGAAGATCTTGTCAATAACATTAGGGTTCTTCATGAGGCAGCCATTGGCTCCCAACACTAGTTTTGTGGCTTCCCTTCAGATTCTTTCATGTTCTTCTGTGGTGAAGAGGGTCTGCAAGAGTTGCTGATAGTCGTCTCATGTGGGCTGATGGGTAGAGAAGACTGTCTCGAGAAGAGATATCAGAGAACTTGCTCTGAATCAGATTTAGGTTTAACAATAAGAATAGGAGTGCTGGGGAATCCAACCTAGGTCTTAAGGCTTCCCAAATAAGCAATGTAACTGTTAAGGCATCATTTACTTGATGACCCTGTTTTATCATCTGTTTATATCCTGATATATATTTTAGGTAATTAGGTAATGTTTGCCTTATGTAAGGAATTCATAACTTGATTAAGTACTTTGACTCAATTTACCTATATAACTTTTTGTCTACTGAGAAATTTCATCTAGCACATGTGACTTTAGGTGTTCAGAAGAGAGGAACTATGAAGAGAAACAAAGTTATGTGCTGTTTGTCATTCCCTTTTGCAAATCAGGGACAATTGGCCATTTTGTCTCTGGACAGGGTCAGAGGGACACATGGCTCAAACTTTCATGGGATCAGAGTCCAGCTTGTCATGACTTTAAATAGCATATAACAGAAAGAGCAAAAGGAAACAACAGAGGAGAGAGCTAAACATCCTGATATTCCTTGTCTTATTTTGAAGTTGTTTTGTTTTGTTTTTGACCTAGGTAATTTATTTTATCCATTTGTAATACATAAGGTGATCGGGTCTTATCTATGTCTAACCTGGTAAGACCTGTAAAGAATATGAATTACATCTGTGCTTATGATTTTGTGACCCACCTTGCATAGGATATCACCTTTGTTTAATATAAGCTGAATTTACAGTAACTCTATGTCCTTATATAAAACTTTTAGAGCATCCTTGGAAGTTTGTAAACATTTGAAAATTCTTTAACTTCAGGCATGGTGTTTAGGTTTAGCCTGAAAATTCAGGCAAATTTTAGGAAAAACTTGGTCATTGTAGATCTCCTACATCCTTTCTACATACACACATCTTTATCCACATACTTTAACATTCTGATCTACATTCCACTCAAAAAGCATTTTTAACAAGTATTCCATGTCCAGCATTGAAAAAAATGCCTTCCCAGTTCCTTTAGTCATCTCATCTTAACCCATAATTAACCATCTTTCTTATAAGGCTATTAAGAAAAACTAGACCCAATTGATTAATCTTATTACCCACTGACAAAGAAGCAAGTAGTCTGGCTTCAAAGAGATAACCATCTTATTATTGGAAATTTGTAGAGAAAAAGCTTTCTTTAGTATTTAGGTCACCAAAAAAAAAAATCTCTACCTGACAACCAGACTTGCTTTATAATACCAGTATATATACTTTCAGATTTTATATAACTCATTGATTTGAGATAGCTCCTATTAATAAACTCCATGAAATATATTTCCTATGAATACAAGACAAAACATGACAACCATTTTAAGGATCATCTTTATCAATACCTCTAACACATTTGGAACTGCTTTTATTAGGAGTAACTAAGGCAAATTTTGTTTCTATTTTGAGGCAGGCTGGCCTAGAAGCCAGGCCAGTTGCCTCATCCTTTTAAGTAACAGGACATTATAATCTTTTTAAATACCTGGCAGATAATGAGTCACCGCCTCAGAGAGAAATTTGGTTTTTTTTTTTAATTTTTTATTTATTTATTTGAGAGCGACAGACACAGAGAGAAAGACAGATAGAGGGGGAGAGAGAGAATGGGCGCGCCAGGGCCTCCAGCCTCTGCAAACGAACTCCAGACGCGTGCGCCCCCTTGTGCATCTGGCTAACGTGGGACCTGGGGAAGCGAGCCTCGAACCGGGGTCCTTAGGCTTCACAGGCAAGCGCTTAACCGCTAAGCCATCTCTCCAGCCCAAATTTGTTGTTTTTAATAATCCTCTAGGTAAGTAGTTGACCTAGAACATAAACTCAGTAATTATATTTATGATATTATGTGACAAAGTATAGCATTATTTACATAAAATTTCAGCTCACTATAGGCTTAGTTAATCTGACTTTTAAAGACCAAAAAAAGAAAAAAGAAAGAAAGAAAAGAACTTGAAATAAATCAAATGTCAACAAAAACTTTAGAAGAGACCTGTTGGACTATTTGGATTAATAAAGAAACCAAAACGTGTCTATAAACAATGTTCTATTGTTTAAAATCCAAAGCAAAACGGAAATATCAGGCACAGTACAAATTTTAAAATGTATACTTATTTTTATCAAACAATTTTGAAGTTACATGGTTTAAAATGTGGAATCAGGCTATCACATTGGAAACTCCTGTCTCAGCATCCCAAGTAGCTATGATAATAGGCCTAGCTTATTCTATTGTTTATCTTTTTTTTTTTTCCCGTAAGATCTTTAAAGTGCCTTTTAATCAGTTTTAAAGGATGTTTTTAAACAGAATGATTTTGACCCATATCTCCAAAGATGAGGACAAGACAAACGAACACAACACCAAACACAAACATGGTAGCAACAATGGCTCTCCTGACATTGCCACATGGCTGCCAAACCAAAACTGAACCAGAAACAGGCCTCCATTTGAAATCTCTGAACAGTGCCAGAGAGGGTCAAGGGCAGGCCTTTGATCCCTCATCAAGGGGAATTAATGCTGTGTCCAGCTTCTCTCTTGCCCCAAGAAAAGAGCACAAGACCAAAAAATCAGGAAAACAAGAAAAACAGGAAAATGAAAGAGCACATCCAGAGGTTTCTTACCCAATAAAGGAGGGGGCTGGCAGTCCTAGGCAAAAGTTAACCATCAATGGCTTACTACCAACTTCAAAACCAGGAACATACAGACAGATGGAGATATGGTTCTCAGGCCAAGACTAGGTGTCCTTCCCTGGTTAAGTTTCCCCAGAGTTGAGGAGGGAGGTCTTGAAATGTGGATCTAGGATGAGTCCCCAAGATGTTATGGGGTCCAGTGTCACCCAAGTAAGACCATCACCTCATGGAATGTGAGGCAAAGTTTTATTGGGTAAAAGAAGAAGAAAAGAAAAAGAAGAGAGTCTGGTATATCAGGTCAGTGCCCCAGAGGTCAGGAGAAACGGAGCCCTGAACTGTTCAGTGCCAACTTTTATTGGAAATAACCACATGATGTTAGAAAAAAAAAAAAAAAAAGATGGGAGTTAAATCCTGTATCACAATTTACATGTGACAATTACAGCCATAAAAGTAAAAAAAGAAAAGAAAAGAAACTTATAAACATCTGTTGGTCAGTTACAGGAAGCGCCACCTGGGGGGGGGGGGGGTAGAGGTAGGCCTGTGAACAGAAGTCCCATTTATCTTAAAAAGTTTGCTCAATAACACAGGCCCCAGGAAATGCTATTCATCCCAGCAGAGCATCTTGTTTATCTGCCATTAGCCGAGCCTCCTGTTTGTCTATCATCAGCATATCAGCAGAACCTTCTACAAGGAAGTGATTTCTATATTTCTCTAGGCTAGGTAAAGAAATGCAGAGAAATATAACATTTTTCTCTCTTTATAGAAAAGGATAAAAACTAGAATTTGAAACTTTAAGTTCTGCTGAATGTGTATCAGTGTGCACTGTAATAACTTTAAAAAATTATACATAAAAACACCAAGTTAAAAACTTTCTGTAATTAATGTTAATATATTTTCTTTGTTATAATGCATGTTTATATCAAACATTTTAGAACATTATTCTGAAAAAAAAATCCATAGACTCACACAGACTTCTAGAAAGGACATATAAAGGATGAATGACACAGGGAAAATATGTAAGTTTCAAAGACCATGTAGGACTACTCTGAGGCAGGGGGAAAAGTGTTTATTAGGACCCAAGCTGCCAGACAGTCTCAAAGGAGGAAAGAGAGACAGCAGCCAATGTGACTGTGGATATTTTGGGTTTTTATAGAGTGTGTCCTTTAGGGAGGGGAATACAGAAGAAAAGGACTGGGAAATGTAGGGAGGGCAGGGACCAAACAGAGAAGCTAATTAGTCAGAGGGACCGAGACTAAAGGTGTGTGTGTGTTGAGGGGGTGCCATCAGGAGAGGAGCCAGGTTGTCTCTAAAATGGGATCAGCAGGAGACTATGGCTGAGGTCATTGTTAAGTCAGAAGAGTAAGGGTTAGGCAACATAAACATATAAAGTTGCATCAATCAGGCTGCTGTGGTTCTCTTCCTTCATTTCAATGCTATCTTGGTACTCTTGTCTACCTAACAAAATAATGAAAAACTGAAACAATTTTTCTGAAGAAAGTTAAAAGTCTAGATTAACTATTTAAAACAGATTAAATAGTGGTGCAGTGGTCTAAGATTGAGTAGGCTGAACCCATTTCTACCCCTCCCATTGCACAGGTCTGAGTTCCCTGTGCAGACAGTTTGTGGGTGGGTGCAGCAGTCTGGAGTGAGTAGGCCAGACCTATCTCTGGTCCCCTTCCACAGATGGGTCTGAGTTCCCTACCCAGTCAGTGTGTGGGCTCACAAAAAAATTGTAAAATCTCTAGATTTGAATAATAATGAAAACACAACCTACGAAAACTTATGGGATTCAATGAAGGCAGTCCTAAGGGGAAAATCCATAGCCCTAAATGCCTTCATTACAAAGACAGAGAGATCACAAATCAATAAGCTGACTGTCCACCTAAAGGTGCTGGAAAATCAAGAAGTATACAACCCAAAGAGCTCCAGATGGAAAGAAATAATCAAGATTAGAGCAGAAATTAATGAATTGGAAACTAGGAAAACAATTTTTAAAAATCAATGAAATGAAGAGCTCATTCCTCTAAAAAAAAACAAAAATCAACAAGATTGACAAACTCCTGGACAAAGTGATCAAGCACAAAAAAGAGAAGTCTCAAATTAACAAAGACAGAAATGAAAAAGGAAAGATCACTACAGACATCAATTGAACTGGAAGAATCATCAGGGCATATTCCAAATCCTCTAGTCCACAAAATTAAATAATTGGGAAGAAATGGATGAAATCCTAGACACATACCACATACCAAAGCTAAATTCAGAGCATATTAATCTCCTAAACAAACCTATCATATCCATGGATATTGAAAAGGTAATAAAAAACCTCCCCAAAAAGTAAAGTCCAGGACCAGATGGCTTCTCAGCTGAATGCTATGAAACCTTCATAGAATAACTGAAACCAATTTTTCTCTAACTATTCCACATAATTGGAGACCACAGAATCCTCTCTGACTTCTTTTATGTAGAAAGCATAACCCTAATACCAAAACCAGACAGAGATGCAACAAGGAAAGGAAATTATAAATATATATTCCTAATGCATGTAGATGGAAAGATCCTGAAAAAAATCCTTGCAAGCTGAATTCAACAACACATCAAAAGCATTATTCACCTTGATCAAGTAAGCTTCATTCCAGGCATGCAGGATGGTTTAACATACGGAAATCGGTCAATGCAATATACCAAATAAATAAACTGAACCTTAAGAACCACATGATCATCTCAACTGATGCAGAGGCCCCTGACAAAATACAACACTACTTCATTATCAAAAGACTGGAAAAAATAGACATGAAGGGCTTATATTTCAATTCTTAATGGGGAAAAACTCAAGGAGTTCCCACTGAGGTTTGGAAAAAGACAGAGGTGCCCACTCTCACCACTGCTCTTCAACATAGTGCTAGAAGTACGAGTGCCAGCAATAAGACAGGAGAAAGAAATCAAAGGGGTTCAAATTGGCAAGGAAGAAACTAAGTCAACCCTATTTGCAGATGACACAATCCTATATGCAAGTGACCTAAAACTCTCCATTCCAAAACTTCTAAAGTTGATAAATTCCTTCAGCAAAGTGGCAGGATACAAAATCAATGCACAAAAATCAGTAGCTTTTCTATATTCAAAGGACAAATATACAGAGAAAGAAATCAGTGAGACTGTCCCATTTTCAATAACAACAACAACAACACAAAATACCTTGGAATAACACTAACAAAGGATGCAAAGGAACTATATAATGAAAACATAAAACCACTCAAGAAAGAAATAGAGGAGGACTTAAGAAGATGGAAGGATCTCCCATGTTCCTGTATAGGTAGAATTAATATTGTGAAAATGGCAATTCTACCAAAAGCAATATATAGATTTAATGAAATGTCAATACAAATACCAGCATCATACTTCACTTAGACTTAAAAATGATCTCAAAATTCATATGGAATAGTAGAAGGCCTCAGATATCCAAAACTTTTCTCAGCAAAAGAAAGACCTTTGGTAGTATCACCATACTTGATCTTAAGCTATATTACAAAGCCATAGTGGCAAAAACAGCATGGAACTGAAATAAAAACAGAAACATAGACCAATAGAACAGAATTGAAGAGCCAGACTTTAGGGCAAGCAACTACAACTGCTTGATCTTTACAAAGTTACCAATAATATAGATGGGAAAAAAGACAGCATCTTCAACAAATGGTGTTGGACAAATTGGATGACAATAAGTAGAAAAATGAAATTAGACCCACTCATTTTGCGATACACAAAAATCAAGTCCAGATGGATTAAAGACCTCAATATATGACCTGAAACACTTCAACTACTGGAAGAAAAAATAGGAAAGCACACTCCACGATGTAGGACTAGGAAAAGACTTCCTGAGCAAAACCCCAGTAACCCAGGAAATTAAACAAGCACTCAACCAATTGAGTCTCATGATGCTGAAAGCTGTTGCACAGATAAACATACTATAAACAGAGCCAATAGATTTCCCATTGACTGGGAGAAAATTTTGCCAGCTATAACACTGACAGAAGCCTAATATCTAGAATCTACAAAGAACTAAAAAAACTAAACAGTAAAAAAAAAAAAAAAAATCAAACAACTCACTCTATAACTGGGACAGAGAACTAAATAGGGAGTTCTCAGAGGATGCATGAAAAATGGCTAACACACATTTCACACAGTATTCAACATACCTAATCATCAAGGAAATGCAAATTAAAACAAATATGAGATTCCATCTTACTCCAGTAAGGATAGCAAACATTAAAAAAATCAAATGAAAACAAACGTTGGTGAGCCTGTGGAGAAAAAGGAACCCTCATTCACTGTGGTGGGAATGTAAGCTGGTACAACCACTATGGATATCAATTTGGAAACTCCTGAAAAGGATGAATATAGTGTTATCAGCAGACCCTGTTATTACCTTACTGGGCATTTACCCTAAAAACTCCACCTCTCAGTTCAGATATATTTGTTCAGCCATGTTTATAGCTTCTTAATTCATAATAGCTAAAAGCTGGAACCAACCCAGATGCCCATCATTGGATGAATGGATACCCAAGATGTGGTATATCTATATGATGGAATTCTACTCAGCATTAAGAAAAAAAAAATGACACATTGAAATTTGAAGAAAAGTGGTTGAATATAGAACAGATAATTTCAAAGGAACTCACACAATAACAGAAACACAAACATTACATGATCTGACTCATCTGCAGTTCCTAACCTAGATCAGCCCAAGTTGCTGACATAACTGAATAGCATCTTGAGGCTTGGACAAAAGGGAGGTAGAGCTTGAAGGAATGAAAAGAGTGTGATGGGACACAAAATCCGAACCCAAATTGGGTTTTGACCTATATCTCCTAGTAACAGAAATTAATCCTACCCACATTGAGCTGTTGATTGGACATACCTATGAGGTTCCCCAAACAAGAAAGGCTTCTGTCAAAGCATTTGATTACCCTCCTGAGGTAAAAGGTAAGACCCTAGGAAAAAGATGGTACCAACACATTATTTATGCATACAAAATATTTTCTTAATAATAAAATAAAATCGAGAGGAAAATATTATAAAACTTATGGAGACAAAACTCAAATGTGTCCTCTGGGTAAAGAATCATCTCTTTTAACATTAGAATTAATGAGAACACTTTCTGCATAGTTCATATCAATGAGCAAATATTTCAAATTTTATATGCCATCTAGAATCAATATATCTCTAGCATTTTTGAGTAGATTGTGACAAAGTGTAGAACTGGCAATATCTTAGGGTCAAAGTTCTGTATCAAAGAGTGTCTTGGTATGTTATTTTTTTTTAATTTTAAGAAAGTTGATTTTAGAATGAATACAGTGGAAAACAAGGAACTATTTTTTAACATAGTTTTTGTCATCCACATATATTCTAAAATTTCTAACTTGGAGGAGTTGGCAAACGTACATAAACAAATAGATAAGTTAAGAGCAGATGTTGCCCAAGGATCTTGAATGCATGCTGTCTTCTCTGTAGTATTTTTTTAATATTTGAAATATCAAATAATTTGAGCTATTTCTTTTGTTTTCTTCTTGATTTATGATAAAAATATCAAAAATATACACTACTAGAATTTTTGCCAAATGGCCTATTTGAAATATATACAGAAATTAAAAGTTCTATCAGGGCTAGAGAGATTGCTTAGTGGTTAAGACAATTGACTGCAAAGCCAAACTCTCTCTCTCTCTCTCCTCCAATGACTTCCTCTCTCTCAAATAAATAAAAATATATATATTCTATGAGATTGGACTGATTTGCTAATTATTATAATTAATTATGATATACATACTTTGTTACAATACAAATCCAATACAGAAAAAGAATCAGTGAACCCTGTCAATAAAGACACACACACACACACACACATTATATATATACCTTTGCCTATACAATTCAAATAAATCCTTTCTTTCCAAATAGTTCCTCTCCTATGTTGAATTACTTTTTGAACTTCCTCCATTATTTATGTCAAAATAATTGTCTATGTCAAAATATTGAGAAGCTTAATATTGTTCAGGTCTTGTAGCAGTAATTATAGCCTCTTAATGGCTCTTGCACTCTTCTACCATACATTGTTCCCTGAGCCTTGCAGGAAATGATAAAGATATCTCATTTAGTGCTTAGTACTCATGAGACACTTGTTCTTAGCACTGTGAAGAGTTTTTTCTGACCCCATGGTCACCATCAACTGCAAAAAGATGCAACATTAGCTACAGCCACAGGAATGTAGCTCTATTTTTAAGATTTTTGAGAAACCTCCACACGATTCTAATAATGGATGCACCAGTTTCTCACTTCCACCAACAGTGAATTGGGTTTTATTTTTCCTCACCCTTTACAACATTTGTCATTTGATTTTTTTAAATTTTATTTTCATTAATTGTGAATTTTACTGTATGAACATATTGAACATTTGCAATATTCCTGGTGGGATCTATTCTTACATTCCCTCTTCAGTACCTCCATTTCAGTGAGGTACTCTTCAGTGGGATTAACAGTGTTCAAGTTAGCCATTCTAACTGGTGTGAAATTCAATCTCAAAATACTTTTAGTATCATTTCTCTTATGACTTATGATACTTATTTCTACTTTTATTTCTTATTTTGTAACCCTATTCAGTTCCATCACCCATTTTTGATTGATCTGTTAGCTTTCATATTGTTTAGTCTCTGTATATTCTAGGTATTAATCATTTGTCAGATATAAAGCCAGCAAAGAATTGTTTTTCACATTGTATAGGTTGCCTCTTGTCTTAGTTGATGTCATTTGTAACTCTGTAAGAGCTTTTTTAAATTTTATAAAGTTCCATTTTTTTTTTTTTTCTATCTGTTGGTTGGAAGTCACAATCACTATGAATTCAACAGAATCTGGGTCATTTAATGACTTCTGAGTACAGAACACTCAACGTGCCTCCCATAGTACTGCTCTTATCTGAGTAATAAACTAACTCTTTTCAAAGTTAGCCTCTGAAATCTGGTGCTTTATCTATTGCATCTACTACTGTCACATTGAATTCAATCTGTTGGTTCTATGTGGAAATCTTTCACTTTGTATCTTGAATCAAAAAATCTCCTTATATAATTATACTACTATGCTAGGATGGTTATATTATTAAGGATAAATTGGAAACTAAATAAGTTGGATATATTACATTCTTTTCTAATCTTCTGTAATAATATTTTTTAAATATTTTTTCTGATTTATAGACAGATTTGCAATTGGCCTGTGAACAAATGTCTTTGGTTGAAGCAGGAATTCTGATTACTTTTGATGACAGATTCATTTCAGAATGCTTTAAGAATGCAATGCATCAGTTCTGGTAGTACAGACTGGTAATCAGCACTTTGGAGGATGGGGCAGTAAGTTGTGGAAAGGTGAGGACAAAGGCAGCTTGATAAGCAGACAAAATGTAAAGTTTAGATAATTTATTCATTCATATGTATGAATGAATATTTGTCCACAGACTTAATTATATTTTTATTAATTTTGAACTTTACTGTATGAATATATAGAATATTAGTCATATTCCCATCAGGTTTCCCCCACAACCCTATTCCACTGAGGGGAATCCTCAATGGACTTATCAGTATTCACTGTGGGGTCATGAATTTACCAGTTGGTTTCTGTGTATGTGGTGGGGGTACCAATGCCTCAGGAAAATTCTTCCCACCCCATGGGTCTTACAGTACTCTCCCACTCTCTTCCATAAATTTTTCTTGGATGTTATACTAGAAGTCTCCTTTAGGGCTTCTGGTCAAGATGGTGTCCACTTAATCATGCCTCACCTCACAGGGAAGAAAAGGCAAGATATTTGGGGGTTTTAGGGGTTTGCACTTCCTAGTAGACCTCCAGTGGGAGGGCACAGAGTAGAAAAGTAGAGAATCTACTGATCTTACATGCTCGGTTAGCTGACTAGTCTCCCAATCCCCTCAAGCTGCCATCCCAGCTGCAGTCCCAACCACCCCACCACCAGGTGTCTCGGCACTGCCCACAGGCTAAGCAGACCCAGGCCAGGAGGCTAGTGTTCCCCCTCCATCCCTTGGTTTTCCCACCACTGGGAACCTCCATGGTCATGACTACCATCCAAACCACTACTACTGTGATTGAACCAGGTCTGCCTACACTTCTGGAAGGCTACTTGACCCAGTGCAGCAGGCTGGTATCCACCCTCCCTTGGCTTCCCTCCCCCTTCCCACCATTGGGACTGCCTCCCATCCCTGCATCATGTCACTTGACCTGTAGCAGTCTATATCCCTACCCTGCCATGTCACAGGACCTACCAGTCCCATCTACCCCTTGCTATGTCTTCCCAGAGGGCCCTGATGTCCCATCCCCTTATCTCTTAGCATTACAGAACCACCACAAAATTCCATCCTCCACCCCACTCCCTAACATCCTGCTCCAACACCAGTCTGCTTTGTTCCATGCCCCCCATTGCTGGTCCCCTCAGGTCACCTGACCACATAGTCTTATGCTCTGAGCATTCAAACAACAAGCCCCATCATCATGTACTTGGGCCCCCACCAGAGCCTCACAGGGTCCTCTCTGAGCAGGCAGGCCCCATTGCCATCATAAGCCTAATCAAAGCAAACATAAAAGGGAATAATCACTGAAGACGCTTCAAGTGTAAACTACAGCTACGTCCTAAATTAAATGATTCCCATAGTGTGATGCGCAGACCACCGTACAAAAGGAATAACATGAAAAAATCAAATGCAAGTACATCCAATTTTGTTACCCAGTCCCACAATAGAACTCTGTAACCAAAACATAGAAGAGACAATAGGGTCAGAATACCAAAATGAAGATACAAGTTATGAATCCCTGACTAACAATTAGAAGATCTTGCAGAAAATCAACAAATGACCAATAATTATATGAATACTTTCCTTGATAGATTAGACCTAATAGATAAGCACCTGGAAGGCTTCCAAAGACAGTTAAATAATGTGAAGGAGAGAGCAAAAGAAGACCTCAATAATCAAATGGCAAAGCTCAACGAAGACATAAAGAAATGCAAGGGTGAATTCCAAGAAGCATTAAGAAAATCAGAAAATGATGTGAAAAGGGAAATTGACATACATAAAAAAGCAGCCTAAAATACAATACTAATTGAACAAGTCCAAAACCCTATAGAAGCTCCCAAGAATAGAGTCAGCCATGTGGAGGATAGAAACTCAGAACTAGAAAACAAAACACATGAAACACCCCATGAGGCCATAAGTTTCAAAACCTTCTGTGAAGAGAACCTGAGGAAACTGTGTGATGCCATTAAACTTCCCAACATTTGGATCATGGGAACGCCAGAAAGGGAAGAAATTCAGACCAAAGGAAAGGAGAACTTATTCAACAAAATTATTGAAGAAAACTTTCTCCCTCTCTCAAAAGAAAATCCCATCAAGTTACAAGAAGCTAACAGAACTCCAAACAGACTAGAACAAAAGAGAAATTCTCCCAGACATATTATCATTAAGACTGTAAACATTGATACCAAAGAGAAAGTCATAAAGCAGCTAAAGAGAAACAACACATTACATTTAAAAGTAACCCCATCAAAATTATTTCAGCCTTCTCAATGGAAACCCTGAAAAACAGAAGTACCTAGGCAGAACACTGCAAAGTTTAAGAACCTATGGCTTCCAACCCCAGCTGGTCTACCCAGCAAAAGTATTCATCATAAGAGATGGTGACAAAAATTTCCATGATAAAAATCAGCTTTGCAACCTTATGAACACAAAGCCAAACCTACATAGAATACTTCAGGAAATTCTCCAAACAGAAGAGTCAAATAAATAACCTCATGTGCCTACAAGAAACAGATCATAATAACCAAAATCAGAAAAGGCGCAGAAAACTACAAAGTCCAAGAAAACACCAAACCACATAAACCACAACAATATGGCAGGAATTAAATCAAACCTCACAGTTATTACCCTAAACATTAATGGCCTTAATTCACCCATTAAGAAACATAAGCTAACAGGGTACATGAGAAAATTAGACCCCTCAATCTGCTGTCTTCAAGAAACCCATCTCACCTCTAAAGACAGACACCTCCTCAGGGTGAAAGGGTGGAAATGATATTCTAAGCAGGCACAGCTATAATAATATCAGATAAAATAGACTTCAAACCAAAAGTTATCAAAAAAGACAAAGAAGGCCACTTCTGACTTATCAAGAGAATGCTGTAATAAGAGGATATCATAATCATCAATCTTTATGCACCAAATATAGGTGCACTACAATTCATAAAACAAAACCTACTTGACAACAAAACAGAAAATAACCACAAACACCATCATGGTCAGGGACATCAATACTCTACTATCAGCAATAGATGGATCATCCAAACAGAAAGTTAATCGGGAAGTAAGAGAGCTCAACAACACCATAGATCAATTAGACCTAACAGATATCTATAGAACATTCTACCCCAAAGCCACAGATTACACCTTCTTCTTAGTAGCCCATGGTACCTAATCTAAAATAGATAATATACTGAGCCATAAAGCCTGCTCCATATATTTAGGAAAATCAACATAATTTCTTGCATGATATAAGATCTCAATGCTGTATTACTAGAAATTAACAACAAAAGATGCACCAGGAAACCCACCAGCTCCTGGAAACTGAACAACACACTTTTAAACAATAAATGGGTAGGGGATGAAATTGAAAAATTTCTAGAATTTAAAATGAGAATACATTGTAACAAAACTTATGGATCACAATGAAGGGAGTCCTTAGTGGAAAATTCATAGCACTAAATGCCTTCACAACAAAACCAGAAAGATCCCAAATTAATAACCTAACTATCTACTTAAAAGCATTGGAAAAACAAGAAGAATATAATGAAAAAAGTTCCACATGGAAAGAAATAACTTAGATCGATCAGAAATTAATGAATTGGAAACTAAGAAAACAATTAAGAAAATTGATGAAACCAAGAGCTGGTTCATTGAAAAAGAAAAACAAGATTGATAAACTCCTGGCTAATTTGATCAAGCAAAAGACACTTCAAATTAACAAAATTAGAAATGAAAAAAGAGAGATCACAACAGACATAAGTGAAATTGGGAGAAGCATCAGGACTAAAAACATCTACTCCACAAAACTGGATAATATGGAGGAAATGGAAGAATTTCTGGACAAATACCATCTATGAAAGCTAAACTCAGAGAAAATTTATCTCCTAAACAACCCTATCACACCCATTGAGATTGAAAAGGTAATCAAAAACCTCCCTAAATAGAAGAGTCCATTACCAGATGGCTTCTCAGTTCAATTTTATCAAACCTCATGGAAGAACTGAAACCATTTTTTTCTCAAACTGTGCCACATAACTAGGGAATAGAGGAAGCTCTCCAAGTCCTTTTATGAAACTATTATCACATTAAAACCTCATACTAAAACCAAGCAGAGATGCCATGAGAAAAGAAAACTATAGGCCTATTTTGCTGATGAACTTACATGCAAAGATCGTGAACAGCACATTATCCATCTTGATCAAGTAGGCTTTATCCCAGGAACACAGGGTTGGTTTAACATACAGAAATCTGTCAGTGTAATACACCACATAAATAAGCTTAAACACAAAAACCACATGATTATTTCAATAGATGTAGAAAAGGCCTTCAACAAAATATAACATCACTTCATGGATTAAAAAATTGGACAGAATAGGCATAGAGGTCTTATATTTCAACATAATAAAGGCTTATATAAAGCTCCTAAAGCCCCAATAATTCTTAATGAAGAAAGACTGAAGAAATTCCCACTGAGATCAGGAAGAAGACAGGGGTGTTCATTCTAATCTCTGCTTTTCAACACACTACTGGAAATCCTAGCTAAAACAATAAGACAAGAGAAAGAAATAAAAGGGATACAAATTGGAAAGGAAAAAGTTAAGTTAGCTCTATTTGCAGATGACAAGATCCTATACATAAGTGATCTGAGAACCTCCATCTCAAAACTCTAAAGGTGATCAATTCCTTCAGAAAAGTAGCAGTATGCAAAATCAACACGCAAAGATCAGTAGCCTTTCTACATGCAAAAGACAAAGATACAGAGAAAGAAATTAGTGACATTGTCCTATTCTTAATAGCAACAAAACGGGCTGGAGAGATGGCTTAGCGGTTAAGTGCTTGCCTGTGAAGCCTAAGGACCCTGGTTCGAGGCTCGGTTCTCCAGGTCCCACGTTAGCCAGATGCACAAGGGGGCGCACGCGTCTGGAGTTCGTTTGCAGAGGCTGGAAGCCCTGGCGCGCCCATTCTCTCTCCCTCTATCTGTCTTTCTTTCTGTGTCTGTCTCTCTCAAATAAATAAAAATTAAGGGCTGGAGAGATGGCTTAGCGGTTAAGCGCTTGCCTGTGAAGCCTAAGGACCCCGGTTCAAGGCTCAGTTCCTCAGGTCCCACGTTAGCCAGATGCACAAGGGGGCGCACGCGTCTGGAATTCGTTTGCAGTGGCTGGAAGCCCTGGCGTGCCCATTATTTCTCTCTCTCTCTCTCTCTCTCTCTGTCTCTCTCTCCTCCTCCTCTCTGTTACTCTCAAATAAATAAATAAACAAAAAAATTTAAAAAAAAAATTAAAAAAAAACTAATAGCAACAAAACAACAAAACAAAACAACAACAAAAAATACTGTGTAATAACATTAACTAAGGGTGTGAAAGAGTTATCTAATAAAAACATAAAAACACTCAAGAAAGAAACTAAGGAAGACTTGAGAACGTGGGAAGACAGCCCATGCTCCTGGATAGGCAGAATTAACATTGTGAAAATGGCAATCTTACCAAAAACAATATATAGATCTAATGCAATACCAATAAAAATCCCAACATTTTCTTCACAGAGATAGAAAAAATGATCTCAAAATTCATATGGAATAGCAGAAGGTCTCAGATATCCAAGCACATCTTCAGCAAGAGAAACGCCTGTGGAGGAATCACCATACCTGGTATAAAGCTATATTACAAAGCTATAGTAATAAAAACAATATGGTACTGGCATAAAAACAGGATTATAGACCAATGAAACAGAATAGAGGACCTGGAATTGGGTCAAGTATCTATGGCTATTTGGTATTCAACAAAGGCCCTAACAATGTAGACTGGAAAAAAAGATAGCATTTTCACCAAATGGTGTTGACAAACTTGATAACCACATGCAGGAAAATAAAACTTGATCCACACATCTTGCCATCTACAATAATCAAGTCCCAGTGGATCAAATACCTCAATATAAGACCAGAAACTCTGTTACTAGTAGAAGCAAAATTAGGAGGAACTTTCCATGATATAGGAGTGGGAAAAGACTTCCTGAACAAAACCCTATCAGGTCAGGAACTTTAACAATCACTCAACCATTGGGATCTCATGAAGCTGTAAAGTTATTCACAGCAAACATACAATAAGCAGAACCAATAGATTACCCATAGAATTAAAGAAAATTTTTGCTGGCCACACAACTGACAGAGGCCTAATTTCTAGAATCTACAAAGAACTCAAAATCCTAAACAACAACAACAACAAAAATCCCACTCACAACATGGGGCAGAGAAATGAACAGAGAGTTTTCAGAGAAAGAAACACACTTAAGAAAATGTTCAATTCATGGTGGTTGGGAATGGAAAATGGTATAACTACCGTGGAAAGCAATATGAAGACTCCTAAAAAGGATGACTGTAGAGTTACAAACAGACCCAGTTATTCCCTCATAAGGCATTTACCCTATAAGCTCCATGCCTCAGTTCAGAGAGATTTGTTTAACCATAGTAATAGCTGCTCTATTCATAAGAGCTAAGAACTGGAATCAACCCAGATGGCCATCATCAGATAAATTGATAAGCAAAATGTGGCATATCTACATGATGGAATTCTACACAGTAATAAGGAAAAATGACACAATAAAATTTGAAGAAAAATAATTGAAATTGGAACAGATCATTCTCAGAGTACTCACCCAATCACAGAAAGATAATTATTGCATGGTCTTACTCATCTGTTGCTCCTAACCTGGATCTTTGGGAGATACTAACATACCTAATAGGCATCCCGAGGACCAGACAATAGGGAGGGGTTCCTGAAGAGCAGGGTAAGTGTTGGATGGCTCATAAAACTGGACGCAAATAGAAGTGGTACCATAAAATACTACATCCTGTAAGACAGACTAAAAGGCTCAACCTTCATCAGGCCCTTAGAGAGAACACCCGAATCAAAGGGCCCTAGAGGGGTATGATGAAGACTAACCTTAATTTTCTCTTGTTTCTCTCTCTCTCTTCTCTCTTTATCCTTTATATTACCTATCCTTTTCTTACTTCTTTTATCTTGGCTCCAGCTTGTAACTCCCAGTACCAGGATGTGGTTAACATCCATGATGAGCTGTTGATCAGAAAGACCTACAAGGTTTCCCAAAAGAAGACAGACTTCTGTCAGAGAATTTGATTACCTATCAAAGGTCAATGGTAAGACCCTACTGCCAGAGACACCAAATGCTGTTAGTACAGAACATGAAGAGACCTGGTTAGAATCTGGAAGAAAGTCAGTCCCCAGACAGTTAGCTTCTCTAGTGCCAGAAGGTGCTACATGAACGACTGGGGGGAAATGGCCAAAATCTGTCCAAGCAACTCATGGTCTAAGCTTCTCAGCAGAAAACAACCTGATGTGATGCTCACACAAGTGTAATAGTGGCACATAGTCATGGTGGGAAACTGACTGCTCTTGAACTGGCTAATGGATCTGCTCAGTGGAACAGAACCCATAACTGCAACTGGGAAATAAGACAGAATCATATCCAAAAACATGAGTTCACTCTCCAAAATCAAGCCCCCACCAATTGGGCTCAAGAGGGCATACACCTATTAAATTCTCTCTAAAATAATAATGATTATCCCATTTATCTGGCGCTGACTTCACTCTCCATTGGAGAGTCTGCTTCTCTTTTTCAGATGGATGCAGAACCTGAGGAGAGATTCAACCCATTCTACCTCACCAGGGCTCCAGATGAAACCATAAATTAATTGGGGAAATGAACAAGAGTGCTGCTTTCTTGGTGAACCTGGTATCAGTACAAGGGTGAAGGAGATAGACAAAGAGAACACTCAACTCCTACCAAACCAGACATTCAGAGACACAGAGTCTCCCAAGACCTCATCACTGAAGTAGACCTAAAACAAACCCAGCATGGCTAAGGGAAATTCATGAAAGAGTGGCCAGAAATACTGTTAGAGCCACAAGTTGGGACACTATGCACAGAGACATTGCCTCTTCCCCATAATTGATGGCTACGCCAGAATGCACAACCCACATTCCCCAATGAAGAGGGTCCCTTCACAGGGGGGAGAATAGGGAGGAGGTTATATGCTACCAACATGCGCTATTTATACACTGAGTATATACATAACTAATAAAAAAAATGTAAAAAAGAAAAAAAAGAAGTCTCCTTCAGTGTTAACCTCTCAAAAGCCTGTAATTTTTTGCTTTGATGAATTTTGAATTTACTGAGCATCTACAGTCATTTCCCCAGAAGAGGTCCTTAGGCTAACAGGGAGAAGAACACTCATATTTAATTTGCCACTTCCTCTGTAATATTTCCTGAGCTCTGATAGATATGACAGAGATGATTGGTCTCATGCTAAGGAAATTGGCTTTATCTTCTTGTCATACTGATGGGTCTTGGATCATTTTGATATTTTCTGTTTTCCGTAAAAAGCAGATTGTCTAACCAAAGGTGAGAGCAATGTGGATGAAAGGGGATAAATATAGACATTTAGAAGACTTATTGATAGTCATTCCCTCTCATTTTAGTCAAAGAACAGTGGGAGATTCCCTCTAGAGTCTACAACCTTTGAGGCCAAAGGCTTCTGACGTGGTTCTCAGTAACAGGCATTAATTCCATTCCACTGAGCAATTATCAAATCCAATCATAGATCAGTTAATTGTCCAGTAGCCTCTGTGCTAGTATTGTACAAGTGTGTACATCTTGCTTGGCTGGTTGATTTTTGCAGCTTTCAAGATCTCTTTATTGTTCTCACTGTTGGTAACCTTCACCCCCCCAGCAGTTCTCATGACACTTTATAGCACTGTGAGTGCTAGCCAGCAGGGAGCTGGCTTCTACCTAAATTCCAGCAAGATCTCTCAATGTCCTGTGGTGTCTTCAATAATAATGTCTTACTGTTTGGATCTGCTGGGTAATCAAGAGCTTTGGGAATGGCCTGCATTGTTTGGGGGGCCTAATGGGTCTCCCTGACCAAATACTCACTGTGGAGTATAACCCAATTCTGGTATTGTGATTTACCAGTATGACTATTGTTTAAGGGTTAACTGTTCTCCATGAGGGTGCTTCTGTTCATACTATTCTCCTGTCATATTTTACATTGTTTCTGGGGATACAAGTCTCATATTCATGCTTGGAAAACAAGCATGTTACCTATTGAGTTACTTACCCAGCTCTAGAATAGGAAAATATAGTAAGCAAAATGAACTCTATTAAAAATTGGGTAGAATGATTTTTATTTTTAGTCAGGACATAATTTTATTCATTGGATAAGACATGGAATGCTAGTTGTTTTACAGTGGCAGCAATCACTTTTTAATAGCATGTAGTCATAATAAACCATCACAGTGCTTACTTACACCTACAGATGTCCCAAGGACAGTCATGTCCATCCTTTTCTATGTCCATATTTGCCTGTTGCTTTGTGCATACCCATGTAGCTTAGCAGCTTTCGGCATTGTGAATGACCAATAAGGGTGCTGCTTTGTCTGTTCATCATTTTTCAGCTAGCAGAACTGTTGGTGAACAACATATATATTTTTTCTGGTTCCTAGCTTCATTAATTCAATTTTTTCAGGTAACTCTTACTACACAATTCTACCAAATAGCTTGAAGAGATAGTGATTGACACTGGGAACTGAACCCACATCTTTCTTCAGGCAATAAAAAATGTTACTAATGAGTTACAATTTTGGCTTTTAGAAAGAACTTCACCCTAAGACAGATGTTATTCTCAGGTTATACTCTAATCACTTGCAAAAGCCTGGCATATACCCTTTCTGAAATTCCGTGGTGGATTTGTATCTTCTTTAAATAAGCAGAAGGGGAAGGAGAAAACACACTTCTGAGCCATGTGTCCAAATGCATGAGGGATTAAGGAATATTTTTCTTATTTTTATCTCCTTGGAAATAATCACTGTAGTATTGCCCTTCAGTTTACTGAGGACCTATAGTATTCAAGCCACTTGAAACATGACATTTTTGTAAGACGCTTAAAATTTTTTCATATTCAATAGAGAAATGAAATTGAGAACCCAAATCATTTGTAATACATGGCTTTGAATTCCCTACACTCATTTTCTCTTTTATAATAAAAAGCTGGCCTCTGTAATAAGAAACATTAGAGAAAATGCAATGTACTGGTAAAGCAGCTGCTTCTAGGGCATATGTGATAGTGACTGTAGAAGACAGATGCCTGGATTTGATTCCATGCATTACTACTGACTTACTTTTCAATTTATATCTATGCAATTAATTTCCAGGTTCAACTGACTTAACTATAATGACCATTATGAAAATTACATATATATATTCTGGTCTGTCAGTCTTTACATTTCTAGAAGGTATAATTAAATTTTAGGAAAAAATTATGAGAGTGGCCATTATACCTTCTTTCCAAATATTTTGTCTTATTTTCTCTCTCAAGTTTTGAGATAATTCATCAAATAATTCCAAAATAATGCAGGATTAAAATGGCTCTATTCTATTGCTTGCCTGAAAAATGTCAAAGATTTTTTTTAGTTTTTGTTCTCTATTCTTCAAAGACATCAACCTATTCACTTTTGATTAATTATCAAATACAATATTAACTTATTAAGTCCAACCTTCTAAAGTCCTTCCTTGTATCTGTTGTCCCTCACATAAATTACGTGCAGCACTTACACTGCCTTTCAGAATAGAGTGCCTATTCTTTTAGACTAATGATAATTGCTCTTTTCTCGTCCTCACTTTACCATGATCTACAACTCAAGTTATATCACAGTAATTTCAAAACAAGTGCTAGACTTGTGAACACTTGTTTACCTCCTGGGCACCCATGATTGTCTAGTAATCCTGCCACTGCCAGGATTTTCTATAGAATGTACTACTGTATTTTGCTAACCTGAAGTAAATACAAAATTCAAATTATGATTTGTATTGAAAATGTATTTATTTGAGTCATCATAAAGTCCCACACTATCACCAAATCTATGCTCAGCCACTGTATATTTGAGCTAGATGCAATGAGATTCCATTTTAAAAAAAATATTTATTTGTGTGTGTGAGAGAGAGAGAGAGAGAGAGAGGGAAAGATAAAGAGAGAGGGAGAGAGAGAGAGACAAAACAGGCAGCCACTGCAAATGAAGTCCAGATGCATGAACCCCCTTGTGCATATGGCTTCTTACATGGGCCATAGAGAGTCAAGCTGGGATCCTTTGGCTTTGCAGGCAAACACCTTAACTGCTAAGCCATCTCTCCAGCTCCACATTTTTTTTTCCTTTTCCTATCTCTAAAATGCTTATAAAATTCATAATCTTTGATTTTGATTATAGTCAAGTATATTAGAAAGTGGTAAAATGAGAAAAAAGCCTAGAAAATATATTTGAAATAGAAAAGTAATCATCAAATTTTGTTTGTAAACATTGTAAGTAAACATCTATTAAATTATCTAAGAAATGCTTAAAGTGTCAATAAGCAATGTGACTATATTTTTAGGCCTTTTTGAAATAGCTAATTGTATTAAAAAGCATGACTAATTGGTACAATAATTATGGCTCCATATTTTATAAACAAAAAAATCATCTTCTTGAAAGGATACCCATGAGAAAAATCTGGTTTCCTCTTAATACCATAGTAACTTAAAAAAAAAAAAAAACAACTTCCAGGTATTATTATATGAGTCAGCAACATAATGAGAAATGGCTTCTATGTATGCAAGAATCTAGCTTCGGGCTGGAGAGATGGCTTAGTGGTTAAGCTCTTGCCTGTGAAGCCTAAGGACCCTGGTTCGAGGCTCGGTTCCCCAGGTCCCACGTTAGCCAGATGCACAAGGGAGCGCACGCGTCTGGAGTTCGTTTGCAGAGGCTGGAAGCCCTGGCACGCCCATTCTCTCTCTCTCCCTCTATCTGTCTTTTTCTCTGTGTATGTCGCTCTCAAATAAATAAATAAATTTAAAAAAAATTCTTTAAAAAAAGAATCTAGCTTCACCTAAAACAAAATTAGGAAGACTATTTTCAGAGTGTGAGAAAGTTGTTCCATTATGAGCCCTGCTTTATACTTTCATTAAAAAAATTACTAATTATGCCAATAGGTGCAGTATGTTTTGAAGATGTAAGAAAAGAAAGTCCATTTAGTTCTATCTTTGAGATGAATATCTGTGATGATTCTGTTCATGAGATGAGGGACATGCATATATTTCTCAATGTGAAGCTCGCATTATTAGTTTGTGTGAATACTGCATGGTTCCTCAGAGATGAAGATCTTTGAATGATCCCTTAGGTGAATATAAGGTTTCCTTGTCTATGGTGAATTGTACTCATCAAAGGGAGCAGGAATCTCTTTCACTTTCTTACATAGATGGGATATACTCACTTTAGGATCCCCTCCTTGTACTGACTCAGGCTTAAGTTTGCCACTAAGAATTTGCAGACAGTGGCAGTAGAGTGAGACATGCTGTTTTAATGCTGGTCCTTTCTGACATGCAATTCTGGGATTTGGGAAAGAAGTTCTTGCAAGCTCTTGTGCTGGGTCTTCTTTTCTTTCTGCTTCATCATGAAATTCACATGGCACCATTAATGACTCTTTCCCAATCTGCCAACTCCAGTTTATATATTTTTGCTCTTAAAATTTCTTAGGTTTAGGTTTTTGTGTTTGGGATTGAACCTAAGGTCTACCAGTTGAGTTACCCTCAGCCTAGCCCAGTTTGATTCTAAGTTTCTTTCAGTAACATATGAGCTCGAATCCCTATAACAATACCCCTTTTGCCTTTAAAGTGTTGTCTTAACTAAAGTTGGCAAAATGTTCCTTTGAAATTAACAAGGGGAAATTATATTAATAAGTCAATAAATAATTATACTATGTAGCAAAAATTCTAATATGATAAAATTTAAAATATCAAAAAGAAAAAAAGTTATTATTCTATAAAATAACTTTTCTGATATGAAGAAATTCTCTATGATATTAGTTCAAACCCTTTGAGGGAAACGCCCTTTTGCATATCAGAATGGTTGAAAATTAGTAGTTTTATGTAGCTATTAAACTAGTAACTCAGTCATCAGGAAGAAATAATTATTATTTAGCATGGAGGTAGACTCTCATTTTCTCCTAGGTAGCAATCCACAGGAAAGTAGTCACGTGAGTACGCTCAGAGAAACTGAGGAGTGCACTTGACTGGAACATCACTGACTTCAGAATGTAAAGAGAAATAAAAACTGGAGAAACACTATGGAAAATGAAGTCTTTTCCAATTTAAAAGTATTTTCTTGCTGTCAAGCCTGAATTATTTTCTAGAATGTGAAAGCATCATATGATTTTGGAAGAAATTATATTTAATGGTGTTTTCTCTGGCTTAATAAAACTATGCTAATGTAAGATTTCACCTTTCCACTCACTAAACAAATAACATTATAATAAGTTCTAAAATTAATTAATGTGTCTCTAGCACAAATACATGTCACAGAACGATAAAGGGCTACCTTCCACATGACATGTGCTAGAATAGCTTTTCTCATGTATTTAATAATGAATTAAAATACAGAGTATTGGTTATTATTGTACTATTTTTTAAAAAACCCTAAATTTAGGATCCTGTTTTTTTTTTCTTCTAATTAAACCAATAATAAAAATAAATTTAAGCCAGTGCAATTTGGGAACAGCTGCTTCTGCTATAATCAGTGTGAGAAATTTGGCAGGTGTTTATTTTTAAAAGTGGTGCTATTAATGTACTCAGAATTTAGTAATGAGGTATGCTAAGAGGCTTGCCTATGAGTCAAGACAGGAAAAATAGGAAAGTGCAGTGTGGAGCTTGTAAATCCTCTCCCATAATTTGTAGTCCACTTAGGATTCAGAGACATTGAAATGATTCAAACTTGTGGAGTCACATTAAAAGTCTTATTTAGTCAATTTCTACCATACAGTGATGCTGAAAATAGGACATAAGCAAATGCATGCCTTTCACCACATGATAAGATGTGACCTTTGAGTATTTTAACTCTTTAAGTTGTAAGATTAGTCTATTCTTGTCTTTTAATATATATGTACATATATATGCACACATGTACAAGTTATAAAACTAAGTTTTTTTTAAATGAGACTTTGTACAATTGGTTTATTCATTTCCTTACCAGATGCTTTACAGTCCATGGATATAAGGATCTTTAAAGCTCTTTTGGGTTTCTCAGTTTGAGACATGTTCATTATTTCCATATAAGGTAGTTAGCAAAATTGATGATTATGTGAACATGCAAGTAGTATAAGTAGTTATGTGTAAATGTGACAATATTATATTTGCTAAAACATGAAACTTATTTGTTTCAAAGTATTTTGGGTTATTTTAAAACATTTTATTGACAATTTTCATACACTTACATAATTAATTTTGATCATAAACCCTTCCCATTACTTTCTTGTGTCTAATTTCCCCT
The DNA here is from genome assembly GCF_020740685.1 of Jaculus jaculus. Lineage (NCBI taxonomy): Eukaryota > Metazoa > Chordata > Mammalia > Rodentia > Dipodidae > Jaculus > Jaculus jaculus. Next base: position 117,878,692 of record NC_059107.1, read on the forward strand.
ATACTCCTTCCAATAAATTCTGTCCTCTTTAATTATTTTTATTTTTACATTTTTATAATGAGTGTCTGAAGAATATGTACAGACACATTAATCGCTATTGGGTTGAGTCATTTTTACATGATGGAAATAACTTTTTAAATGTATTTAATAAGAAAGAGCATAAGCTCACATAGTATGAAAGTGAACTTTAAGTGAGGATTCTGGGGTGCTTGCTTTGGTATCTCATGGGTTTTGTGAAGAGCTGAGGTTCTCTGTATCTCTGCTATACTACAGCCAACTAGACTCAGCTGAGGAATCTTTTCAGCAGCTTGTATTATCTGCCAGCAATAGGGATGAGAGCTACTCTGTTCATACAACACTAAAGACTGAACTCATGCAGGTGTGATGGTGCACTCCTTTAATCCCAGCACTTGGGAGGCAGAGGTAGGAGGATTGTCATGAGTTCAAGGCCACCCTGAGACTACATAGTGAGTTACAGGTCAGCCTGAGCTAGAGAGAGACCTTACCAACTTGTTATTCCAGGGAGAAATAAAGCAGACTTTGAAGTACAGGACACCTTCGTGATTCAGGCCCCTTCAAAAGAGTCTGCATTCTACCTCTTGTCCCAGTGCAAATCAGCTGTCCCATTCTCAAAGGGTGTAATTTCTCAAACAATTGCAGCTGAGCAGGCAACAGTTTCAGGCAAAGATTTCATTTCTTTCTGTGCCATATTCCTCTGCACACAAATCCATTTCTGTGTAATGCAACCCTGCACACGTTCCCAAGACACAGGCAGGCAGAACACAGCATCTCACACAAACTGTTTCTAGACCAGTCCCAACAAAGTTCTTTTTCACCCTCATATGCCAAACCTCAGGTTCATAGATCTCACTGCATCCAGGTCTTTCAGCTCTGACCAGAATAGTCCATCAAGCTGTACAAGCACTGCAAGGTGTTTCTTAGGCTAAGGTTTCAAATCCTTCCATATTTATCTCACAAATCAGTTCCAAAAGGCAGAATCCTTATAGTCAGCTTTCTATCATCAACAATCCCTCTTCTTGTACCAATTTTACTGTTATAGTCAGCTTTGTGTTCCTGTCAGCAAATACCTAAGAGCAGCTTTGGGGAGAGAAGGCTTTATTTTGGTTTACAGACTCAAGTGGAAACTCTATGATGACAGGAGAAAATGATAAGTAGAGGTGGACATAACCTCCTGGCCAACATCAGGTGGATGACAGCAGTGTTGTGCCAAACACTGGCAAAGGGAAGCTGGTTATAACAACAATACATCACCTCCTGGAGGCTCCAATTGCCAAATTGCCACCATCTGGGAACCTAGCATTCAGAACACATAAGTTTATGGGGGACGCCTTAATCAAACCACCAAAATTATAATAATTATTATTATTGTTGTTGTTGTTGTTTTGATCTTTGTTTGTGCTCTTATTAATGTATGTGAGTATGGAGGTATGTGCGTGCCATGATATGCATGTGGTGGACAGAGAACAATTTTGGATGTTGGCGCTCACTTTCCATCTTGTTTTAATGCAGAGTCTCGCACTGTCCACCACCATATTCCTCATATTTGCTGGCCTGCAGCTTCCAGAAGGTGCTGCTCCAGCCTTCCTCCTCAACATAGGCATGTTGGGATTTCAGATGCTTTGGTAGGATGTTGGCTTTATGTGGATTCTGGGCATTCAAACTTAGGAACTCACACTTGCATGACAAGTGCCTTATCCACTGAGCCATCTCTGCATATTTTCTTATATATAATAAATGTTATAAAAGGTCTTACTTAATGTCCTTAACTCTATTATCTTTATCATCCTAGATAATCTCTTTCATCAAGTATTTTACCTAGAAGAAAGTAGTAGAAATAACTTATTTTTTATATTCTCAATTACTGTCACTATTTTTTTTACTGATCCTTCACTTATAAATATACCTGAATTAATTTTAATCATTGCCTACTAATATATTGCCTATGTGATGTCATATTTTATGTACATTAAGAAGATTAATCCCATTCCTTTTTACTACTGATATTATATGTATTCCTTTATGAATTTTACATTTTTATCTTAAATTCTGACAATTGTATCCTTAGTAGATATATAAGAGTAACCATTTACATAGTGCTACAATGTTATGTCACCACTCTACATTATCCTCCTGACATAGACATTTTGAAGGAAGCATGAACATTCAATAAATATGAAAATGGATATCCACTGAATGATGGTATGTGCCATTCTTACAAAGCTGTGGACACAATATATAAATATCATAACATATACCAAATATAAATGTGACATTTTTACTAACTTTACCATGGTAGAGTCATCACTATATACTACTTTTAGAACATTCTTTTCAATTCAAAGAAATTATCTTGTGATAACCTGCCATGAATCCTATCACTTCAAATTCAGCCATGAGTGGTGATACTCACCTGTGATCCTACCACTTGAGTATTTGAGGTGGGAGGAACATTAATTACAAGTCAGCCTCCGAGTTCCAGAATGAGTTCCCCATCAGCAACACTACATGGTGTGACCTTGACTCATTTCTTCAGCCAACAATGATATGGAAGTTACAAAGAAGTGAAGCTACTAGTTTACATGTAGGTGCTTTTGCAATATAGCGGTCTTCAAACTGTGATATGTTAACCTGAGTATCTTTATTATGCTTTCATAGAAGCCAAGTCAGAGCCATGCCTACAGTAGAGAGACATAAAATGAAGTTCACAGTAAAAGACTCCATCTTGAGGAAATTGGTAAGTGGAGGAGGAGGAACACACCTTCACACATGTGCACAACTTCACATAAATGTACATGGACCACACATACCACAGTGTATGCACTACATACACTCATGAAAATGGTAAAAGGAATAGAAGGCCCTATGCTGTCCTTCTCAAAGTCCATGGGTGCATTGCACTGGCTTCCTGCTAAATGTCTTTTATCTCTTTACAAAAAAATCACCTTTGCTATGATCCATGAATTTAGCACCAAGTCTTTATCTCAGTTTGCCTTGCCTGGCAGAACTCACGCAATGTCCTCACTATATAGTCTTAAGTCAATATGTCTTCTCATGAAGACCTATGGTTTCCAAAAATAAACTTTACTGTCCTACAATTTTGCTAATCACTCTAAATGCTAAGATTAAAGTTAAAACCATTCTATGACTTTCACATTACACCTTTCACCATTAACCTCAGTTTTAATTTATGTTGCTTTCTCTCTCTCTCTCATCCTCTCTCTCTCTATTTGTGTATGTACATTGTAACTTTTTGTTCTACTTGTCTTAATTTAGTGTCTTATCATCCCAATAGTTTCATAATTATTGCTTTTTTGCCACCTCTGGTTTCATCAAAACTTTTGCATCATTATTTTACATTATAAGCAGAAAATACACTGGTATGTTGTTCATTTGGATATATCACCTTTCAAGGCTAAAAATCTTCAGTGATTAATCATAAGGTAATCATAACTATCTCTTCCTTCGAGATACACATTACATCAATATTTGTTGTGTCAAATTAAATGTACTGAAATATAATAACTTCTGTAATATGTGTGTATAAAATAATTTGAAAAATAAAAATTGTGAGGAATTTGATGGCATGAACTGCTACCAAAACTTTGGAACACTTATATTCAGGACACATTTCTTTAATTCAAAAGATTTTATGTAGACTAAATTTGTCACTTTTTGCATATGCGTAAGGATAATCATGCAAACATAAAATGTATGATGTTAGGCTAAAACTGAATTTTGAACAGAGAAAATGATTCATTATGAGAAATTTATTTTTTTCTCTGAGTCACTGGGTAGACAGTGACAGATCTTTAAGTTGACTAAGATGCTATCTTTTGCTCACTAAATAGACCAGATGGGACAGAGTTAATTTTTGAAAAATAAGTTTTTAGAATGAGTAAATTGTTCATAATGAACAATTATGTATAATATAAAACCAATTGGTAAAATGAAAGCACATATCAAAATAATCAAAGCCTTGAATCATCATAGATCATTAAAAAAAAAATAAATAAATCTGATTTTATTATGAAAATGTTAATGCTGAAATTTTTGGGGGCATTTTTCTATTGCAGGTACTTTCTTTGCTAGACAGTACTCATTACTCTGTACATGGATAGTATATAAAACCTTTTCAATGTGACCTCAAGAGTAAATTTTTTTTAAAAAAAGAAAATACTGCACCCCACATGCAATGTACCTTCTAATGAAAACTTCCTTTTCTTAATCTTAGAAAGCACAATAAATAAGCTTACATTTCTGGTTTCATTAAAGAATTACAAGGAAAAGCTGAGGTTCATACCACCTTAACTTGTTGGTGGCCACATACAAATGTAGGTATGCAAACTTGATATGAATACTCAAGTCTTTTGCAACTCAGGAATAGTTGTACTTAATATCGACTTCCTCCATATAACTATGTCTGTATAAAATATGATGTAGTTCTAAATTATATAAATAGTATTATGATTATGAGATTAGGTTTTCAACAAATAGGAAGCAATAATCTAGATAAGATCCTTACTTCAAATAACACTTGTATCAATAGTAATGTCATATGCTCTGAGCAAGATTCTATAGTATTTTGTTTGTATTAGTCCTAAATGTTGGCTAATATTTTGATCAAATCACAGAAATGAAGAAAGCATTTCTTGGCTAATGATTAAATAGTGGGAATATGTAATATTGACCTAGACTCAAGTTAATTTACAAAAAAGTTTCAAGTTGAAAAGGCCTAAAGTAACAATATGGAGCTAAAGATACTTATAGGAAAGAAAGAATTGGTGTTAAATTGGAAAATAAATGTGTGACTTCTACAGGATTTCAATAGAGGACAGAAGGTCTCAATAAGAACTGAAAGGAGAAAAGAATGGTATTTAGAAGACAGGACTGAGATATAGTTTCCTACTTAAATGTTTCAAGTGTATGGGAAACAATATCCAAAAGTAGATTTTATGTAAAACCACTGTCTTATCAAAAAGTCTCATTTTCAAAAGTGCCATCAGAAAAATAAAAACCTAATATTCAGAACACTTGTTTATCCAAACTTGTAGCTTAATGAAATGAAAGAATAAGATGCATCTTAATGGCTGTGTGTCACTGTTCTTAAATCCAGTCATTGATATTTATACGTTCTGATAATAGAATGTAGTCAAAATGGAAGTAAGCATATTGAGCTCACTGAACATGGGTCTCGATGAGTAGTATGTGGAACACTATTCAATTAAGGCACGGAGCTCTGATCAACATTTATATCTCTAAATTAAAACACATCACAGGCTAATAAGAGCTACATAAACCTAAGCACCTAGGTAAGACGTGGCTGAGCGCATAATCACCCAGACACTTGCCTGCTCGCAATCCTGTCACCCCAAATGAGCAATTTGCCACCACAAAAAGAACTTCAAGATTGCTTAGAGAGACAGTGATGCCAGATCTCAAATTAGCCTAACTATATTGAACTTGGTGGCATCACGTACAACATAAATCATCTAGCATTACAAATACAGACTTAATAAGATTCTGAAAAGGAACTCTGGGTACTTTAAAATGAAAAAGAAGTTATTTTGCACTATATGACCTAGAATCATATTAGTTAAAGTGTGGTGGATTAGTCATAAAATGATAGTTTAATGATAATATTAATATTAATCATGAACCTGTGTATCTCTAGTACATTTACTTTACTTAGATTTCTGTTACAAAATAGCATGCCATTTAAAGTATTTTAAATAAAATATATTTATTTCATTACCTAAACATTGTTTCCCCAATATACAGAATTCTTATTTCTCAAAATGGAAATTCCTTGAAGTTGTATCTTATTTATACTGCACATGATAGTAGAATTAGAGTCAATAAACTTTTATAGTATTAGATTATCTCCTTGTGAGGTAACAAAGAGTCTACATGTATTTCTATTATATAATTCTAATTCCAACTACAAAACACATTTTATTATAATCCAATGTAAATGGTTTTATAGTGTAAAATAATTATAAAATTTAAAATAAATGCCACCAAAGTAGAAAAGAAGATATATGAAAAGAAGTTCAGTGGAAGGATGCCAGTGGGAGGTGTTACGATAAGAAGTGGGTAGGGATTATGAGCAAAATATTTCATTTCCACATGTAAAATTATCTATAAGGATGTTTAGAAATAAATATTGTAATCAGAATTAATCAATTAACAACAATTCTGAAACTACTTTTCATGTAAGATGTAGACACAGAGCTTTCCTGTTTCATGAGTTTACTGAAATAATGTTGAGGCAATTTAAAAATTTGATTAGGATTTAAGATAAATACAGTAATTGACCTTTATCCACAGTTAGACTCTTCTTATTTTCAGTACCTGTGGTCCAAACTATAAAATGGAAAACTCTGGAAACAAAGAATTTATAAATTTTAAATAACATTTATTTTGACACATCATTATAATCGGTCAGTTTATATTAATTGTTGTCAAATTTCTTACTGTGTTTAGATTAGATATTAATCACATAGTAATGCATATATAGGAACATATGAATATGAGGTTATTTTATGTGGTTTTAAGTAATCACTAGGGGCCTTGGAGTATGTCCCCCACAGGTAAGGGACTCTATGATAAGCAACTTGAGGAAAATCTATCAGGGCAATACATATCTTCCCTTGGAAGTTAGTTCGATTCCTGTATGTCACTTCTCTCTTTTACTCTGATGTATACATCTTATCTCTTCCAAATTTCACATAAGAACCACAATGCTAACCTGTTACATTTTAAAATTCACTTTGTTCTTTCCTTTGAAGGCTTAGCAATATTAAATGCACGTTATGCTAATCTTATTTTACCATCAGAATGATTCTGTTCCACAACAAAGTTTTATTCACAATTTCACTCATTTGAAGCAGTTATAATACTACAGAACTGAAATTTTTACCCACTGCATTTCTATTTTTAGCTTGTTAATATTTATCAGATAATATTTGTTTCAGCTGATCATGTATTTGTATTGATCTTTTAGTCATTTTATGAAATGAAACATGTTACAGACATAGCAGATGAACATAGTTGGACAGTCCACTACATAAACCCAAAGTAAACATTGCCATAAAGCAGAATCTACAGGACATCCTGTCAAACCCATGTTTCCTTCACAGAATATTTCTTTCCTAATTCCTAGAGAGAAGTATTTCCTTAACTTTAATGGAAATCCCTCTCATGGTCTCATGATTTTCTTCCTGCTTTCCCTTCTGTCCTTTCTTTCTTCCTTCTTTCTCTCCTTCCTTCCTTTCTCCCTCCCCCCTCCCTCCCCCTTTCTTCCTTCATTCCTCTCTCTCTCTTTCCCTTCTTTTCTTCTTTCCTTCCTTTCTTCCTTCTTTCCTCCCTCCCTCCACCTACCTTCCTTCCTTCCTTCCTTCCTTCCTTCCTTCCTTCCTTCCTTCCTTCCTTCCTTCCTTCCTTCCTTCCTTCTTTCCTTTCTTTCCTTCTTTCTTTCTTTCTCTCTCTCTCTCTCTCTCTCTCTCTCTCTCTCTCTCTCTCTCTCTCTCTTTCTTTCTTTCTTTCTTTCTGCTTATGTGTATGTTCTCAAGTGTATGAGAGCAGGGCCAGTGCCAACATGTATGTGTGGAGCTCAAAGGACAATTTTTGGCATTGGTCTTTACTTTCTACAGTCTTTGAGGCAGGGACTCTCTTGTTCATGGCCCCACTTGCCACACTTGCCACTCCACCTTCCAACTTGCCAAGGCATATTGGGATTATAGAGGAGCATGATAGCTTCCTGCTTTTACATAGGGTCTGGGGAACTCAACTCAGGTTTAAAGCAAGCCTTTTTAGGTTTACTCTGTATTGTTACCTTCTATAGGCACTTATCAATTGATCTGCTTTGTCTTCTTTATATAAGTGCAATTATGCTAAACATTTTACCTGTGTGCTTTTCTTTTGTACAATAGAATGTTGTTAACATGCACTCTTTTTTAATATTTTTGTTCATTTTTATATATTTATTTGAGAGTGACAGAGAGAGAAGGAGAGAAAGAGACAGACTGAGAGAGAATAGGCATGCCAGGGCTTCCAGCCACTGCAAATAAACTCCAGACGCGTGTGCCCCCTTGTGCATCTGGCTAACGTAGGTCGTGGGGAATCGAGCCTCAAACTGGGGTCCTTAGGCTTCACAGGCAAGCGCTTAACCGCTAAGCCATCTCTCCAGCCCAACATGCACTCTTGGTATTGATGTCAGCTATAGTTAGTTTAGGCTCTTGTATGCTTTTTCTTATTTTATAAATATGTCTCACTTTATTTATCTATTCTAATGTAGATGAGTATTCTGTATTTTTCTGATTAGGACAATTCTAAGCTGCAGCAAAAATCTCTATGCATGTCTCTACTTGCAATTCATTCAAGAGTGGATTTGTTTGTTCATAACCCCATGAACATACCCATGCATAACAAGATTCAGCAAATAATGCCCACGAGTATTCAAACAGCATATTAAAATGTGTGCATAGACTAGTTATGTGTGAAGATTTTCATTGCTTCATAAGTTTTCTAACATATGGAACAGCCAGATTTTCTAAATGATTGTTAAAGATGTTATGAACTATTCATGTTATTGCTGTTTAAATGCATGTTTTGTACTTTGAAATACTTCAAGAATTTTTTATGTTTTCAAGTCACTGTATTTTATGGTCTGTATTTCCTAGATATGAATTTCTCATCAATTATATGTGTTAAAACTGTATCTCCCCATTAGGAATAGTCTTTTCATATATGTTACAGTTTCTTGGAGAGAATAACCACATAATTTTGATACAGATACATTTATTAATTTTCCTATATGTATCTTATATGAGAAAACTTACTCATAGATTAAAATGCTACTATCTTTTTCATTCTCTCCAAAACACTAATATGTCCAATGCAAAGTTGTTATTTAGTGACATATAATATTTCAATATTTCAATGAAGAAATGATTACTTAAAATTTTATAAATGTATACAAACAAGTTACTCTGTACAATCGCCACCCAGTTGAAATAATAAGACATGCATAATACACTAAATACTCTCATCTTCCTTCCCAGTTAATAACTAATATTAATAACTTAGTAATGTTAATAATTAATAATATTGCCAATTTAAATTTTTCATTGTATGTGTTTTCAAGTACGTATAAATGGAATCATGCACTATGTACCCCTTGCCTCCACTTCTACACATCTTATTTGAGAGATAATATTCATGCTGCTCTTTTTCATTGCCATATAGTTTTTTACTTTACACTCAAAAACGCTTGTCTTGTACTGAAATAGACACTGAGACTTTTTTCAGCTTTAGGATATTGTGAAGCATGCAGCTCTGAGTACTTTCACCCATGTTAGATACAAATATCTATTTAATTGAATAAACCTAGAAATAAAATCACTAAGCTTTAGAATATGCTTAGGTTCAGTTGGAGAAAATTCTACTAAAGTGTTTCCCAAGTATATTTTCCCTCATTTCTCATACTAAAGATTTTCTAAGCTTCTTAACTGTTGATTTGGTTAGTTCTGGAAAATTCCCTGTCATTTAACCTTTAAACATCGCTTTTGAACTATTCCCTCTATCTATTTCTTCAGAGACTACAGTGATATGGACGTTTATAATCTCTTACTGTATATGCATTTTCTTCTCTCCTCTCTAATTGCAATGTGTTATCTGTCGATACTGTCTTTTCAGCTCTTCTTAAAATCTGTTTTCCACTTGGCTGGTTCTTTCTCCAGGGATGTCCAGCCTGCTCATAGGTATAAAATGTGCTTTCAAAAGTACTTTACTAGAATCTCTTTTGGCTGATACTGTGTATTAAAGTAATGTACAATTTTTGAGAATTTTTTGTTGTTGAATTTAAATGTACTTTAGCAATTGTTCTAGCCAATATGGCTACACTTTTCAAAAATCTCCAACAGTATGATATTATTTAGTTTAATTTGTAGCTGATAAATAAAAAATGAAGTTTATTTCTTGATTCACTACAGTATATTTACTGACTCATTTCCTTTTTTTTCTTTTCTTATTTTTAAGTATCTGCTCTCCATTGCATTCAAAACTCCTGCAGAAAGTTTTATTCTTCAGAGAAAGTGATTTTCATTGCTAGGCATGCCTTTCTCTGTGATACATCTTTTAACATCTTACTCAGTTTCTTCATTATCTTGATAAAATAGTTAAAACTATTAATATATTTCATACATTTATTAAACTCTCTTATCTAGGGGAATTGAGAAGATTATTCTATATTAGTCTATCAGGAAGGATAAAGAAATGTGACAAGCAATTTTCTTTTTCTTTAAAAAGGGTTAGTACATTTAAATTCTATTTTCCTTGGCTTTTTTGTAAGGATTACTTTCTATGATGTGTATACCATCCCACAACTTCAATTATATAAATAATGTATTTAATAAAATACAGACAATCATGGTAATAGTCCATGAAAGCTTCATACCTAGAAAATTATACTACATCAAAGAATTCTGATATTAAATACAGTAATACAAAACAAATTATAGTGGATTATTTCCATTAAAATAATAATAGAGAATGATTTATTATTTTGTTAAGGTACTTTCTATATTAGAAGAAAGTTTAAAACATAAAATTAACATTTCATATAAAGAAAAGTCCTAGAAACCTGGATCATATTATGCATACTTTCTATTATACAATATTTGCATTGTATCATGTCTCAATAATTTGCTTTTATTTCTAATTTTTGTTTGTTTATTTATTTGCAAATAGAAAGAAAGAGAGGAGAGAGAGAGAAGGAAGGGGCACACCAGGACCTCTAACCTCTGCAAACAAACCCCAGACACTTGCTCCACTTTTTGCAACTGGCCTTATATGGGTACTGGAGAATCAAACTCGAGTCTTTAGGCCATGCCGGAAAGAGTTTTAGAGAGGAAGTCATCTCTCCAAACCATCTAACTTCTTAAATATGTAATTTTCTTCCATTTTCTTCATTTTCCTTTGCTCACATATTATTATGTGCTTTTCAACATCCATATCATTCCATTACTATTTTTAACCCAATTTTCATTTTATTCTAATAACTATTAAATAATGCAACCCTGCATTTATAAAGGAATACTTTCTTTTTGGGTTCTCTTCCAGTAGATTAATTTTCCTCAAGAGTATGAATAACGTACATTGTATTCAAGAGACTTCAACACATCCTATAATTAAAAACATACTTGTGAAGCCGGGCGTGGTGACACACGCCTTTAATCCCAGCACTTGGGAGGCAGAGGTAGGAGGATTGCCGTGGGTTCAAGACTACCCTGAGATGACAGAGTTAATTCCATGTCAGACTGGACCAGAGTGAGACTCTACCTTGAAAAACCAAAACAAACAAACAAACAAAAAACATACTTGTGAGATTGCATTGATTTAACTTCCTTATATATTTGAATGCAGACAGAGAGCAGGGGAGGGGGGGGATATGGGTACACCAGCCCACAAGACACTGCAAACAAATTCCAGATGCATGCACTACTTTGTGCATCTACTTTACATGAGTACTGGGGAATTTAACCCAAGTCTTTAGGCTTTGAAGTCACAAGCCTTAACAGCTGAGCAATCTCTCCAGCCCTTAATTTTTATTTCATTCTTGAAATACTTGAAGGAATTCAGAATAATATGTCATTGCAACTTGTCTCTTATTTGAAATGCCACATAGGAACTATATTCTGAAACTCATAAAGTTAGCATTGAATAAAGCCACATTTGATACTATTAAATCTTAAATTTTTAGGGAATCTAATGTGTTTCTTTCTTATTTTTTTGTTGTAAAATGTAGCTAATGATTTTGTTTTAATTTAAACGAAGCTAATTACTCAGTTGGTGCAAAAAGAAAAAAGTATATATATAGGTAAATTCAGAACTAATGCCTTAAGGCTGCTGTTAAACTTATTACATTTGAAAATGCATATAAGCTCTGTGTAAAGTGAGGCATATTAACTGCAAAACTGTATTCTCCAGTTTGGTTTTATTTTCTTAATATGCTCTATGACAGACAAATTTAACTATTTTATTTTGCTATTCTATTGATTTCAGAAATATCACAACATGGGATACACACAGTAAAGCATATAATTTCATTAAAAAATCATAAAATATATTTCTCTGGTTTTTCCCTTGCTCATTTATTCATACATGAATTATGGTTCCTCCCATCAAAACCATGATTAGAGCCAGGCATGGTGGCACACATCTTTAATCCCAGAACTTGGAAGCATATTTCTTTTACAAAAAAGTTGAAGTCAAGAACAAATTCCATAGTCCTTTGAATAGGTCTAAAATTCACTGACCTGGTGAATAAAATTTCTTTACTATCCTTCCTAAGAATAATCTAAGGTAAGCCAGGCATGGTGACTTGCACCTTTAATCCCAGCACTCAGGAGACAGAGGTAGGAGGATCACTGTGAGTTTTAGGCCACCCTGAGACTACATAGTGAATTTCAGGTCAGCCTGAGCTAGAGTGAGACCCTACCTCAGACAACCAAAATAAATAAATAATAAAGAAGAATAATCTAAGGTACAAGCCACCTGTACCAGACATTAGTAAGAAAAGATGAGGGCTGGAAAGATGGCTCAGCAGTTAAGCACTTGCCTGTGAAGCCTAAGGACCCCAGTTCCAGGCTCGATTCCCAGGAACCCACATAAGCCAATTCACAAGAGGGAGCACGTGTCTGGAGTTCTTTTGCAGTGGCTGGAAGCCCTGACATACCCATTCTCTATCTTTCTCTCTCTGCCTCCTTCTCTCTGTCTGTCGCTCTCAAATAAATAAATAAAAATAAACAAAAAAAGAAAAGATGAATAGATATTTGAGCATACATATAGTAAGTTTGTACTACACTCAAGTTCAAATGGATCAAAAACCTCAATATAAGACCAGAAACTCGACTGCTACTGGGAGAAATATAGGAAGTACTTTCCATGATGTAGGAATGGAAAAAGACTTCCTGAACTAAACCCCAGTAGCTCACGATCTTAAACAGTCACTCAACCAATGGGAACACATGAAAGCTGAAGAGTTTCTTTATAGACAAGCATACAATAAACAATAGATTACCCACAGAATGGGAGAAAATATTTGGTGGTTATCCAACTGACAGAGACTAATCTCTAGAATCTACAAAGAACTCAAAATTCTAAACAGTAAAAAGTCAATCACCCTACTCACAAAATGGGACAAAGAGCTGAACTAGCAGTTCACAGAGGAAAAACTAAAAATGGCAAACATGCAGTTAGGAAAATGTTCACCATCCCTAATCATCAGGGAATACAAGTTAAAACATCTATGAGATTCCACCTTACCCCAGTGAGAATTTTGTAGTTCTAGTCACATGTGTATGTGTGTATATACTTGTATCTATTCATTCAAGTCAAGAATCTTGGGCTGGAGAGATGGCTTAGCAGTTAAGTGCTTGCCTGTGAAGCCTAAGGACCCCGGTTCGAGGCTCGGTTCCCCAGGTCCCACGTTAGCCAGATGCACAAGGGGGCGCACGCGTCTGGAGTTCGTTTGCAGAGGCTGGAAGCCCTGGCGCGCCCATTCTCTCTCTCTCCCTCTATCTGTCTTTCTCTCTGTGTCTGTCGCTCTCAAATAAAGAAAGAAAGAAAGAAAGAAAGAATCTTGAGACTACAAATACATGATAATACCTGTCCAGACTGGTGAATTACATAAGAATATAGGGACAACAATATGACAGCAATACACACAGACACACACACACACACACACACACACAAGTGATATTTTTCATAATTCATGCTAGTTTTAGTTCAGACTAATGTGGCTGAAGATGGTCTATGAAATTGATTTAGATGGAGTCATATGAGAAAAATTTTAGGCTAGCAAATAAAAATAATGTAAATAAACTTAAATTGAATGTGCTCCAAATATTCAAAAAAATAAAATGTGATGGCTCAGTGGATGAGACGCCTACCACTCAAGCATGAGTATTTTTTTAAATTTTTTTTGTTCATTTTTATTTATTTATTTGAGAGTGACAGAGAGAGAAAGAGACAGATAGAGAGAGAAAGAATGGGCGCGCCAGCGCTTCCAGCCACTGCAAACGAACTCCAGACACATACGCTACCTTGTGCATCTGGCTAACATGGGTCTTGGAGAATCAAGCCTCGAACTGGGGTCCTTAGGCTTCACAGGCAAGCGCTTAACCACTAAGCCATCTCTCCAGCCCTCAAGCATGAGTATTTATGTCCTCATAATGCTCAAAAAAGCCAGATGTCATGTGGGTGTATATAATCCCAAACAGACAGGACCAAAGAAGAAACCCTCCAAGATACATCATAGTTAAAACTCTTAGCAATGAAAACAAAGAGTGTTAAAAGCAACAAGAGAGAAACCTATTCACAACATTCAAAGGCAATCCCATCAGAATTACATCAGATTTATCATTGGAAACCTTGAAACCTAGAAGGGCCTGGAATGGAACATTTCAAAGTCTGGAAAAGGGCTATATCCATGATGAATTTAGATGTAAACATCTTGAGCAAAATTCTTTCAAGGCAAATTCAGCAGCACATCAAAAGCATCAACCTTGATTAAGTAAGCTTCATCCCAGAGATGCAGGGATGATTTAACACATGGAAATCAGTCAACATAATATACCATATAAATAAACTGAACCATAAGAACCACATGATCAGGCTGGAAGGATGACTTAGCAATTCAGGCACCAGCCTGCAAAGCCAAAGGACCCAGGTATACCCCAGGACTCACGTGAGCCAGATGCACCAGGTGGCGCATGTATCTGGAGTACTTTTGCAGTGGCTGGAGACCCTGGACCCCCCATTCTCTCTCTCTCTCTCTCTCTCTCTCTCTCTCTCTCTCTCCATTCTCTCTTTCAAATAAATAAATGAAAATAAAAATCTTTTAAAAAGAACCCCATAATCATCTCAATTGATGCAGAAAAGGCCTTTGACAAAATACATGACATCATGATCAAAACACTGGAAAGATAAGGCATGGAGGGTTTGTATCTTAACAGAATAAAGGATACTTATAATGCTTCTAAAGCCCAAAGAATATTTAATGGCAAAAAATTCAAGGAATTCCCACTGAGATTGGAACAAGACAGGGGTGCTCACTCTTACCACTGCTCTTCAACATAATACTAAAGGTCCTAATCCAAGTGAGAAGACAGAAAAAAGAAATAAAAGGAATTCAAGTTGGAAAGGAAGAAGTCAAGTTAGCCCTATTTGCAGAAAACATGATCGTATATATAAGGGACCCAGAATTCTCCATCTCAAAACTTCTGAAGGTGATAGATTCCTTCAGCAAAGTGTCAGGATTCAAAGTTAATGAACAAAAATCAGTAGCTTTTCTATATGAAGAGGACAAATACATAGAGAAAGAAATAAGTGAGGCTGTCCCATTTTCAATAGCAACAAAAAACTAAATACCTTAGAATAACACTAATCAAGGATGTGAAAGACCTATATAATGAAGACATTAAAAGAAAAACTCAGGAAATAAATACAGGAGGACTTGAGAAGATGAAAAGTCTTTCCTTGTTCCTGGATAGGTGGAATTAATATTGTGAATAGTAGTAATTCTATCAAAGCAATATATAGATTTAATGCAATACCAATAAAAATACCAGTATCATTCTTCACAGAGATTGAAAAACTGATCTCAGAATTCATATGGAAAGGCAGAAGACCTCATATATCTAAAAGTACCCTCAGAAAACAAATAAACAAACAAAAAAACCACTTCTGGCAGTATCAACATACCCAATATAAAGCAATAGTGACCAAAACAGCATGGTACTGGAATTAAAACAGAAACATAGACCAGTGAGGACCTAGACCTTAGGTCAAGTAACTCTAGCTCTTTGATCTTTGAAAAGGTGCCAATAATGTAGATTAGAGAAAAGGCAGTGTTTTTAACAAATGGTTTTGGACAAATTAGATAACCATACATAGAAAAATGAAATTAGACCCGCTCATTTTGCCATATACAAAAATCAATTCCATGTGTATTAAAGACCTTAATATAAGACCTGAAACACTTCAACTACTGGAAGAAAAAATAGGAAGCACTCTCCACAATATAAGACTGAGAAAAGACCTCCTTAACAAAACCCAGTAGCCCAGGAAATTAAACAAGCACTCACTCAACCAATGGGACCTAATGAAGCTAACACGCTTTTGCACAGACAAACATACCATGAGCAGAGCCAATAGATTACCCACTGAATGGGAGAAAATCTTTGGTAACTGTATCACTGACAGAAACCTCATATCTAGAAAACTTAACAATAAAGAATCAAACAACCCACTCCATAAGTAGAGCAGAGAACTAAGTAGGGAGTTCTCAGAGGAAGAATTCCAAATGGCTAACACACATTTAAGAAAGTGTTCAACATTCATAACCATTAGGGAAATGCAATTCAAGCAACAATGAGATTCTACCTGACCCCAATAAGGATAGCAAATATAAAAGAATCAAATGAAAACATGGTGATGAAGTGGAGAAATAGGAACACTCATTCACTGTTGGGAATGTAAGCTGGTATAACCACCATGGAAATCAATATGGAGACTCCTGAAAAGGATGATGATAGAGTTAACAACAGACCCAATTATTCCCTTACTGAGCATATACCCTAAAAGCTCCACCTCTCAGTTCAGAGATATTTGCTCAACCATGTTTATAGTTGCTCAATTCATAATAGCTAAAAAATTGTAATCAACCTAGGTGTCCATTATTGGATGAGTGGATAACCAAGACATGGTATATCTACATGATGGAATTCTACTCAGCAGTAAGAAAAAATGACACATGGAAATATGTAGAAAAGAGGTTGAATTTTTAACAGATAATTCTACGTGAACTCATACAATCACTGAAAGATGATAGTTGCATAGTCTCACTCATCTGCAGTTCCTAACCTGGATTAGCCTGAATTGATGACATACCTGAATAGCATCTCAAGACTTGGACAATAGGGAGGACAGGGGATGGGGGGAGGGTAATGGTCGTGGGGGAGGACATAAAAATGAATCCAAATTGAACTGGTACTGTAGAATCTTATATCCTGGAAGTCTGACTAAAAGGTACAACTCTGAAGAGGACCTTAGGGGAAGCACCTGAATTGAAGGGCCCTGGAGAGGGTGAGACAAAACCTAACCTCAATTTTCTCCTGTTTCTCTTTCTTCTCTGTCTTTTTCTTTCCTGTTGACAAGGGCCTGTAATTCCCTGTACCAGGATGTGGTTTACATTCACAATAAGCTATTGATCAGAGAGACCTGCTAGATCTCACAAAACAAACAAGACAGACTTCTGTCAGAGCACTTGATTACTCACCAGAGATTAATGGTAAGACTCTTCTGCTAAAGACACTGTTGACACAGACAATGGAGAGACCAGGTTGGAATATGGAGGAGAGCCAGTCCCTAGACAATTAGCTCATCTAGTTGTGGAAGGCGTTACATGAGTGACTCAGGGAAAGTGGCTAACATTTGTCCAAGTAACTCCAAGTCCAAGTGACTCTGAAGCAAACAACCTGACATAATGCTCACACAAGTGCAATAGCAGCATACAGCCATAGTGGGTAACCAACTGCTCTTGGATTGGCTAACAGATCTGTTCAGTGAAAAGGAAACCATATCTTGGACTGGTAAGCAAGTCAGAATCATATCCAGATAATGATTCTACTTTCCATTGTCAAACTCCCATTAACCTTGGGCTATGTAAGAGGGTCTACACCCTTTAAATTCTCTCTAAATTAATAATGCCCATCCCATTTAACCAGCACTAACTTCATGCTTCATTGGATAATCTACTTCTCATTTTCAGAAGGGAGCTGGACCTGAGGAGATAAACTGCCCGAAGTACTCCAACCTAGCCCCAGCTGACACTACAGAGGAATTTGGGAAATGAGCAAGAGTGCTGCCTTCTTAGTGAATCTGATATCAACACAAGGGTGATGGAGATAAACACTGAG
Source organism: Jaculus jaculus (assembly GCF_020740685.1). Lineage (NCBI taxonomy): Eukaryota > Metazoa > Chordata > Mammalia > Rodentia > Dipodidae > Jaculus > Jaculus jaculus. The sequence goes on from NC_059107.1 coordinate 117,896,697, forward strand.
GATGCTCAACACCTACTAAACCAGAAATCCAGAGGCTCCTATGTATCTGTCACTAAAGACTTAAAATGCTCCAGGCATGGCTCAGAGAATTTTGTGGAAGAGGCATCGGAAAGATTGTCAGAGCACCAGTTGAGATATTTTTCACAGAAACATTGCCTGTCACCCCTCATAAAGCATCCACCAAAATCCATGTGGGGTTAACCTGCATTGCCCATGAGGAAGGCCTCTTCAGAAAAGGGGTAGGGAAGAGGGAAAGGATGATACCAACATGTGTTGTTTACATATTAATATGTCCATATCTAATATAAAAGTTGCATTTTACAAATTTTACTCAATTTAAATACCAATTTAAGCCTGAATTAAAAATCAATGATATGTTAAAAATTATAGAAAAAATGGAATTGATATTATAGGGAGCAGAAAAAGAGATAAATTATTTTAGCAAGACTATTGTACATTATAACTTTTTTCATTTAGGAATTAATGTGCGTATAGAGATATTAATACAACTGAAAATACAGAAGAATATTTCATAACATTTTAGCTAAAGATCTTATATTGCCCATATTATAAAATACTCATTAAATATTTCATCAGAGGCACATAATTTAAAACTATAGGATAAACCAAAATAGTCCCTTTGTCTCTTTTTGGAAAGTGTGGGATAAACAAGCTTTTAACTGGAAGAAAGGCATTAAAATAGAACAAAGAATAGTTTCAACATAATAAATGTTAGAAAAAAATCAAAAGAAAATGAAGTCACATGTGTTTGAAACAGAATATTAGATATAAGTAAGTGAAGTAATAAACTTTATAAATTATTATGCAAATTGAATAATCTTACTAAAGAGAGATTGGCAAATTCTTAAATGTAATAAATTCTAATTGCATTCTGTTAAATGGTGATTTGTTTCATAAAATATAAACAGGAGAGATTTGAAATATGAAAATAGAAGATATCTAACCAGAAAAAGAGTGAATTACATATAGCAATATATATCATCTATCTCTCTGTTTATCTATAACCTAACATCTGTTTATGTAACTATCTTCTATATTAGTATTTATAATTTTAACCATTGTTTAGTGAGTTGGAGAAATAGCCCAATCAGTGGCGTGCTTGTCTTGCAAGACTGACAAACTAAGTTAGACCCTGGAATCCGTGTAAAAAGTCTAAAATGGTGTGTATCTGTGATACAAAACTAGGAAGGTAGAACAGGCATACGTCTGCAGCTTGTTGCTAGTCAGTCTAGTCTGCTTGGCAAGCTGCAGGGTAATCAGAGACACTAGCTCAAAATGGTGCAAGCTGCCAGGGAGGATTAACACTGGAGCTTGTCATTTGGCCTCTACAGAAAAGCTCACACACATGCATACACACATATTAACATGCCCACATATGCCACAGTGATAAAATAACAACTTAAAAAATGATGCCTTCTCATAACACACATGCCCATTTCAAGAGCGAGTATAATCACTCAGATATAAGAAAAAAAAATGTTTGAAAATGCCTTGTAATCTAAATACTGCCTTCAGAAGGCAGAATGGTAGTTAATATCTCATTCAAAAGAGATATTATTCAAATACAGAGTTACTAATACACAATGTTATACACAACAAGACAAAAAAATCACAACTATTAATCTGACAAAGTAGTTTATTCTGGTAAGAAGTTACTCAATTCATTGTGTGTGTGTGTGTGTGTGTATGTGTGTGTATACATGTGTTTGTGTGCATACATACCTGGGTGAAAATCCTTATCTTTCCATTATTATGTTAGCTTGTATTCTTGAGTTTTATTATTTTAAATAAAATTATCAAGATGTATAAATAAAAACTGGGCAATACCTCTGATAATACCTTATGTTGGATTCTTTTTGAGTTTATTGGTAAAATGAATAAGGACTATTTTCTGAAACACAGAAACAGTGTTACCTGATGACTCTACATTTGCATTTTGATCTTACATACACAGCTTGTTTATTCTTTTGCTCATTGTTCTTTCACAGGTTTTATATGGCCCTGCCTGGTTTTATTCTATCAACCAGTGCTCCAGGTGAAATTCGCCAAGGATATTCCTTGGCTTTCTTCAATTAACTGAATAAACCATTTCAAAAGGAAAAAATAAAACACAAAAAAGCAAAAACATACCTGCTAAACTAGCTGTGCTATATTGCATTAGGTGTCCTCCATAAATGCATGTGTTATGAATGCTGGGTCCCCAGTTGGTGGCACTTTGGGAATTAGAGTCTCTTGGAGGTGTGTTGTTGGGGGCAGACTTATAGGTGTTGTAGCCAACTTCTTTTTGCCAGTGCTTGCCACACTCTCCTGCTGCTGTTGTCCACCTGCCAGGAGGTTTTGACCAGCTGCTGCTCATGTTGCTTTTTCCCCTGCCATTATGGAGTTTCCCCTCCAGTCTGTAAATCAAAATAAATCCCTTCTCCCCACAAGCTGATATTGGTTGAGTGTTTGTCCAGCAATGGGAAGGTAACTACAACAGTAAAAAATAAAAACAAGAAAAGATATTGTAAAGAGGGGCTGTTGCTGCTAGAAACCTAACTGTGTGGCTTTTGGCCTTTTGGAACAGATTTAAGAGAGGAATGTGGAAGGATTTGAAACCTTGAGCTAAGAGACACCTGGCAGTGCAGAAACCAGAGTATCAGGGACAATTCTGGTCAGAGTTGAAAGACCTGAAGGCATTAAGAAGCATGGATTGTGGGGTTTGACTTGTGTTGGTAAGAAAGAACTTTGTTGGGACTGGGCTAGAAGCAGTTGTATGAAAAGGTTGTTGTATTCTTTTTACCTGTGTCCTGAGAATTGATGCAGGGTAGTGTTGTACAAATATGGAGTCATGTGAGTAGAAGGAAAGAAAGAAATGCATATTTTGGGCTGAAACTGCTGCCCATTCAGCATTTGAGAGACTACAATTATAGAGATTGGGCCTCTTAATCTGCACTGGGACAGTAAGAAGAATGGAAACTCTTGAAAGTAAGGGGCCTACTTATTGAAACAAAGTCCTGTTCTTCAAAGTCAGCTTTATTCCCCTTTGATTTAACAAATTTGGTAGTTCACCTGGTACTTTGGAGTATAGCAAATGTAGGAAGGAGAGAGTCATTGGATTTGCAATGCAGTTTTGTTTTTTGAAATGGCCATTTGTGGCCAAATTGTTGTGAGTGCCTGTGTGGAGGTCTGATGGTGCTGTGGTGATGATCTGTGGGTTACAACTTTGAAGGAATTTTAATCTAGACTTTTGAGTAGCCCAACTGGAGGGGTGGAAGTAGAACTCCAGAAAATCAACACTGGTTAGAATTATAGGATTAAAGGCTTATCACTGGTTAAGAATTACAGAGTTTGTTCAAGGCCACCCTGAGACTCCATAGTGAATTCCAAGTCAGCCTGGGCTAGAGTGAGACCCTACCTTTGATGTTTTTCCAGTTTGCTTTAAATCTTGTTGGATCTTTCTTTTTTTTTTTTTTTCAATGCTTAATGCCATCTTTTGCATTCTTAATGATTATTCTGTAACATTATTTTGTTATGTTTTTAGCTCACTTGGTATAACTTACAATATGGGGGATATTTGAAAAGAATTGGTATTGCTAAAAACTATGGGGACTTTTAAAATTGGACTGAGGCTGGAGAGATGACTTAGTGGTCAAAGTGTTTGCCTGCAAAGCCCAAGGACCCATGCTCAACTCTTCAGATCCCATGTAAGTCAGACAGATGCACAAAGGTGAGGCAAGTGCAAGGTTGCACATGCCCACTAGGTGGCAAAGGCATCTGGAGTTGAATTTCAGGGGCAAAGGTCCTGGCACACCAATTTTCTCTCTCAAGCTCTCTATAAAATAATAAATAAATAAATAAATAGTGTTGCACTCAATTGTTTTTTACATCATAGATGGTCATGAGTTTATGGGGTCAGGTGTAGAAGGTGATGTTTGTATTAGATATTTCCCATAAACACATGTCTTCTTAATGTTAGGTACTCAGTTGGTAGCAATTGTATCCTCTTGGAGGTATATTGTTAATGGCAAGCATTTGGGTATTCTAGCCAGCTGCTACTTGCCAGTCTTTGGTACACTTGGTGCTGTTGTTGGCACCTGATGATATCCAGGAGGTGATAGCCAGAATCTGCTTATGCCACATATTTCCCTGCCATCATGAAGTTTCCCTCTAGTTTGTAAGCCAAAATGAACCCTTTCCTCCCATACACTGCTTATGGTCAGATGTTTTCCCAGCAATGCAAACATAACTACAACATTAAAATTGAATGCTACTTTCTTCAAAGACTATGGCAAGATATTGTCCTTCTTTCTTTTGATGCAAGTGTGTATCAATTACTAAATAATATCACATCCTATGTCTCTTAAATCACTCACTTTTGGAATGGCTACTAAGGATAAAACTATTAAATAACAAATATGCACAAACATTTTACAAATTAAAAATTTAAATATGCTTATTTATTTGCAAACAGTGAGAGAGAGAGAGAGAGAGGATATATAGAGAGATAGAAAAGGCACAGTAGGGCTTCTTGCTACTTCACATGAGCTGCAGATATGTGCATAACATTTTGCATCTGATGTTATGTGAGTAGTGAGGAATCAAACCCAGGTTGCCAGGTTTTGAAAACAAGTACTAAAATCTGCTAAGCCATTGCCCCAACTCCCTTTCTTTGAAAAAAATACTTTATTTAGTTAACAAACATTTTTAAATCAATATTTTAATACCAATCATGGTATCTAAACATCTTTTTGTTTTAGTCATTAGGGTCAATTACTATAAGTAAATAATTTGCTTTATCTTTTATAATGACTTTAGTTACACAAACAATAATAGATTTATGATAGTTATAATTTTAAGTCAAGGAAAGGTAATCAGGAACTAAGTGCTTAATTCTGGGATATTAAAATTGTTTTTGCCATGGAGTAGGTATAATTTGTGAATTTAAGTATAACAGATTGTTTAAAACCATGCTATTGTATGTAATTCTTTTACTCACACACACTTATCTATGTGTGTGTATTTATGTATTTAGATAATCATTACAGTAAGTATATTTCTCAAACAAACTTGGTTACTGCTACAAATATATACCATGTTAGTTGTATTCTAAGTGAAGCTCAATATATATTAGCCAAATGTAGGAAAATACATATTCATGGTTCTGCTTTCTGTTTTCTCCTGAGGGAATTATTGTGAGAAAAAGCATTTAATGTGTGAGCAACTTCATAATTATTAGAAGTGCTGTACTGAGTTGCTGCTCTCTTAGCTGCATTCCTATAGCAAATTATTTTACTACCTAACTATGTGGATTTTTAAAACTCTTTATAACACATTTCATAGTTAGCATACATATGACATTTAGAGAATAATTTATTTTTGTTTATTTTCAACATAGACAAAATGTTTTGTAATATGTGTGTTGTGGTGCACTGTGCTGGATACAAGCGTGTATGTGTGCAGGACCCATGTCCACTCATATGGAGGCCAGAGAAGCCATACTGGGCGTCATTTCTCCAACTGTATGGCTACATTGTTTCCTTGAGACAGAAGCTCTCCCTAAACTTAAGGGTTGCCATTTTCAGTCAGGTTGATCAGTTAGCCTAACCCACTACAGTACTATAGGTAAAAGTGTGAAGAGAATAACTATTTCCCAATTTATTAGCAATTCTTTAAAATTTACGTGATGATACTAACATATCATTTCATGTATATTAATTAACATAAAGCACTAAATAATATAATTTATTTTAACACATCCATATATTTACTATTTTATTTTTTGCTGGTTTTTTTTTTTTTTTTGAGGTAGGGTCTCACTCTAGTTCAGGCTATTCTGGAATTCACAATATAGTCTCAGGGTGCCCTCTAACTCACTGCGATCCTCTTATCCCTGCCTCCGGAGTGCTGGGATTAAAGGCGTGCACCACAACCCCCAGGCTCCATATTTACTATTTTATGGATATTCTAAAAATAAAAAAGCTAAGTTTTGGGCTGGGGAGATGGTTTAGAAGTTAAGGCTTTTTCCTGCAAGGCCAAGACACCCAGGTTTGATTCCCCAGGACCCACATAAGCCAGATGCACAAAATGGCAAATGCATCTGGAATTCATTTGTATCATTTGTCAGCCCTGATGTTCCCATTAACTCACTCTCTCTTCCTCTCTCTTTCTGTTTCATCTCTCAAATAAATAAAAATAAAATATTGAAAACGTAAGAATTTGAAAGTATTTTTCCATAACTACTGTTGTGCAGACCAATAGCCACTTTCACTGATGCTTTTTGAAAGCTCTAGAATATTATTCATTTTTTAAAATATCAAATCTTGTACACATATGTACACAAGTATGTATGCATTTTGATATAATTCAGTGTGATAAAAATAACACTTAAGGGCTGGAAAGATGGCTTAGCAGTTAAGTGCTTGCCTGCGAAGCCTAAAGACCCTGGTTCGAGGCTTGATTCTCTAGGACCCACATTAGCCAGATGCACAAGGGGGTACACATATCTGGAGTTCTTTTGCAGTGGCTGAAAGCCCTGGCGTGCCCATTCTCTCTCTCTCTCTCTCTCCCTCTCTCTCTCTCTCTCTCTCTGCCTCTTTCTCTCTCTGTCACTCTCAAATAAATAAATAAACAAGAAGAATTTAAAACAATAAAATAATACAAGAATATGCTTTAAAAAAAGAACACTTAGGACAACAGTCATCAAAACTGACATCTGAGAATTCCGAAACTGGAACCTCAGTGAAGGGCAAATCTCAGTAAAATTAATCCAAGTATCTGTGTTTTGCCCCCAGAGGTATTTGGTGGCAGAGTTCAAAGGGTTTGCCACTGGGACACTGTGGAACCTCTAGAAGTGTCTGGGGAGTGTGTGGCAGTGAATAATCCTGAGAAAGTTGTGAGATGTGCACTGCATAGGCATTGTGGGACCCTGTCACCTTCTTCAATCTTTTTTTTTTTTTTTTTTTTTTCTGTTTTGTTTCCTTAACATGAGATCAAGTTTGTTCTGCCTACTCCCTGTCATTCAACATGATTGTCACTTAGGACCAACCCAGTACTGCCCAGGGCTTCTAAAACTTTGAGGCAAAAATAAAGCTTTATATCTGAATTATCTCAGATATTTGGATATAGTACAAATAAAGGCAGCTACTGTAGCTCCTAATATGAGCATATTTGGAAAGATATAGCAACGGGAAACTGAAAAAAAAGTAAAATAAAAAACTACTTAAGAGATTTCAGCAGGAGTGGAGTCCTGTTGACACAGGTGTTAAGAGGTCAAGACCTGCAAGGATACAAACATAGCAAACAATGCTTCACTGAAGTTAGGATCTGATGAGAAGCTCAGCCTGAGGGCTGGGACTATGAAGTAGAAATAAGACCAAAATTGAAAATAAATTACTCTAAAACTAAAAAGCTCCTAAACATAATCATCTGTAGGATTAAGGGAATCAACACATCCTTTCCTCCCCATGAAAATATGGAGAAGACATCATCTTTTGCTTTTGAGATATTCATATGCAATGCCTGGCATTAAATGAAAGATTATAAGATATGCTTTAGGAAAAGCAAATGATCAAAAATCAAGAAAAATTTCGATGAATGTGTCATAATAACTATCAGATAAAAATTTAGCATAATTATCATTATACTGATAAAATAAAGAAAAAGTGACTCTCAGTAAAAACCTTAACTTTCTGAAATGATCTATCAAATAAAAATGCAGTATATAGTTAATTACTCTGAGTTTGTCTTCAGTTTGTAAAGATGAGCTTGGAAGTGATCATTTCAATCCTTACAACAAGAAAATGCAGGGCAAATGAAAATCAATGACTTTTATTGAACTCATCAGAGAACTGAGATTACTGGGCAAATTGCCATCCTGAAATTTGGAGTGACAAGCAAATGAAGAGTTGCAGCCAGGAACAACTGACTCAAAGTAGGGGCCTCAGGAACCACAACTGTACACAGATACTTGATTTGGGAGTATTACTGGTTGTTAAATGCTGATCTGTATGAAAATAAGAAATTCCAGGGGCTACAACCTTTGAAGCAACCCTGCATTTTGCAAGTACACTATGTTTTTAAGGTAAATATAAAGGGAAAACCTCTTTGTATGTCTGACATGGGCAGGGGAATAATAGCAATTTTTAAACATTCTCAGAATGTTTTATAGGAGTAACTTCTATTCTTCAAGGAGGAAAAGCTTTTAGACCTTTATCTTAGCTGGGGAAAGGAAATGAATTATCCATCCTCCAACTTCTTCTAATGGTCCAATGTCATCTACAGAAATTTTTTTAAAGAAATGGTATCACTAGAGATACATGTATGAAGGTGACAACACAGAGCCATGTTTGCCCAAGGGAAAATAAAAACAGAAATGAATGTTGTGAGTTAAGTGACAAAAGAGAAAAGACAGTACCAAACATTTTGGAAGGCAGCAAAACCAGTGGCTTAAAAAATATATATGAAATGCACACATTTTAAAAGGGAGAAAAGTACCTTAAGAAAATTATAAAAAGAGAAACAATTTAGACTGAGGGTAAATAGAAAAAAAGCAATAAGACTGGAACACATGGATTAATAAAGATAAAATGAGTTAAACTAAATAAAATAACAATGTTATCTGTTTGAAAGAATTAACAACCAAACGTGTAGTGGATTTATTTTAAAATGGAGAATACAGGGCTGGACAGATGGCTTAGCAGTTAAGGCATTTGCCTGCAAAGCCAAAGGACCCAGGTTCACTTCCCCAGGACCCACATTAGCCAAATGCATAAAGGGCACAAACATCTAGAGTTCACTTACAGTGGCTGGAAGCCCTGGAGCACCCATTCCATTCTCTCTCTCTCTCTCTCTCTCCTTCTTTCTCTGTCAATAAATAAATATAAAATATTTTTAAAAAATTAAAAATGGAGAACACACAAATGACCAATGTGAACATTACAGAATGTCTATCTCACTTCACTATAAATTTATATTCATTGATATCAGTAGATATCTATAACTATAGATACCTATCTAACTTCAACTATAGATTGATAGCAAAAGAGCACTATACTCCATTATATGATGACCATGTGATAATATAGATGAAAGTGATATCTTAAAGGACACAAATTGCTAGAGCTGATGATGTAGCTCAGTTGATAGCATAAAAGGAGCCCTTGGGATCTATCCCCCACACCTCATTGCATGGGTGTGGTGACATAGGCCTATAATCCTAGCACTTAGGAGACAGAAGCATGGATGATCAGAAGTTTAACATCACCCTAAACTACATAGTGAGTTTCAAACCAGCCTTGGATACATGAAACCAAGTCCTCAAAAAGCAAAAACAAAACAGAACAAAGAAAGAACAGGGTTGAAGAGATGGCTTAGTGATGAAGGCTCTTGCCTACAAAACTAAGGATTGTGACTCCATTCCCCAGTATCCACAAAAGGCAGATGCCCATGGTGGCACATGTATCCGGAGTTCATTTGAAGTGGCTAGAGGCCACTCTCTGTCTCTATTTGCCTCTTTCTCTCTCTCTCAAATGAATAAAAATATTTAAAAAAGAAAGAAGAAAGGAAAAAACAAAAACTGAAAGAAGGAAAAAGAAATAGATTGTCCATATAAAAACAAAGAGAGGGTTGCAAAGATTGCATAGTGGTTATTAAGTGCTTGCCTGTGAAGCCTAAGGAACCTGGTTCAAGGTTTGATTCCCCAGTACCCACATAAGCCAGAGGCACAAGGTGGCACATGCACCTAAAGTTCTTTTGGAGTTGCTGGAGGCCCTGGTGGGCCCATTTTTTCTCTCTCTCTCTCCCTCTTTCTCTGTCTATCTCTCTCTCTCTCAACTAAAAAAAAAAAAAAAATAACCCAAAATTAAAAAAAACAAGGACAAATAGATAACCTTAGTGTATATATGTATATTTATGTATGAATTTAAAGTTATTATTTTTTCATTCAAACATATAAGACCCAGAAGGTTAGTTAGTTAATTGTGTCAAGTATTTAAGGAAGGAATAACCAACATAGTTGATGAATCAGCAGTTGAAAGCAATCTGCAAGCATGAGTGTCCAATATAACCTGAAATCCCTTGAGTCTGATTTTTCAGGACCCACATACATAGCTATGTAGGGCCACATGAATCCATTACCCAAGTGCCACATTGAGAAGGGGACCAGTGGAGACATGGCACCCAGAGAAGTGCTCTGGCTTGCTGACAAAAAAAATAAATAAAATAGTGAAATGAGCAGCTCTGGGTTGAATGTAAGAATCCATCTCAAAGACAGGCAGTGGGTGAATGAAAAGAGGAGGATACATCACATTCCTCTCTAGCCACTGCCTCTGCTCACACACAGGACAGGCATATCACACATGTACATACATGGCACTCACATGACATCACAACCACACCACATGTCAAGCATTGCCAGGAACAGGCAGGAGCCTTCAGGAGAGAGTCATGAGCTGCCAGGTATGGCTTAGAACCCCTGGGCTACAGGAGGCCACTCTATCTCCAAGCCCGGCACACATGAACTTAGGCACTGCAGGTAGCCCTGTGACCTTTGGCCAGTTGCCTAGGAAACTCCTTATCAGCCAGCACCTTCCCAGCCCATCTCCCTGAGACCCTAGATCACCTGACCACCCCACATCACCATTGCCCAAATGATGGAATGAATGTCCCTATCAGCAATGAACCTTGTGCATCCAATCTCCTTAGGTTCCTCTGCCAGCTCTCAGATGCTTATAAACCCATTCCCCTGACAATAAACCTGCTGGCACCTGAACAAGGACCCTGTGAGACAGACAGGGTAGGTGAGTGCTCTCCCAGAGGGACTGGGAGACATCAGCCCATGCGGCCTTGCCTCCACGTTTTTGAGGGTTGGTAGGTATCCCTTTTTCTTCCTTTATTTTTGGTTTGCACCATCGCCTGGCTGATGCCACTCTTCGGTATTGACTGAAGGCCAGCCGTCCTCTGCCTGGATCCCAGCAGCCTGTTGAGTGTTGGCAAAAATCCTCTATCTGTTTCTCTTTCCTCCATCAGATGGAAGCTATTTTTCTCTTTTTCCTCCTTTACTTTAATATTGCCTCCTAGCAAAAGAAATCACAGATTCATAGATTACAGGCACTTCTGAAAGTTAAGAGAAATAAGATCTCCCAAAGGGAGGCTGGGCATTTTGGGAAATCCTCCAGGTTGCCCCCTGGATGATATCTGGGCATCTAGGTGGCCCAGACACTTGGACCCGCATAGCTTATGTGGCTAGGAAAGGAAAAGTTCAGGAAGGAAATTTCTCCTCACTACTTTTAAGCAGCAAAACTGAAAGCTGTCTTGGCAAGCGCTCCAAAGCAGCTTGAATCAGGCGGAAGACTCACACGTGCCTCTGCCCTTGCAGGTGCCATGTATATGCCCCCCTCCCCCGCCATTGCCTATATGCTGAAATGAATGTCCCCACATACTATTTAAGTATCAGCAATGAACCTCGAGCATCCAGTCTCCTTAGGACCTTCCTACCCAGAAGCTTATAAACCCATTTCTCTGACAATAAACCAAGAGAGCTGTTCACCTATCTCCCAAAAGTCTTTTACTTTCATGTGCTCACTCACCCCAGTTGCCTGGGATGCCTTGGGGAACCGCAGCAGGCCCATGGACCCAGGAACCTACAACCACACACATTCTACATGCATGTTAAAAATAAAATAATAATAATAGTAATAATAAAGTAATTATACCAATGCTGCACAGTATTATTTGAACATAGATGTTGTTTAACTCAATATTTTAAATATAATCTTCCATCAATATGGATCTCAAATAAGAACAGTGCTAGAATGTTATTGTATTAGTCAGGGTTCTCTAGAGGAACAGACCTGCTAGAATGAATTATATTAAAAGTGGAATTTATTGGATTATCTTATGGTAGTCCAGTAGCAGTTTCAGGCCTGAGAATCAAGGAACCCAGTAGCTGCTCAGTCCATGTGGCCAGGTGGCTCAGCACTCACAATCTGGCACTGAAGGCCTGTAGGCTTCCTGAGGAGCTGCTGGTCTTCAGTTCATATGGGTCTTCAGTTGGCATTGGTCTTCAGTCTGTGTGTCTTCAATCCATGCTGGAAGGCAGCAAGCAGCTCTGGCAGCCAAATGGAAGGAAGGAAGAAAAGAAGGGGCTCTTTCCACACAGAGCTTCCTTCTATAAAGTCCCCCTGTGAGAGGGGCCACCTGATCTAGGAGAAGTGCTCACTCTGAGGGAAAGACTTCTTCCTTCAGTTAATCCTTCCTGGAAGCAGCTTCAGAGACCCACCTAAAAGTGGTTTCTGTACAGATCAAGTTGACAACACCTTAACCATCATAGTTATTGATCAATGTCTGTCATAAAGGCACATGTAAAGATCCACAATATGAATTACCAAATTTAATCCAGTGATGCACAGACAGGAGCATGCTTTATAATTAAGTTGTATTTATTCCAGCTCTGCAAATCTGATTCTTCATTCGAAAACTGACAAGTGCATTCCCATCATCAAGCAGCTAAGCAACAAAAATGACATGAACATCTCAACTGATGGAGAAAAACTTAAACAAAGTCCAAAACCAACTCATGTTAAAATCTTTAGAAAACAAACTATGAAGAGAAACTTCATCAATATGAGAGAAAATATCTATAAAAATGTTATAGGTAAAACTTTAATAATGAGAAATAGGATGCCTTCCTCCAAAGTTTAGGAAAAAGACAAAGATCCCTCCTCCCATCTGTCTTAATATTGGACCTGAAGTCTTAAGTAGTGAAATGCCATGAGTGTAACACAGATAAGCAGATTAGGAAAGAGGAAATAAACTCTATTTAACAATGGCATAAGATATATGTAGAAAATCACAACAAAGCCCAACAGCTAATACATAATTAGAGCAAGGTTTTTGAATACAACAAAAATATGCAATATTTTATACAAGACAAAAATTCCTTTCCTTCCTCCCTCCTCTCTCTTTTTATGTCCTTTTTTTTTCCCTTTTGACCGGTCTCATATACTCCAGTTTAACTTTGGAACTTGTTATGCAGTCAGTGATGATATTGAACTTCTGATCCTCTGGCCTTTACTTCCCAAGTGCTAAGCTTATAGACATGCACCACCATGCCTTGATCATGCAATACCACTTATCAGACCCAGGGCAGTTTGCTTTCTAGGTAAGCACACTACCAAGTTATAGACTGAGCTCCTCAAACTTGTTTCTCATACAGCAGGGATTAATAATCAGAATTTAAATGTTAAACAAGCACTGTAAAAAAGAGCCCCAACAGTCCATGTTAATGAACTAGAATTACCAATGTTATTAAAATGTCAGCTCTTCTCAGTAAGATCAATAGCTTGAATTAAATTCTATTCAAAATCCCAGAACAATATTTAGTGGAAATCAGAAAGTTGATTTTAAGTTATGGGAAGAAAACTACACATAGAAAATTCAAAATACTGAAAAAGGGACATGGAATATAATGTTTATGATTATGTGTAGTGGATTAATAATATATAAATCAAAGGGATTGTGGGACGATAATAATGGTGGTGAATATGGATCAAAATATTCTATGTACATATATGAAATTTCCAAAAAATAAGAAAACATAAAAATAATATATAGGTTAAAAGCTGAGGAGAGGGCACACATGGTAAAGTACTTGCTTTGCAAGCTTGAGAAACTTAATTCTATCCCCAGAAACCATACTATAAGAAAAGATCAATATGGTGGCACAAGCTTGGAAACTCTGTGATGGAGAGCCAGAGACAGGTATCTCCAAGGTTCTCTATCCAGCCGGTTTAGTGTACTTGGTGATTTGTAGGCCAGAGAGATACTATGTAAAAAAAAAAAAAAAAAAAAGAATGTAGGAAGTACCACTTGAAGTTGTCTTGCTGCCTCTACATATACACATGCATACAAATAAACACACACAGACACACACACAAACACACACACACACACACACACACACACACACACACACAAGAATACATAGGTCAATACAAAAATATAGTCAGTTAAAACACACAAATGAATATTGTTGAATTTTCTTTGATAAGGAAGAAAGGTGATTCAATGGTTAAATTATAGTTTTTAATGAAAATGATGTTGAAAGAACAGGATGCACATATGCAGAAAATACATATTGTAGGCCCTTCACAAAAATAAACTGAAGTGAGGGCTAGAGAGATGGTTTAGCAGTCAAGGCACTTGCCTGTAAAGCCTAAAAAGTCATGTTTGAATCACCTGGTCCCACTTAACCAGACACACAGTGATGCAAGTGTGCAATATCACACATGTGCACAAGGGGCCACACATGTCTGGAGTTCATTTATAGCAGCTGAAAGGTCCTGGTGTGCCCATTCTCTATCTCCCTCATCCCTCTCTCCCAAATTTAAAAAAAAAAAAATACTCAAATGATAATTTAGGCTTGGAGAAATAACTCTATGGTGCTTAAGTGCACCTAATATGTAAGCAAGAGGGTCTGGGTGGGGGACTGAAACTGCATCAGTTCAAGTGTCCAGAACATAAGTTAAGTAGCTTGTTATGACCACAACATCCCTCTAACACAAATCTCAGAAGGGAGCACATACCTGGGAATCCCCAGAGCTCACAAAACTCAGCAAGCTTGGGAATAAATAAGAGAACCCCAATCAGACCTGAACATGCCAAAAGAGTAATATGCAGCAGGACACCAAACATTCCAATCTGGCCACTTTAGGTGAGCACCCCACCCCCAACCCACTGTGAGCAAATGTGTAGGTGCTTCATGGGCACATGGATACATACACCGTACACACACATCCATACACACTGCATTACACACATACACACACACACACATCATAAAAAAGATAACCAAGATAAACAAAAACACAATAGAGGTAACTCTAAGTACAAACCAAAGAACTTCTTAAGGAAAGTACGAAATATATATAATGGGAGTGATTATGAGATTTTTCAGTTTTTACTTTTCCATGTGTGTGTTTATGTCATGTGTGATATGTTCACATATATTCGACTTTGCATTATCCCACATGCTTAGATGAAACTGGCATGCAGTAGCTGGATCACACCACCAAACCTATGAGAATACTGCTTGCAAATATACTGAATAGTATTCTAAACAAGACTTCAAGAGAAGAACAGTTTTGAAGACAGTTTGGCAGTATACTCAAAGCAAACTATATTCTTACCACATGATCCAGCCATCATAGTCTAAGTATTTAAACAAATCATTTGAAAAGCATTTACACAAATAAGCTTGATGATAATCACATTATTAAAAATCAGCACAATGTTGAAGGGACTGGAATGTATCAATAGGATAATGGGTAAGAAGCTAGAGTATCTATAAAATGCAATACATTCAATGATTTAAAAATAGTTAAGTCATGCAGTGACAAGAAAGGGTTAAGTCACTAAAAAGACACAAATGAATCTGGGATGCCTGCTGTTAACTGGAGGAAGACAGCTTAGAATAACTATATACTATATGATTGCAATTTATGTGACACTTGGAAAAGGTACAGCTATATAAAGAGTGGAAAAAAATAGGTCTCAGCAGGGGACAGAGAAGGAGTAGTGAAACATGTGAAGCAAGGAGAATTGTTTAGACTGAAGCACTGTGTTCTACTGCAATGTTGAATACTGTGTTGTTACATGTTTGCTCAGGATCTAACAATATCCCAAATTACATATTTGTTACCAAGTCTTATTGAATATCACTTAGGAAATAGAAAGATAAAAATCATAAAATAATAAATAATCAATTTATTACAAAATTATGAAACAAACATTGTCAAAGTTTGGCACAAAAGGGAGCTCATAGGTGTTGGAATAATTGGTATCTCTATGAATAAGCCAAAAGAAACTATACATGATGGATCGATTCTGATTCATAAAAGTAATTTATATGTTGGTAAAATTAACAATTTTTAAAACACTATACATACATGCTATGGCTAAATAGAGAAATTGATTGATAATTATATTATATTTATTAATTTGAGAAAGAGAGAGAGAGGCAGAAAGTGCACACCAGGGACTCCAGCCACTGGAAATAAACTCCAGACACATATGCCACTTAGTGTGCCTGTCTTCCATGGTACTCGGGAATCAAACCTGGGTCCTTAGGCTTCACAAGCAAGACTCTTAACTGCTAAGCCATCTCTCTAGCCCAGTTATTGAAAGTTTTAAATAAGTGAAAATTGTCCAAGTGGTGATTTATTTAAAATTTTTTGTTTATTTTTATTTATTTATTTGAGAGTGACAGACAGAAAGAAAGAGGCAGAGAGAGAGAGAGAGAGAGAGAGAGAGAGAGAGGGAGAAAGAGAAAGAGAGAATGGGCGTGCCAGGGCCTCCAGCCACTGCAAACGAACTCCAGACACGTGCGCCTCCTTGTGCATCTGGCTAACATGGGTCCTGGAGAATCGAACCTCGAACTGGGATCCTCAAGATTCACAGGCAAGCACTTAACCATTAAGCCTTCTCTCCAGCCCCAAAGTGGTGATTTATTAAAGCTGGAAATATCAGTATACAATTACATTTTGATTAACATCTATATAACTATCACATATATGGACTTGTAGATACATACATACATACATACATACATATGCACAAGTTAGTACATGAATTCCATTTCCATAGAGCCATATAAAGCCAGAAACACTTTTCAGTTTTTGACATAATTACCCAATGAATAGAATCATTATTCTTGGGGAAATGACTGTTGGTAAAATCAGAATAGGAAAATACAAAATGGACTTGGAGCATCTACCATATGGTACTAGAATGTAAAGCCATGTGAAAAAAATTCTGAAAAAAAGAGGCATCCAATGACACAGAACATATTGGAGGGGTACAGAACTAATTAAAGAGCTTGCAAATGAATACTCTGGAACAATTTTGTGACAATGTAAATTTTTAGTATTACAAATAGACATGTACTTTGAAACTTAGATAAACTATTAAATATATAAATTAAATTATGGAATAGAGAGAAATCTGTCATATAGAAAAAATTAAAATAGTATATGTATATACCTGACAAACAAAGTAGAGGGAGTTTTCATACTTAAATATGAATATATATTTTCATTTTCTTTCATGGAGTATGAAATGGGAAGGGAGGAAAAATGTAACTTTCTACTAGAGAGATAGGCAGACACTACCTCGGCCAGGTAATCAAGGGTAATATAAGCAATGCTGAGCCGTGTTGAATTTATAAATTGAATTTGAAGTCAGTGATCTTACTCCTGAAAATACTTTCTAAACTTAATTTAAAAAAAAAAACTACACATATCCAGGAAGGAGATATTTCATAAAACACTTGATAAGTATTATTCAAAATGCAAATATCAATAAGGAACAGCAAAGAAACTTTCAGGAAAAAAGAGCCTGGAGAGATGGCTCAGCAATTAAGGCACTTGCCTGCAAAGCCTAAGAACCAAGGTTTAATTCACCAGTACCTACATAAGCCAGATGCACAATGTGGTGTATGCATCTGGAGTTCATTTCCAGTGGCTGAAGGTTCTGGCACACCCATTCCCTCTTTCTATAGGCCTCTACATCTCTCTCTCATAAATAAATAAATAAATAAATAAATAAATAAAATATATTTAAAAAATAAAATATTTAAAAAATAATCATGTTTGATGTCACAAATGAAAGGTATTATAAAAAACCACTGAAGAAAATTTATGAACCTATAGAGTTTTAGTACTTGCTAACAATACTTTAAAAGTATTTTTATTTATTTGAAAGCAGAAGAAGGCAGGCAGAGAAACAGAGAGAGTATGAGCATACCAGGGCCTCTAGCCAGTGCAAAGAACTCCAGATGCATGCACCACTTTGTGCATCTGGCTTTATGTGGGCACTGGGGAATCAAACTCAGATCATTAGCTTTTGCAGGCAAGTGCCTTAACCACAATCCAGCCTTGGTAACAACATTTTTAATCAACTTTTAGTAACTGCTTATTTTCTGAGTCTGAAAAACAGCTTTAGACCACAATTGGAACAAAATTTTTTAATATAGTTCCAATGCATACAACTAATTACCATTTAATATTAGCTGCTTATAATGAAAAAGTAAAAGTGGTATATATGCAAAATAGTGATGTAATCACAACTTTTCACTCAATCTGATATTATAAAATTAAAAGTTCAATAGAATAGCAGAATTGCTGAAATTGTTAGGTTGAATGGAAATACAATAAAACATGCATTAGGTGCATGTTAAAATATTAAAACTGAAGCAGAGAGTGCAACAGGAAGAATGTAGACTCTTTTGGAGGGGCCTGATGCTCAAGGAGTGTCCTGTTCTTCAAAGTCTGCTTTATTCTCCCTGGATTAACAAATTGGCACTCCACCTGGTATTGTGGAGTACAAGAAATGCAGGAAAGAGATGGCCAATGAGTTTACAACATGGTTTGTGTTTTGGAAATGGCCATAGGCAGTGTGAAGCAGGTTTACTGGTTGCCTGCATGGAGACCCCATTGGGCCATGAGGGATCAAATTCCCCAGGACTGTGAGTAGCCTAGCTGGAGGGTAGAATTGGAATCCCAGAGACTTGTTGCTGGTTAGAATTATCGGACTTGGAGATTTGTCACTGGCTAGAGTTGTTGGAATTGAAGTTACAAAGTTTGATGTTTTTCCTGGTTGTTCTAAATCTTGTATTGCATGAATATTTCTTAGCTATGCTCAATGCCATCTTTTGCAGTGTGAATGTTTATTCTGTGCCATTATGGGTTTGGGAGGGATTTTTTAGGATTATGGCTCAGTTAGAAGATCTTGGACTATGGGGATGTATGAACATCATTGGTGTTGATAAAATCTACGGGGGCTTTTATTTTTCTCTTGATCTTTTATTGAAATATTCTTTCTTATGCTTCTTAGCTAGCTGGGCATCCACTACATAACTGTTGATGTCCTCTATGAGATCATGTGGGTGGTGGCCATCCACATTGCATCCCACAGACTGTGCAGTGCCCAGGATCTCTTTGATGGTTCCAGAAAGTTCTCTGGCCAAAGATGGGTGGCACATCTGTTGGGCAATGTTAACAATCTCATAGAAAGAAATATTGCCACTGTGTTTAATGTTTTTCTGCTTCTTTCTGGCCCTTGGTGGCTCCTTGAAGGCTTTGATGATTCAGAGCAGAAGCAGAAGGCACCGCTTCAATCTGAGCCTGTCTGTTCTGAATGGTCAGCTTCACTGTAATCCTCAGACCATGCCAATCACTGGGTGCCTTGGCGATGTCATCACCAACCATTTTTTTTTTTTTTTGAGACAGACCCAGGGGACCGATCTTGGGGGCCTGGGCAGATGTGGCTCCCACCTCTCCGGTGCACCTCAGGTACACCACTTTGATCTGGTTGGGGTCAAACTTAGGAGGCATGGTGGAGGTGGATGGTGTCAGATGAACCCAAATTCCTAACAACCCAGGAAAGTTGCACCTTAGCCTCTTCCGAGCCAAAAGATGAAAGCCTATGGGGACTTTTAAAGTTGGACTGAATGCATTGTATTTTACATCATGTGATGGATATCAGTATATGGGGGCCAGGGGTGGAATGTGGTGGTTTGGTTCAGGTGTCCCCCATAAACTTGGTTGTTAGGAATGCTAGGTTCCCAGGTGATGGAGATTTGGGAATTAACACCTTCTGGAGGGAGGATATTGCTGGGGATGGGCTTATGGGTGTTATAGCCAGTTTCCCCATGCCACTGTTTGGCACACTGTCCTGTTGCTATTGTCCACCTTATGTTGGCCAGGGGATGATGTTCATCCTCTGCTCATGCCATTGTTTTCCCCTGCCATCATGGAGCTTCCCCTCCAGTCTGTAAGCCAAAATAAATCTCTTTTTTTCCCCCAAAGCTGCTCTTGGCTGGGTGATTTCTACCAGCCATGCGAACGGAATTGCAACAACATCCACAATGCCAACAGGTATTTATTTTTTGTTCATTTTTATTTATTTATCTGAGTGTGACAGAGAGAGAAAGAGACAGAGAGAGACAGAGAGAGAGAGAGAGAGAGAATGGGCGCACCAGGGCTTCCAGCCACTGCTAACGAACTCCAGACGCGTGCACCCCCTTGTGCATCTGGCTAACGTGGGTCCTGGGGAACCGAGCCTCAAACCCGGGTTCTTAGGCTTCACAGGCAAGCGCTTAACCACTAAGCCATCTCTCCATCCCCAATAGATATTTAAATAGATGTACATCAATAATTATCAAGGAAATATAAGAAGGATTAAAATCTCAACAAATTTAAATTAGAATGTGTGCTGTGTAATAAGTTTGAGACTTCCTCAAAAAAATTGAAACAGGAATTCTGCATAATCCACTAGCCCTACCCCTAGCTATACATCAAAAAGATTTGAAATCAGTAAAGCATCAAGGCATTGGTGCTCTTATTTATTCCAGTATTTTTCACAATTGCCAAAGCCCGCAACCACCTAAATGCCTAACAAAGAACAAATAGGTGGAGAAAATATGTCATGCTCCACACTGGGATACTATTTCACCATTGAAAGCACACAGTTCTATGATTAAGACAGCCTGAAAGGATCTGAAAGGCATTAAGTGAAACAAGATAGACACAGAAAAGTAACACATGATCACATCATAAGTAGAATCTATGATACTTGGTTTCATGGAAGATGAAAGTAGAATAATGGTTACCAGAGATTTTAGACAGGGAAGAATATGAAAATAGAGTGCTCAACATGCATAAAGTTATATTTAAATAATAAATGATTGCAGTGCTCTATTTCAGGATGAGGTGACTACAGCTATCAATAATGTACATTTCAGAATACCTAAAAAACATGGTTTTGTATTCTCACAACACAAATAAATAATGAACACATGAAGTGAACAATATAACTACTACGTATGCTAAGCAATATGATTTGATTGTTGTAAAACATACACACATATAAAAACATCAGACTGAACCCCATAAACATGCATGGTTATAGTCTATCATTTGGAGGAAAGGAATGAAAGAAAGGAGAGAACAGGGGATTGTGGGTCTTTAAATAGACTATAAAGAAGACTTTAAAAGAAGTGTCAGTTGTAAAGACTGACGTTACCTTATGATATGAGTCCATTTACCAGAAGACAAAAATCACTTGATATGTGTAGCATTTCTAAATACTTGAAGGGCAATTGGTCAAAGTAATATATATATATACACACACACATACATATATATGGATCTAAAATTATATGTGGAAAATTCAACACTTTCTCTAATTGATACAAAGTCATTACGAAGCTGGGTGTGGTGGTGCATGCCTTTAATTCCACACTTGGGAGGCAAAAGTAGGAGAAATACTGTGAGTTTGAGGCCACCCTGAGACTACAGAGTGAATTCCAGGTCAGCCTGGGCTAGAGTGAGACCATACCTTGGAAAGCAAAAGTCATTAAGAAACCTACAGAGTTTTAAAAAGGGTACAAACACTCCACTAAAGTAAAAATCTGATAGGGTTGGGAAAGATGTACCAGATGCATCTCGCTTCTTCTTTTTTTTTTAATTTTTTTTTTATTTATATTTATTTGAGAGCGACAGACACAGAGAGAAAGACAGATAAGAGGGAGAGAGAGAATGGGCGCGCCAGGGCTTCCAGTCTCTGCAAACGAACTCCAGACGCGTGCGCCCCCTTGTGCATCTGGCTAACGTGGGACCAGGGGAACCGAGCCTCCAACCGGGGTCCTTAGGATTCACAGGCAAGCGCTTAACCGCTAAACCATCTCTCCAGCCCACATCTTGCTTCTTTATATCTCTTTTTAACTCTTACTTCCTGTAAGATTCTAGTACAGGCACTCAGGGTAGCTCCAATTATCCAGATATTTATTTCCTAGTCCCAGGCTTATTGGAAAAGTCTGATAAACTCAGCTTAGGACCAGATCCCATACTAAAATCAAATTCTGTCCTGGGTTGTTAACACTCTATGTTACTTGTCACACCTGTATTCAAACAGAAAGGCCTTGGCAGCAACAGTCCTCACTAGACACTGAGTTTGAGTGAGGGGACAATGTTATGTACAGTAAAATAATGGAGATAGGACTCTGAGTGGACAAGCAACCCATGACAATGACAGTCTATTCTACTGCTCCCATTTCCTCTAGCCTTCTACTTTAGGCAATGTGAGCTGAACTGCTGCTTACTCAAGCATCTATCTGAAAGGAACTAAGCAGAAAGAAATATGATCTGTGCTTCTTGGTATCACATTTCATCATGTTGTAATCTCATATATGTTTTCCTTGTATTTAGCACAGTTTGTTAAGTCAAGTGATAATATGCTAAGGATTTGATTGAAATTAATTGGAACCATTATCTCGCCATATAAAATCTCACAAAACTAATACCAAGAATATGCAATTTACCTGAAATGTCTACTGTGCAAAATGCTGTTGACTCTAGTATGCAGGATCCTTTGATGAATCCATTTCCTGCCAAAGAGGTCTGAATATGATCTGTAGCCCACTTAGATTGTGAAAGAAACTTTCAGCTTAGAATCTGTTAGACAGATGCTTTACTTCCCTGCACCAGAAATTTCCTGTTTCACATGCAAATAGAAGTCATAGCTCATGGCCATTTCTGCTGAATCATTTTATCTTCAAGTTTGTGTGAACAGCATCAGCTTAACATGAGTTTTTCTGATACCAAGGAAAATAAACATATGGAAATGAGGCAGAACCTTTC
The DNA here is from genome assembly GCF_020740685.1 of Jaculus jaculus. Lineage (NCBI taxonomy): Eukaryota > Metazoa > Chordata > Mammalia > Rodentia > Dipodidae > Jaculus > Jaculus jaculus. The sequence continues at coordinate 117,919,394 of NC_059107.1, forward strand.
CCCAACCCTCTGGGAATAAATCAGTACAAAATGCTACATTTTTAAAACTAATTCTAAGCTTCTCTTTACAGTACATGAAATAATGAGCATCGTGAATTCTGATGATGGGAAGGAAACAGCAGAATTTGGTCAATACATACTGCTACAATATGAGCAGAACCACTTAGAGCAGGTTTGCTTCTGGCCTTTTCAATTAAGAGATGTGAAGCACTCAATTCAACTTTTGAGCCATTTTGGGGTACCTAGAATTATTAGAATTAGCTCCATCAATGATGATTCACATTACAGAAACTAGTACAACACTCTTCCATGATAGAGAATGAAGGTTTTTATTTTGAAAATCAAAATAGTACTGCCAAGAAACACACTGATTTACTATAATGTGCAAATTTTGTTATGTGTGCCTTTATGTATTAATAATCTTTATAAACAATCTAGACACAGAAGAATTATGTGAAGAATCACTCAGTAAACCCCTACTGAGGCTTACTATGTTGCTAAAGTAACCAAGGCAGTGCAATGTGGAACTCTGGTGTACATGGTAGTGAAATAGAAACAGAAAATTTCTGAAATCTAGTGGTAAAAAGAGCTCTTATACTTGAGGTTATAAACACATATTCAAAAGAAAAAACTGAGGTAAATTGAAAATTAAAGCTTTTTTCATAGAATGTTAAGAGGATGAAAGAAAGGTAACATATCCAAACCACATATGTAACAAGGAACTGATGTCTAGAACATATGCAGAGAAAGAGAACGTAGTTCTCGCCTACACAACAAAAACTACTTTTTCATCCAAGGTGGCTTTGTATGAAGCCCCCACAGTAAATATAGAAGAAGGAAATGAAAAGAAAAAAAAAAAAACACAAGCATCCAACTTCTGCCCAATTTTGAAAAACTAAATTAGCAAACGAGCCAATGGAAGTTTTAGAAGAAGATATGTTGTCATACTTTACATACTTACTTACATGGAAGAGAAAATATTAACATGATGCTCTTTGTCAGAACTGCACATGTAAAAAAAAAAAGTCATGCCATTTCAAACTCATTGGTGCTCCTGCTGGTTATTTTATTAAAAATCCTATCAGATGTCAAATAGGACCCCTATATCCATACTCTTATTCCTAAATTTCCACATGAAACTCATGTTGCTACTCATGTAGTAAGAAAATGCTGAACATCGCAAGTGAAGAAAATGCTACAGTACTCGTGTTGCTATTCATATAGGAAAAAAGTTCTGAATATCTTAACACTTTGAGTGAAGAAAATATTACAGTACTGGGAGAATGATAGACCTTGCCTTCATGAGATTGTAGCTTAGTAAGAAAGACTTGCAGAATTCATTATCAACATAGTACTGAGAGTTGTCATATGTACAGTAAGAGCAGAATGAAAGAGAATATACAACAGGTCTACCTAAGCTATTTTGGTGATCAATAAAGTCATTTCCAAATATTGTTAGAGATGTGGAGAACTAAAATCTACTAGAGAAATACCCATTGTTTCGTCAGTAGGGACAGATGATAAAGATGAAGGCTATTACTGGGAGAAGGGACAGAACATGATACATTCTCACTTAGTGGAAATATGTGACACTCTGAGCAATTAAGAAAAGGCTCTTTCTACAGATTATTAAAGAAAATATGACAGGGGCAGTGTGGGACACAATTCCAGGAATACAACAGCATGTCAATTTTAAACTAGATTAAAACTTTGGCCTTTTTCTCAAATAAAATCAAAATATCTGAAAGATTTAAGTGATGTAGCACAGATATTTTTAATGCTAACCTGGAATGTCAGAGGATATAAGAGAAGATAGATGAGTGCTAGTTAAGATGGTATTACTGAAGCTAGAAGAGTGATTTAAAAGGGGAAAAAAAAATAAAAGCACGACAGCAAATGCTTGGGGAAATGGAGGATTACCTGCACATATGGAAATGAAGACAATCTGGGAAAAGGAGTCAAATTCAATGTCAATCTTTCTGATTAGAGTGGTTGAGTTTAGCAGGAGATAAAAGAAAAATATCCTGAAAGAAGAGATGTAATTATAAATTAAGGAAGAAGTGGTACATGTGCTCTGAATTCCATAGCAGATAATTCCTCAGTTAATGCAAATAGTGGTTGAAAGATGGAAGAAGCTGTATCTGGAAATCTAGGACAACTTTAGGTGGACAGTATTTTTTGTTTTTAGCAGAAATGGTATGGATAGGAAAGGTGAGATGATAGAGAAGGGAGGAGAGAGAAAAAGAGAGGGAAAGAGAAAAATTGAGGCTTGAAGACAGAGTGAGTACTAAATACATAACTGGATATCTTTGGTAAATGAAATGCCTCTATCCATACTAGTGTTTTAATTATATGTAATACAGATCAGCAGAAATATTATACAGTTAAAAGAGCTGACCCTGCTAAACAGAGGGGAAGCAGAATAAAATAATCCAAATGACAACTCAAAGATTAAATTCCTAAAGAAATATTGACAGCCCCAGTGCTGGGAATAAATGAGAGGAAAGATGCAGGGTGAAAATTTATACTTGCTTGTAGATTTGTGATGGGAATTTCAGACTATTCTTCTGTGACATATTTTTTTTTTTTCTATCTGAAGAGAAAATTTGAGTTTCTGCTGAGAGTGCACACTGTGATGAGGAGAACAGGAAGTTTTACAAAGCTGAGAAATTATTACAAATCATTGATTGCACAGGAGGTCAAAGGGTCAATGGAGCTGATGATTATAAATGAATAGCCCTATTGATCTGCCTAGTAGGGTAAAGCTTATTCTACCAGGTTCAGTGATCTGAGAGCAGGTATAAAGAAAGCCAACATTCTATTCTACTTTTTGAATTTCCCTAGAAAATTGAGGCCTACAAATGGAATCAGGGGTGTCCCAAGGAGATAGTCATATTACACATGAGGATATTTCCATTTTCAATAACTTGTGAGCTGTTAAAGATATGATGGAGCTGAAAAATGAATGTTCCTAAAATCTGAGGTCTGAGAACAATGGATCTGTTGCATGTTGGTGGTGATGTTGTTGTACCTGCTGCAGTTGTAAAAAATTCCAGAGCATCCAGTCATGATCCATACATAATACTTGAGAATCATAATAAGCAATGCGTTACTGGTATGTGAGGTTACAGAACTCATTTTAAAATCATTATTTGGGAGAGTATTCCTATTTACACATTTTTTTTTTCTTTAAAGTCACCATAAAATACCCTAAAGCAGTTTCTCCAGGAAAAACTTCAGAAGAAGGCATTGTTATCAAAAGATGAAAGCTGTATGTTGTGGTCCATGGAGATCTTCTATTATTTTGTCTTTGTTCTATTTGGGGTGGCGGTGTCTCTGTGCATCCCAGGCTAGCCTCTAACTCTCTACCTGCCTTCCTCATACTCCCAATGCTGGATTATCTTCATGCTACCTCTCCTCCATGCTCCAGATGATATTCTGGTAAGACAAGATGTGCTGGGGTAAAACAGGTAGGTTAAGATGTGTATCTGTGTCTTCGAGTTACCAAAAGTATTATAGAATTAAAAAACAAAAGATCATAGAGAATAAGAATATAAATTAAATGTTTCATGTAGTCATATCTATAGTTTGATTTAAACAAGATTTATTATGAGTCAAAATGCTTAAAAGGCTTATAAGGTAAAACATCACTGTTAACTCAGTCATTTTTCATCCTAGTGTTCAATACAAAGTTTATGAAATCAGCTAAGTATGTGAGGCCTTGACATCCACACAGAATGTGACCTCTAGTCTTGCAATCTCCACTATTGGCAAGTTCTGTATACAAATGCACAATTTGTTTTCTCTTATAACACATTTTCCTTTACTTTTATATTCAGATACAAAAATACCATTATGTTCCAATCACCTTGAATATTCAGTATATGAATATGCTCTATAGGTTTGAAGTGGAGGTATATAAGGTTAAACCACCCAGCATAGATTGCTAGATTTGTGTAGTATATTGTCTGTAAAACTTCCACAGTGACAAAACTACTTGAAGATGCACTTCTCATAATCTACTTCTGGTGTGGTAGGAAAGACCAAGTAAAGAGAAGAACCACTAAAGACTGGAGATGGTGTGAAGGAGTAGAATATTTACTGGCTGTTTTCTAACAAATTTAAAGGTCAGATTGTTGTATCTTGTTGAATCACATCTGTACTATTCCTTTGTCATAAATGGTGGGCATGCTGGAGAACCACATATAGTATAATGGCCTGTAAAAACCAAATACTGCTGTGTGGGACATCAGCATGTTTACAGATAGAGTAAGATAACTCCATTTTATCATTCTCCAAGTAAATATCTATTGAGCCCAATTGAATAATTTCTCATCTAACAAAAATCACTTGAATGCGATTTCTACCCAGTTGGTTAGAAAACAGGATTCTTAGAATTTAAAGCTAAAAGCCTTAGAAACAATATAATCTACCAAATCATTTTGCCAATGGTAGGGGCTAAGAATTTTAAATGTGTTTAACTTACAGAAGTAGATTCACAATAAAATAAACTTAATGCTTATTTCATCTGTCACCCCTTCATTTCAAGTAACTTAATGAGTGAAAACTTATATAATATGAATACTTATATACCTTGCTTTCAAATAAAGAAATGCACTATCTATAACAAGATAAGTATCTCCATAAGCAATATTATGGGAACATACAGACACACAATAATTAAACAGCAGTACCTTATTTTTATTACCAAATTCTTGAAAATAAGAACAATCTATGTACCTAAGGAAATAATAACAAAAATAGGTTAGTAAGAATGCAAACGTGAATAAAACCAGTATTCTCAAAGAGGTTAGTAACTAAGACAATTAAAACAAATCACTTAAAAAAAAACAAGACCCACTTAAATAGCAGGCACAAATCTACAAATACATGCAGATTGCTAATTAGTTATTGTGATTTATAAGAGATGGTAATAGAGGTGAGAGAGCAGAGTGAGCAACAACCATAGACGTGAATATCAGGCATTAAGTGGAGCACCCTATTTCTGTGTATTCAAAGTCAATGAAGTAACAGGAATGTTTCTATGAAAGTTAAGTGCTACAGAATTTCTTTAGATGATATTTAGTACGTTCAGATTAAATTTCCTTACATGCCTTTGTGATTACAATCACTAGGAAACAAAAACTTATATGAAAATGTTTAACTTAACATCAATCAAGATGTTCTTGCAAAATCATCCATCAAACAAAAACTGAAATATGACTGCTTAAGCAGTGACAAAAATCATATCTAATTTTAAAGAGACAGCATCTCAGTCTCTTGCCAGAGAACCTAAAGAAGGTGGAGAGTGTGTTATATTTATGGAAAAGACAGGTATAGTTTAAGTTAGGTTAAATGTAATAACTCAAAAAGGACAGTAACCTTGATCCTCATCTGTTCACGGCACTTAACTGTGAAACATTAGACTTAAATGGAAAGTGTTATTTGACTCCTATGCACTCAGACTATGAAAATAAAATAATTTAAGAATCAAATATGTATTTTATGGAATATATTCAGAAGCCCTAACCTTAAGGTTGGCAAGTTATCAGAGAAAATAGTTTAAGATTTTGTATTAAAAATATATTACCCAAGTCAAATGATGTGCAATAAAAAAATGGAAATATAATAATTCTAAATATAAAATATCTGTTTTTAATATAGTCACATAACACTCTATTCAACATACTATTGAAAAATAAATTTTAAATGAATTCATTGATTGCAGTCAAGTACTATTGAATAGCAATTCTCTTTCCCTATCCTACACACTAAGGGGGCAAAATTAATAGTGATTTCTTGAAAAACAGTCTTTGTCTCTTCAATATATTTTTCTGGTAAAATAACTACACACTTAAAATAAATGATATACTAGATAATATTAAATTCAATAAACGCATTGTGTCATTTTTAGAATAATATTAACATAATTATCAGTTATTAATATGAAAAATAACACCATAATAACCATGTTATTCAAAATTTGAAAAAAAATCATGGTTGTGCTACTCATACCTGAGAGAGAATACATACAGTCAACACACACAGACTTTTAACATGGAATTCAAATAGAATACAAGGCACATAATACTTCAATGAGAGAATAAAGAATGGAATTGGAGAATACAAACAAAATAGCTTTACAACCATCTCATTACACAGGTGACTTAAAAATATGGGATAAAGGAAATGGGAGAAACTAAATGAGAATGTTACTATTTGTCTGCTTGCCAACAGCAAGTAATGATAACTCCCACCAGGGAAAGCTAAATTGGGAGATGAGAAATAGCATGAAATAGACATAAAATGGGAGACACTATTTTTTTAAACAAAGAAAAGTGTTTCTACTTGGTAATTTTATATGAAACATTTTCTACTTTTACATGATATGCAACTCAATCATTACTACACAGGAAAGGAAACTCAATCTCATATCCATCACGTATTTACTGAAATGGAAAAAAAAATAATACAAAAATTTAATGCTCTGAAAGGAGTAATTTTCCAGTTATACTGGACCTGAAATGAATCAATAAAAGAAGAAAGGAGTTCTTCATAGGAACATAAAAAGGAAAATTCTGATTAAACTCATTAGCCCAGAAAAGCTGTAAGCAAAGAGGGGAATGGGAATCATGCCACTAAACAGAAAGGTTTTTTTTCAGCCTTGTGGTAAGTTGAGGCTCAAAAGCAATATTTTTTTAAAGTCAGTAAAAAAATGTATCTGTCCAGATCTAGTCCATGAGGGATGAAAGGTCTATCACTTACATTTGTCAAGAATGCCCAAAGATCATGTTTCTGAACAAATATAAAATAACGTATTAAACAAACATCAGACTGTGACCTTTCAGTGGACTCATGATTTACTCAGACTGCCTAGCTAGGCAGTGCTCAAAGAGAGAAGAGAATGATTACACAGTAGCTGAGGTCTAAATGGGTGGCTATACTCTGTGAAAATAAATCACAGCAAAAAATGTATGAGAATACATGCATATGAAATGTTTCTCTTTCTGGTTTGCTGAAAATAGCAATGAATATATATTTCCTAGGGAGTAAGTTTTGGGGGAATATAATTTTTAAATACTTTTTTTCAATTTTTAAAAATTTACTTATTTATTTGAGAGAGAGAAAAGTAGAGAGAAAGAGGCAAATGGGCACACCAGGGCCTTCAGCTACTGCAAACGAACTCCAGACACATGTGCCACCTGTGTATCTGGCTTATGTGGATCCTGGGGAATCAAACCTGGGTCCTTTGGCTTTGCAAACAAGTGCCTCTACTGATAAGCTATACCTCCAGCCCTGGAATACAATTTTAAAATGGAGAGTTTTAAGTAATTGAGTTCGTGACTTTTAATATTGAACATTAAGGGTCAATTTTCTGGTCACCATTGAATAAGGACCAGATTCTATCACCCATTTCAGATAATTGGAAAACAGAATCAAATATACGGAACATTTGCTTTGGGGCATTGGACAACTGGCAACGCAGAACCATAATGATGGAAAGAATAAAAGAAAAGAAAGATACAATGATTCCCCTAGAATTATACTAGGACTCATGTCACAAATGATGGATCAGGGATGGAGTCACTTTTAAGGACAAATGCAGAGATTGATTTCATCAATGCTATGTCACCGGGGAGTTTCAGGGCAGAATTTCAGAGAGAAAGAAACTGTTTAAAAACAACAAAATAACTTTCAGAAATTCCAAGCTCTTCATTTTTGATGTTTTCTTTTGTTGTTTGTGTGTGTGTGTGTGTGTATGTGTGTGTGTGTCTGTGTGTGAGAGAAAGACAAAGAGTGTGCCTACTCTACCAGTCAGAACCATGTAGAGAAACAGATCCAACAAGAGATGAGAGATATATATATAGGTAGGGAGGTAGGTAGATAAATGATACATAAATACATAATGATAGATTCGATTGATGATGATAGATAATTAAACAGATGATAGATAGGTAGAAAATTGATCCATTATAAGTTTAAAGAATTATATGTGAGAGTAAAACCTTAAGCAGAAGTTGATGCTACAGTTTTGAGGCAGAATTTTAGAAATTCATTCTCTCTACAAAACTTCATTTTTCACCCTCAGGCCATTTAATCTGGTTAAATGAAGCCCACTCACATTGTGACAAATAATATCATTAGAGTTAACAGATTATGAAAATAAACCACTCCTACAAACCACCTTCAAAGCAACATATAGATTAACATATCATTGAATATTTATTTGGGCACTACAGCCCAAATAACTGACATGTAAAAGTAATCACAATGGCTACTATGCAAATTTCCATGCGTAGGATGTACATAGGCCCAAGGCCAGAGATCTAAGTGCTGAACAAGAACCCACACAATCAAGCATATGCACTTAATCAAGCAGTGAGCCACAGCATTTGACCCTAGAGAACATTCAGTGTGAATCACAGAAAGGCCACATCTGAGTAGAGGAACTAACTATCCACACACAAAGATTTCCCAAAAGCAGTGAGTGATTTTAAAAATAACTCTAAGAGCCGGGCGTGGTGGCGCACGCCTTTAATCCCAGCACTCGGGAGGCAGAGGTAGGAGGATCTCCGAGAGTTCGAGGCCACCCTGAGACTACATAGTGAATTCCAGGTCAGCCTGAGCCAGAGTGAGACCCTACCTCGAAAAACAAAAAAAAATAAAATAAAATAAAATAAAATAAAAATAAAAATAAAAATAACTCTAAAAAATAATAAAAAGTTTATTATCAATACAATTACAAAGCCAAATTGTATCAAAAAGTCAAATGACTATCCTTTGCCTATAAGAATGAACTAGCAATCATTACATAATAATATCTGGAACTCACCAAAAGTATAATTTTATTTTTTTGATTTTCAAATCTTTTTATTTCTTTAAGTAATTATTTAACATATTTTGCTCAAAAGTGATATCCATTAATTTTAGAACAATTGAATTACAGTGACAATATTAATTTAAAATAATTAGCCACCATCCTTCACTGAAAAAGTCCATGGGGTGTTTTCCTGCAAGATTTAAATTAAGAAGAAAACCTTTCTCATATGCTTTCCTTAATTTCTAAAACACTGCCTGTAGAAAGCAACCACCAGGCCAAAACTCACAATGCACTTGATTTTCAGACAACGATAATGCCTGTTCCTCATGCCTCATCACTGTGTTGTACTGTGGACCACTTTAAGTACCACTCGGGACATTTTCCTTTTGGATATAAGTACTGGCATGTGAGCAGAGGCAGATGTGAGGATTGATTGCTACAACACAAAAGACAGAAGCCATGGGCTGCTGACACATAGTGTATGTCAGTAGTGCACTTTGCTGTGTGGAGACTCATTCTGCAGAAGTACCCTGCCCCCTAGCATGTCAGCTGCCTGTCAGATGGAGGAATGTGAAGAGCTATACAGATCTCACAGCCAGGGGTCACTAGGCACCCTTCATATACTGCTGGAGAAGGATGTTTAGCAATTGGAAACAGGTATGCTGAAAGGCATGCCTTTTGATATAGTTCTCTGGCTTTTCTCCATTGTTTAATGCTTCTAACATGCTTTGACTGTGTTGATTTGTTTTCAGACTTATCATGATTGTTATTCAATATCCAGTATAAAGGATATTCATCATGTGAACTCATTTCCTTTACTTGGTTAAAATAATTCACCTGATTTTTTAAGTTAAAAAAAGTGATGTTTGAAAAGTATTTTGTTTCCTACATACATTGCACACTTAAAATAATTATAAATCCCTTTTGGGAGACAGTACCAGAGACCTGCAAACAAATGCCTGTGTGTAGTAAAATTTAATATCGTGGCCAGATAGCTATGTCCTAAAGTAGATAAAGCCTACAGACCTTAAATATAATCCAACCAATGCTTCTGGATAGCAATGCAGCAGAAATTTCAATGCTCATGTCAATGCCATGCTTAAAATATGAGTGGCTTCCATTAATGCAATGTAAAAAGATTAATGACTTCTGTCTCAGAAGCCCAAGTTCCATATTACTTGGCTATTTCTCATATACCAACTTGCTCCCACAAATGGAAAGCATCCAAATGACTATGTCTCCACTGAAGTCCAAGACAACAGGGAAATTGCTGGACAATGTCACGATTGCACATGTAGAGATCTAAGGGCAGACTGCTGGTCTCCCACTACCATACTGAGGCAACACTTTCCACAGGGATCCCCAGGTCACTGGAACATGACCACACTCCATTCCTCCAGGCCTGAACTGAAAATCCTTCCTAGGGTGAGTTTTTAGGTAATATAGGACATCAGAATATTTATAGGAATGATCTCATACTTTATAATCATTCATTTCTTAAATTCAAATGTAACTGGGCATCCTATATTTTTCTTTGCTGATGTTAGCAACCTCATTCGTGCAGTAGGAAACAGCAACTTCCCTCTATGAATATGAATCTTCCATTTTCATTTGCACTAAGTTCAGGGGAAACAAGAGGGAATGCAAAAATGTGCTCATGTGTCTATGTACTCCACTTGAAAACCTATTTCTTTTTTCATGTTTACTATTATTATTAACAACACATTTTATATGGACACATCATGTGTTAGTACCCTCTATTTCCTCATCCCTGCCCCTATTCCTTTGGGGACACTTCTCAGTGGGGTTGCAGGTATTCCCCATTGGGTTATGTTCTATGTGTTGTGGGAGCAGCAGTCAGTTATTTTTGGGAGGAAGGAATGCCTCTGGAAATGACTCTTACAATCTTTCTACTCCCTCTTCGCAAAATACCCTGAGCCATGGTGGGTAAGTTTTAAGTCAACTTCAGTGGTGATCTCTTAGGAGCCTCTGGGTCTTTGCTTTGGTAGGTGTTTAGTATCCTCAGGATCTGTCTCAGACATGCTGGTGCCGATTGTTAGATTCAGCATCAAAGCAACACTCATGTTCATCTTCCCAATTCTTCTGTAGTTTTACTGGGGCT